>NW_026067983.1:5920086-6090950 GCF_014885135.2 Alexandromys fortis | reverse complement strand
GAAGTGCAGTGTGTCTTTAAATGGACACATAACGTATATAATCTAAATATTGCTAGCATCTTTTTCCACATGTAAACTGCACATTAAACATTAAAAATGAATTCATTGCTACATAGGCCAGCTACAAAGGGATTTTGTGAAGACAATGAAGGCTTAATTTAGAACTGAGCTGGTTTTATTCCTTTAAATATATAAGCATTGAGAGAGTATAAATAAGAAGCCACATGAAACAATGAAAATTGCTGCCAAAAACATTGAACAGAAAAATCCCCAAAGTCTGAACAGTTACTAAGAGGTAAAGTAAAATTAAAATGAAATAAGACAAAGCAATGTAATCAATCACAAGCACTCCCACAACACTAAAACCTGTGATTGTGGCAAGGAGCTATGCTTTCCACAGTGCTTTCTCTAAAATCTTTACGATGTACGTAAAATAACGCGTTTGAACTTCATGGCTAGTTTATTTTTTGCGTCAACAAGGTTAAAAACATTCCCTGAGTTTATCTGAATATATTCATCCTATTTTATGTAAACTATAAAGGAGTGTGCGAAAACAAAATACTAGCTTCCTTTCCCAAATGAAATGTTATGCTGATAGAACAAATTATAATAAAAGAGTCAGTGTTTTGCATTATATGAAGTGGAATACACACAATGATAATGCATTCACAGATCTCCTGAACATTCAAGGCAAGGTCAAGATTCCCACCATGTCACAACCTTCATTCTCATCTTATGCACAAAAAATGCAAATCTCTCCCAAAGCATCTCAATTGTTCTTCCTGTTTCGCTCTGTAGTAAAGCAGGTGTTACTACAGAGTCATTCTTCAGGCTTTCCATCCTACCACTCTGACCAGAACACTTCCTGGACTTCCTAGAGGAGTCTCAATAAAGTATAAGCTGTTTGTGGCCCGCAGTAAGACCCTATGGAACCTGGCCATTGTCTATGTGTCCCATCTCACGTCTGATGATTCTTGCTGTTGCATTCACATTGCTTACAAAGCCACAGATATTTTCATTTTTCCTCAACTAAACTAAGCAAGTTCCTATCTCAAAATCTTTGCACATTTTATCCTTTCTTCATGAAGTCCCTTTCTAAAAAGTTGGAGCTATAATTATTATTTTACATAATCTATCCATATAAACTTTACACTTTAATACTTTATAGTATATTAAAGGAGCTGTGAAGCTATTACAATTATAACTGAAATCATTTGGCCCTTCTACAAACGCCACTTCTCATTTGATCTCATCCTCTCTTCTAGCTCTGCACTGTGCAACTCAACTGTGTCACTGTAAATTGGGCATATTGTCTGGATAGAACCACACAATCTGGAGTCTAGTCACTGGTTTCTATATTGTGGGAGAATTTTGTCAAGACTTAGTTGTGTTGAAATATTTTTCTTTGAAAACAGTTTTCATAAATATGTTACTTGGTTTTGTTATCCACTTGTTAGTCAATGGACATTTAGGGCATCTTCACTTTTGCATAACTATGAGTGGGGATGCTATAAAGATACATGAATAAGTCTCCATGTGGAAATATCATTGCTATTTCTCTCAGGTACATACCAAGGTGTAGAATTGCAGAGCAATTTAGTGACTACATTTCGAACATCTTGTGGAGCAGTAAGACTGTTTCACAAAATGACTATGCCACTTAACATTCCCACGAGTATAAAATTACATAAAGAAGAGTAACAATGCCAAATCTAGGCAAGACTATGGAGGAACTGAAACTCTGATGCATTGATAATGAGAATATAAAACTATTACAGCTAGTTTGTGAAGCACCCTGAGACTTTCTTGTAAAGTCAAATATATTCTTACCACTATAACTTAGCAATTACACTTATAGGCTCTTGTCTAAGAAGAATGAACACACACACACAAAGGGAGAAACTGAAAAGTGTTTTAGAACTTTTCAAACAGTTTAATTCATGATAACCCAAAACCATAATCAGTGCCCAAAACCAAGAATAAGAATATAGAGTATTGTGTTATATATAATCTCTATTATTATCCAGAGAAAGGCCTGCTTATTATATTCCATATTGTTACAGTGCCAAGAATAAACCCTAAAGTCTGGAAATCGTTATCAGCTACGATAGTACATGCTGTGAGACATTGTGAAAAGTTCTGTAACATGCAAAATTAATATAATCTGATATTATAAAAGTAATATTGACTGGAAATAGACACCAGGAAGCTTTCTTAGATAACAAAATGCACATGAGAGAATATGTGCTATCATATATAATCATTTCTGAACATACACCAACGTGTATACTTAAAGTTTATCCATTTCACTAAAACTATATACACAATAATATATAATAACCATTTACACATTAATAAGTCATTGATCAAGAATGACTAAGAGCACCAATAAAGGTAAATGATATTATACATAGTGTTTGATACCCTGATGAACTAGATCAAAAGAAATAATTAAATATCTACAGCTCAAACCTCTGTGGTGAATATGAAGAAATGAGTTGATAGTGATCCTTTGGGAACTCCTGGTGTGGGAGGTACTTATGTCTATATGTTGCTTTTATTGGTTAATGAATAAAGAAACTGGCTTGGCCTAATAGGGTAGAATAGAACTAAGCAGGAAACACTAAACTGAATACTAGGAGAAAGAAGGCAGAGTGAGAGAGAAGCCATGTAGCCCTGCCAGAGACCAATGACAGAACTTTACCTTCACATGGCGATACACAGATTAATGGTGATGGGCTAGTTTTGGATGTAAGAGTTAGCCAGAAATACTCTTAAGTTATTGGCCAAACAATATTGCAAATAATATGGCTTCTATGTGATTTGGGGGGGGCTAAGCAGCCACAAACTAACTAACAGCCTCCTTCAACAAACTCCCAAGACTCTTCTTTCATCTATCACTCTGTAACATCAGCAAAAGCAAGTTCAAATATGACTAAAGGTAATCCAAAAAGAAAAGTGAAGAAAATGGTTCTTTTGAACATTTGCTTGACTATCAACAGTTAAGAATTATCTGTAATATCTTCTGGACCTCAGCAAATTACCTGAAATAAAAAGTGTTGAAAAACATGGTCATAGGATTTTTTTCATAGTAGACAGAAGTCAATGCATAGATGCATGACTGGTGAGCATGCTGAGAATAAAACACTGGGTATGGGTACTCAGCCCCAAATGGAATGTTGACTAACTCCTTCCAAGGTTCTGGGAACATTAAAGGAGAGATGACAGAATGAATGTAAGAGCCAGAGGATGGGAACGAGTTTGTAAAGTGTTGCTTCTGGACATGACAAAGCAATCATCTTCACGACCCCAGCAGCTGTTGTTACTACATGAAAACTGTACAAGGACAAGTGAGCTACAATTCAGCATAGCTTTGAAGGATTATTTGAATGTCAATTTTTAATGAAAATAATCATGCATGCTGATAGATGTTTGTAATGTATCCTAATCAGGTACTAAAAGTTCAATAATTTGAGATTATGATTAAGTATATGAGTGAAAGAATAAAGAGGCAAACAGCATGGTAATTAATCTTAGTTATTGGTATTAATATAACTAATAATATAATTAATCATAGTTATTGTTATTAAAGTTTTGAAGAAGGTTGAACTTAAAAGAAAAACAATGCAGACCACTGATGTAGCATGAATTCTAATTAGTCTTAATAAAAAAAAAAACAAACACGGAATCAGATATTAGGGGGTGAAAGTTGAAAGATCAGAGAAGCAGAGAAGCCAGCCACTAGATCTTACCTGTATGAAATCTCCTCAGACCAAATGGTATCCTGTCTCTATAAGTCCTCAGACTGAATGTCATCTCTACAGAACCTCAGGCTGAATCCTGAGCTCCTGTCTCTTCCCACCTTATATTCCTCTCTCTGCCCAGCCAATCCTGTTTCCACATGCCAAGTGTTGGGATTAAAGGTGTGAGTCAAAACCTCTTGGCTATTTCTCTTTTAGAATGATTCAATCTCGTGTAGCCCAGGTTGACCTTGAATTCACAGAGCTCCATCTGCCTTTGTCTCCAAAATACTGCACTCCTAACCAACAATGTCATGGTATTACCAGTGGGGTATTTTGAAGTTAACTAGGAAGTAGGTACACTTCAATGAACTGATCTAGTGTACTTATAAAAATGGTTTTAGAGAGTTATTTTGCCCTCTTTCTGCCTGAAAATGTCTAACAGTGTAACAAGAAGCAACAGGAAGTCGGTCATCTGAAAATCAGAGGAGGGGTCTTGTCAGAAGGAAAGACTGACTTCCTGCTTTCAAAACAGAGTAATAAATATTTGATGCTTTCTAGCCTCCAGGAAGGTATTTTGGTGAAGAAAAATGAATTCAATTCCTATATAATCAATACACAAAATTGCTAAAAATGACTTACTTTGGTAACTTCATAAGCAGAACTAACAAATCCTTTATTTTTTGTTTGTTTTCTTTATTCCTGTTGTCTGTCTTTGCAATACACTGCATCCCATTCAGATCTCTCTAAGGGAAAAGTTTATATAATAGAGGAGTAGGGTAAATTTGTCTGCCTTTCTTCCCCTTTCCTAAGTCCTCCACTTTAATTCTCGTTTAGCACTACAAAGGCAACCTGCAGCATCCTTTTCTTATCTTAGATTATCTTACTGGTAAATAGTTTTTCCAATGTTATACAAAAAATAAGGGGTCTGATCTTATTCCCAAGCTCATAGTTTTTCATTATACGTTTCCCCAATGTGGAGATGTATGTGAGGGACTGGGGCAACTAAAGCCACAGGACTCTTCAGCTGATTTGTTTGTGGGCAGTGGTTAAATGAGAAACATAGTGGTCTTTAAAGTCAGTCAAAGGGCTATCCCATCTAAAATTCCAAAATTAACCCAAGTTCTCCTGTTACCACCTCAGAATCTACAAATGATGAGAGAGAGAGAGAAAGAGAGAGAGAGAGAGAGAGAGAGAGTCATCTGTTATTGTTGATTGATCACTAGCTGTGAAATATTTCTCAATTTCATTTTTGGCTAATTCCTTTTAAATAAATAATCCTTCAGTTCTTAGTAACTCCAGGAAACATGACTCTTCTGAGCATAACTAAAGATAAGATGGAAACTATCTAACATACTGAGCCTGGGAGTTACCATCTCAGCCTTTTCATATGTATAGTATTCTTGAAAGAAATTTGAGGCCCAATCTCCTACAGGTATAATAGTGACAATGACAAGAGCTCACCATGGTCTGAGTCTTACTAAGAGTAGTCAGACGAGCTGTAGTAAAGATCACTAGCAGAAGGAATATTCGACTATATCATCTTCAAGTTCTTTGCTAACTTTTTGCTCATTCGTCTTCTGGTATACTTCAATACACACAATTTGTTTCATCAACAACAGGCCTTCTAGAACGTATTTCATGGTACTGTAGTCCATGCGCACAACAGGATAAATGGGTTTAAAAGTCTTTTGGGGGAGAGTTTTCTCATTTTTTTGACAAGTAGAGACAAGGACAACACAAAGGCTCACACCCTCTACTCTTGGCTCTCCTGTAACATATGAACTTAATAAATCCTTTCTGCTACTCAAATATCAGAACTATTTTGTAATTACAGTATATAAACCATGACAACTACAAAATCTTTTCGAAAGGTTTAAGAAGTTTGATAACCTGAAACAAGAAAGGAATCACTTTTATCTACTGACTTATTACTATTTCTGGATTAGACAGAAGAGGCTTAGATGCCTTTGATATAAACTCAGTAGTCAAGTGTTAAGTAGATCAATGTAAACCTATAGTCAACTTGATGAAGACAAAGATTTGCAAATGCATCAGTAGGAAGACTTCCCCTGTGGGTTCTAAAGAATGCATTACGCAAAGGTTTATAGTAAGATTATACAGTGGCCTTAAATTGGCTGTTTCATCTTTTTATTAGATTAAATCAACAAATTTTTTAGTTTAATGAAATCATACCACTGTTTTTAACTATTACGTTTGATTTTGGTTTCATCTGCCAAGTTAATATATGATGTTTCCCTTTGGGTTTAACAACAAGCCTAGTTGGATATGTATGAAACTATATACTATACTTTGATTAGTGGCAATTGTTTGCTCTTACCTGATATATATGTGTGTGTGTGTGTATTCATATATGTATATATGAAGTAATATAGGTAACTAATGATTGTTAATGGGAAGATTCCTGAGTTCTACAGTAGAAACAGAGACATGAAGGTTGCCCCAAATCTGTGTTTTCAACACCTTCCCACGTAGCTCTAGAAGAAAATAAAGGCAGCATCACTAATAAGCTGTGGGAATTAGGGAATCAATAGAAACTGCTGCATAAGAAGAATGAGGAGAGCCAAGAAACAAAGCCAGAAAGGACCTTGTCCCCATATGTATTAGAGAAGCGGTAACGGTAGTTTATGGACATTGACATAGTTCAATTACTTCTTTGCCTACACTTTTTTTTAAATATTTATTTATTTATTATGTATACAATATCCTGTCTGTGTGTATGTCTGCAGGCCAGAAGAGGGCATCAGACCTCATTACAGATGGTTGTGAGCCACCATGTGGTTGCTGGGAATTGAACTCAGGACCTTGGAAAGAACAGGCAATGCTCTTAACCACTGAGCCATCTCTCCAGCCCCTTTGCCTACACTTTTATATGTTAACATTGTTATGCCTTTATTTCCTCATCTACCTTATAAGAGTATCATTTCTCTGTCTCTTTTTTTTTACCTTATATATCCTTTTAATCTCTTGTATCCCAGGAAAAAAGACAAATACTGACACAGTTCTGCCTTTTACATTTTACAAACAAGAAAGATGAAATCTAAGAATTATGGGCAGCCGAAGGCCTTTCAAAGTTAAAAAAAAAGTATACACTGTCAGATCCTAATACATGGTTCAAGCCTTGCACTGAAGTTTTTCCCAAACTGGTCACAACATTCTAGAAAATTATAGACATCACTTTGATTATATGATTTTTAAATATAGAAAGCAAAATTATAGCTTGTTCTAAGTTGACTTTAGTCATATTGCAGAAGGGGATTTGTGACAAAACAAGAAACAATTTTATTGAGTCTAACGTTAGTCAATGTTTTCTGCAATGCCTAATCATTTCCACAGGGATGTAAACTCCTGAAGAAAGCACCCACTCTTCTCTAGAGACCGAATAGCATTGAAGATGGAGTTTTACAGATACACTAGATGATCTCTGTCTGCAAGCTCTGAACCCCTGGGGACAACCAATCAAGGAAAAGGTAGGTTAAGTCTGAACTTAATTTGGGTAGGAAGTTAAGGCTTACCAGGCAGAGAGAGGAGGCAGCCTAGAGTCTGTCTGGTAATCTCAGAGGTCCTGAGAGTGTCTAAACAATGAAGGGTGACCACAGAATGCCACCTGAGGGCCTAGCAACAGGCACTGTCAGAGGTCCTGATCTTGCCTGGTCAATTACAGATGACCACGCAATGTCAATGAATCAGAACACCTGGGTGCTGGGAGGGTATATAAGGTTCTTCCCATTGCTAAATAAATGAGTCTGTTGTATCCCTTTCACCAGATGTCCAACATCTATGTCATTGACCTTGGACCTTCTCATCCCCTCCCCCAAGGAAGACCTTAGAGCCCAACTATAAGCATGAACATAATTTTCCTCTCATTTTTCCCTTACAGTATTTTCTTTGTGTTTCTTGAATATTTAATACAAGTATGAAGCTCTGGAAGGCTATATCCAAAGGATATGCTATTTTATAGAAAGTGCTTAAGCTGTGGCAGATTTTGCTCTCTGTGTGGGGTCCTAGAGATCCAAGGATGGTTGTAGTTTCAAATAAATGGATAGAGATTTTTGGGGAGAAGGGGGTGTTTGGTTTTTGTTTTGTTTTGTTTTGCTTTATCCTTTTTTGTATTCCATGTCTCTTCTACACAAAGGGAAGTATTATTTTCTTTCTTTGGCTACTGTAACCATTCATTTATCTATTCATGTATCCACTCTATATAATAAATTATAATAATATTTTATAAAAAAATCTAGAGAAAATGGTTACTAAGCAACTATTTATTAACAAGACAATAAGTATTCCCTCTTCTGGACTTTGAGATTTACTAAAGTATGGAAAAGGCGTACAAAAGCCTGGCATAATAATGAAGGTTACCATTGAGTGAGTTGCCATGCAATCAGGCTTGGGCCAGTCCCTTCTCTGATTAGTTCTACTTTACTTGTGCATCTCAAAAGGAGTGATTTGCTATTCAGTCTAGCTAATGCTTTCTGCCTATAAGCAGAATGACTTAGAAAGATATCATGGATACTTTTTTCTACCCCTTGTAACAAGTTAAAAGGAAATTTAGAGATGTGTTAAACTTTGTTCTTTGTAAGATTATGTTTTGTGTGTCACACTCAAATCGTGCATGGCAGTCAAAGGATCATGCACCACCAAGCTTCATTTCTAGCCCTTTTTATACATTTTACTTTGAGGTAAGGTCTCACTAAATTGCCCAGGTTGGTATTGAACTCACATAAAGCTTAGCAAGACCTTGAACTTGAGATCTTCCTGGCTTAAACCTGAGCTGCCAGGCCCATCTTAGGTTCGTCCTGAACTCTAGAATATAACGGTGGTCTCTTTTCACCTTCTGATGGCTCAGCTAGTTTAAGAATCTTTCTCAGAATGTAAGATGCATGGCATTTAGGTCCATTACCAGGTTAGTGATCATATACACAGGTTCCAAAGTGGTAGAGGCCTTTGCTTACAAAGTCTTTCCAGAGTTAATGTACTTCCAACTGCTACAAGCCACGATTTTTGCTTGTTAACTATGGTTAGTTCTGTATTTTAAAGGGTTTGCACTAACTAGACCATTAATACAATCACTCAAGCTTTTCCTTTCCAAATAGAAAGAGCTCAATGCCAGTGTCCCAGACACTAAGATCCCAAGCTAAATATAAGACTTTGGTACAAGTCAAATGATGGAGACTCATACATAGTAAATAACAGTGATAGCATAGCATTCAGGGGAGATTTGATCTGCACTAATCAATTTTTATTTAATTTTGTCTAATACTTTAAATTGCCAAGAGAAGGACTCACTCTAGTTCACAGTATTGTCTCACATGCCAAGACCTGGGTAATTTTCTAGCTTTAAACTTCCCAGTATTGGGATCATAGGTGTTTACTTCCCTATAGCTGGCTATCTTATTTTAATAAACTCATCCTATTAATACAGGTTGAATGATTCTAGTTTCACAAACCAGACTTAAAACCCTATGGAGTCAGAGTTATTAAGAACCCTGAAAGACCAATTGTCATAAATGTACTTTCAGTGAGCCCGGCGGTGGTGGCACACGCCTTTAATCCCAGCACTCGGGAGGCAGAGGCAGGTGGATTTCTGTGAGTTCGAGGCCAGCCTGGTCTACAAGAGCTAGTTCCAGGACAGGAACCAAAAGCTATGGAGAAACCCCGTCTCGAAAATTAAAAAAAAAAAAAAAAAAAAGTACTTTCAGTGGCCAAATATCTGTATGTTATTGGCACAAGAGTCTATAACTATGTTCATTTGTTCATTGTTAAAGCCCCTGCATGTCCAGATTTAATGCTATTTTATTCCACTTTCTAAACTAAACATACAATATTAATCTTAGAACTATGAAAACATAAAAATTTACAAGGCATCTCCTTGATCATATCTAACTTAACACAAGAACAAACGTAATTGAAGTTAAATTTGACCTGAAGATATTCTAGAGACCTAGAACCCTGTAATGTCTTTTCTAGTCCCCCAGAGCTACAACTAGGAGATTTGTAAAATACATTAAAGGGATTATTTTTAAGGACTTGTTGATTATATATTTCTGTTTATTGTTTAATGAACTCCTGATTCCAGTCATATAAAATTCAACAGTTGCTATTTAGTCCTATATGAAGCATAAAATAATAACGAATCTATAGGACATATGTAGAAAAAAATTCAGTCATCTTAGGCAGCTGAAAAAATTATTCCAGTACTACTGCAAGGGATGACAAAAATGTTTCCTCTGAAAATTACAGTAAAATAATCATTTTCCTCTTTAATGAGCCAGAAGATATTTAAAAATAGCTGAGATCTTGAGAACTCCAGAAAGTTCAGATCTTATAGACAGAGAAAAGCGCCTCTCAAAAAAGTGCACTACTCTCTAAAATTTAGTCCAATAAATATCTCTTATTAACTAAAAACTACATGTTCATTTTTAAATATTTATTGAGGACTTTAATCAAAATTCTGACACAGAAAATGGAAGATAATTACTGACATTCTGGAATACACCATAATAGCTTGTTGCTCCCTCAGTATACAATTAACTAAGCATGGTTTCCAATGGTGTATCACTAGAGGGATGTCACTAATAAAGTTAGAGTTATTCACGTATTCAAAATCATTTCTTGAAAATGGACATATTTCATACATTTCTCTAAGAACTGGAAATGTAATAAGAGAGACAAATAGATTCATACATACACAGCTGCTTTCAAGTTGGTTTTGGTATAATGGAAGAAACCGAAAAATTTAGGAATTAGGAGATTTTGAGATTACTGTGAAAGACAGACAAGATGAAAGAGTAACTAACTGACATAGAGCTCAATACCTCTTGGAAGTTGACTACAAATGACTTTGAGTTTGATAGAACAGTAGAAGTTAGGGGTAAAAAGATGGCAAATAGCAACCCATAAGTTCTGTGGAACACTGAGTATCCAGTAATTTCATAGACCTATAATTAAGCAAAAACAATAAAAAAGAATAATAGTACTAGTAGAGAGAATAGTCTTTATAAGCCTCTTAAAATTGTATTGTCTTTAAAGATAACATAAAAAATCAAATGCACCAGAAAGTGTCTTGTCCTTGCACTTCGGGAAGATTACCTTAGATAAAAGACAGAAAACTGAATTGTTAGAACTGAGCAGAAAGCAGTTTAGCAAGAGACGTGGGATTATGATCTAAAAGAGTGACAATGAGGAGAAATGAAGAGGAATGAATACATATGTTCATAAATATACATATATGTGTGTATATATAAAGAAAGTCAGTTAACATTATGTGATCCTCAGTAGGACAAGAAAAGTAAAAAGATAAAGGTTCAAGATGGCACTTGGGTTTCTGACTGAGACACTCATTAGGACATAGAATATAATGGCAAGGAATAGTGGACTACAGAATTCTGTTGCATTTTGGGTTTTGGTTGTCTGTGGAACATTCAAGGAAAGATGCTCAGCAGTAGGCACTAGAACAGAGGTGAGGATTCTGGCTAACAACTAATGAATATGAAAATATTTTATACTTATTTAAATCTTAACCACAATTGTTTGATTTCTCTTCTAACCTAATAGTTTATAAGCTGAGATAGAAATAATCTAAGTTTCTAAAGTCACACGGACACCAAATGGCATGAGGTTGACCAGACCAGACTGTAATGGTGTTTTTAGAGAACTAGGAAAATGGAGAGAAAAAAAAAAAAAAAACGGAGGAGGGGAGAAAAATTTATAACATTGATTTCTAACACAAAGAGCCAAGTGGTCATTAAGCTACTGATAAAGTATGGTGACATCAGTCTTTGATTTTATTTGCTGGTTTTTGAAGTTTATTTCTTTTAGAACAATCCAAAATCCACAAAAAGTTGTACCGCATAATAAATTTCTATACACACCCACCACTTGAATCATTGTCACCAGAATAAACAAAAGTAAGCCCCTCAAACTACCAAGCAATTGCTTACCATATCCCCAAAATAAAGACATATCCTGTCTACCTACAGAATACATATCAGAGTCAGGAAAGCTGCAATGGCGGAGCATTCCTGTGTAATTTTAAAGGCCTATTCGACTTTTTGCAAATGTCCCAATAATGTCATTTAGGCGAACATCCACTCGAGGATCTCATGCTTTGAGTTGTCAGTTCTCTTTAGTCATCGTTAATTTGAAACAATTTGTTGTCTTTGGGTTTTCAAGGAACTGACACTGTTAAAGATGACAAGCTAGGTGTTTTGTAGAACGTTCTTCAGTTTAAGTTTGCCTGCTATTTCCTCATGATTACATTCAGGCTATGTATCCTGAGCAGAAAGATTCAGAAATCACGACATTTTCCTTTCATTGCATTTGCCAGGTGGTATGTAATTTCAATTTTTCTCATCACTGATGATGCTAACTTCAATTTCTTTAAGGCCCTGTCGCCAGAACGTAAGTACCATAATGATTTCTTTCTTTTTTTTTATGATCAGTCAGTACTTCTGGTTGAGGCATTTTAGAACTGTTAGTATCCTTTCCATGATCAGATGTCTATTCATCTACTTATGTCCAAATAAAAACATTCAACTGACTACGACTGGGACTGTTCTTGCTTATTTTGATGTTTAGCACTCTGAGCTCTTTGAAGTTGACATCTCTATCTTTTGATGTGCGACCATCATTTTTGAGAAGTTCTTACTCCCTAACCAAACATAATTGCCCAGATCTCTATCTCCTCTCTTTGTTCCAGTCTTGCAAGTAGATTCTGTCTAGAGAAAGCTTGACTTGTAGTAAACCACATACAGAAACCCCATCACTACATCTGCTTTTACTCCTGTGATGTTCTGGCCCTCATATCATTATTCCCAGCAAAAGATCACGCCTCTTTCCTAGAGAATTAATGAAGGGACATTTACCACCTTCGGAGAAAATGCTCTGTTTATTCACAGGAACATAACCTTTCCTCGTAGACGATTTGTCCATGTCAGTACTTTCAGTGTTGGTCCAAGTTGGATACGACTGGATACTGAGCACAATTCACACTGTCTATTCCTTTAGTTCACGTGTCCCTCAATGCCAGGTACATCCTATAATAAGGCAATGCCTTTAACACAGGTGAATGACTTCCTTTCTTACTTACTTCCTGCCTTAAACTCTTGAGTAAATATGCCCATAACTCAACCAAGAACATGCAAAACTGTGAAACACTTGGCATTCTAAACTCCCTCAGGAACAAAAGATATTTTCATCTCCTCCCAGAAGATAAACAAACATAAATAAATATTTTATGGAAGTTCATCTCATCCATAAATTAAGAACATTTTTGTTACCGATAACATGCTTATTTGTTTTTTTTTTTAAATATTAGATTTGGATCACTAATCTCAGTATTTTTCACAAGAACAAACAGTGAATTTTCACTTTTTATTTTATAAAAAGATTAGATTAAATGTATTTTTCTGAGCAATTTATTATTTTATTCTGCCTTTAGAGATATAAAGCATATTATTTTTAAACAATAAAGTGTGTGGTCAGTTACTCAATTGGTTAGAGTGTGGTGTTAATAAAATAAAGAGTTCTCTCTGCTGTGTGTTCTTACCACGCTTAGGGTGAGGTGTCTTGTAGGATCCATAACACTGTGGATTTTAGATGGGAATGAAAGATACTGGCTAGTAGTGTGAATAACAACAGATGAATGAGGCAAGGCTTTTTCATGTAGTGAGAGGTTTCTGAGAATAGTCTATATCATAAAGTGTTAGTGGTACAGAGGACCTCACTGACAAAGTACTACCCTGCAGAGGTGAGGGATGGGGCCCAGAGGCCAGGTGGAAGGGATGCTTGGATATGACCACTAGAACAGAATTCTCTTTCTTGAAAGTATGAGGAAAAGGGCAATAAAGGTGATGGCAGATGCCATAATCCCCATAAAAATTCAAAAAGGGATTAAAGTGTTCTACTTGATGGTGCTCATGTTACCATCCATAAAGTTCTAACTAAGGAATTAAGTACTGAATACTATGAGTGAAAACTGCTGGTTTGTGATTTCTTTGGATTGCAAACTACGTGTTAAAAATAGCAGTAACCATTCATTACAGAGCCCAGAAGGTACAGGCATATAAGTGGGAATAATTGGTTATGAGATGAAACACTCAACTGGGGCAAACAGGAATATTAATGAATTTCTTGGGAGGGTAGCTGATGAATGAAGATATAGTAAACTGTGGAGGCCCAAAAATGTCAGCCTATTTCTCCTTGTCTGAAGGTCAAAAGAGTTTGAGGTTACTCAAAGTTGTTGACAACAACTAAGGCTGCACAGTTGCTTGGCGTTTTTGGATATTAAGGTGATTCAAGGAGGTAGGTCCACTCCACCCTGACCAAAGGTCAAAGAATTCAAGTATACTTCTGCTTCTTCTTTAGAAACAGGAGGTTTGACCTAGGGAGTGGCTGCCTTCAGGATACTTAGTCTAGGGTGGGTTCACTGCCTAAACAAGAGAATGCTTTTCTCATGAATTAGTGGCTTGATGGCTCAAGGTATTGAAGCAAGTAACTGTTCTAGCTGTCCTTTGTATCATGTTAAAGCAGGCTTTGCCTTCTTCCCCCTTTTGTATTGGGGTATAAAAGTGCATGGAAAATTAAACACAGGTAAACTCATAAGTCAAAAGAATTCAGCATTCAGTATTTGCTGAGTTGCCTGCCTGTGATTCTTTCTTATCTCTGTTCTTCCTGCCTAACGTTTCTAATCTTCACGATCCTACCTTGGAACACACAAACAAGCCGCAGCTAGGATTGTGGCAGAAGTCACCCCAAAAAGGTGACAGCTTGGCAACTCGTGACAGTGAATGGTCTAGCAGACATGTCCAACCATTTGACATTATGACACAAAGCTTTCATTTGAAAAGCTCATTCTTGAGAGCTATACAACTGAGTTACAAAGAGAAAAATCTCAGGATGTTTTTAGTAACTTTATGATTCGTTTTTGGGCCAATTTATTGTAATCTTGGACACTTGCGGCTGCGTATAGCTGTAAGTCACAGGTTGAGCATGCGTGTTAGGGCCTGGAAAAATTACCAAAGGAAGGCAGACAAAAGAGGCACAAAATGGCAAAATAATGGAAAGGAAGTGAAAGTATATCAGCGTCCATGATTTTAGATGAATGAACGTCACATCAAATGGGCAGCATCACTATAAAAACAGCAGAAATGTCATGGGGCTGAAAATGTCCTGTGTGGAAGAAGAGGTCAACAAACTGATGTAAATAGGTGGAGGGGACTCTTTACCTGGACACAGATAAATGGTAAGACTTGGGGAAAAGCTAAAACTGTGAGTCTTGCCAATCTTTGATATATTTGGTGAAAAAGATAACCCAGAATCCCATTTATTCATACATGTGCGTACATGAGTAAATATATACAAAAGATAAAATATACACAATAAAGTAGCATAAACTTTGAAAGGAAAAAATATTATTATAAGTTTTAAAAATAAAAAAAAACAGAATCAGCTGTCACACTTTTAAGAAAGAGCTGCATTCCAAGGTGAAGAAAGAATTTAACTGACTGCAGATAAAACAGTCACAGGACATGCAGTGAGAGTGCTGAGGCTCCCGAGCAAGGTGGGGTAGGTTTTCAATGGTGGTCAGTAACAACAACATAGCACACCTGGGGCTAGAGAGATGGCTGGGTGATTAAAAGTACTAGCTGCTCTTCCAGAAGACCTGGGTTCAGTTCCCAGCACCCACATGGCAGCTCACAGCTGTCTGTAATTCCAGTTCCAGGGGGATCTGACACCCTCATACAGATATACATACAGGCAAAACACCAACGCACATAAAATAAATAAATTATTTTTAAAAAAAAAAACATAGCACACCTATGAAGTTGCCTTACTTCGAGAGTCTGACATGATTTGATTATAACACTGTCTCAGTTATGACTCAAGCTGAGATACTAGGCAATAGACACAGGAGTCTCTGCTCAGATCACCAAAACAATCCCCACAGTACTGAGAAAAGGAGAAATCTCTGGAGCCCCTGAACTTGAAAGCACATAGGATCTTTTTTTGAGACACACAGCTTGCCTACTCCTGGCAAATCAGTTACATCACTTGGAGAACTATGTATTTGCTGGAAGAGATTGAGAGTTCCACAAGAAATGCTGGTAGGCTTAAAAAATATTACTTCTGACAGTAGCGGCTATGAATTCAGAAGTAACCTGTGTGTTCAAGTACTTCTGTCTCTTGATGTTTTTTCCTCACTTTCAAATTGATTTTCTCTACTTAACCAGAAATAGAGTCAAAATTTCATTATTTTTAAGATTTGGCCAGACTAGAGGACAATTTAGTCAATAAACAAGGTGACAAGCACTTATCTAAACTTTTCTCTTTTTGATATGACATATTACAGGATTTGAAATCGTTTGAAGAATCACTAAGAAGGTTGAAGAAGACACTGTCTTTTCAAGTTTCTCTACTTAATGTTTCACACAAACAATATATCAAAATAGGACTTTCAACTTTCAACAAAATCTCTTCCTCTGCCTTAAGAATTAATATTACATGTAGCCGCTAGCTCCAGAAATGTCTTTCTAGAAAATTTCCATCATTTCCAGAGTTTCAAATCACAAGAAAATACATCCTTTTAGGAGATGCACCTTATATCCTGACACCAAAAGAGAACTTGCTTTGCAGTGTCTGCAATGCAAAATGCATATTAAAATTAGATGAGTTATGATGTTAAATGCAACGACCTCTACTACAGCGTCTGAGGCAAACTCTGGTGGCAGAGTCAGAGATTCACTCTACTAGTGATAATTGCTTTCTTCATCACAGTCTACTGAGATTGTGAGGGACTCCTGATTCATAACGAGCCACTCCCCAAACTCTAACGTACTTTCCACTTTACAATGGACAGAAAGGAAGGTGATGTCAATATTTCTTGCTCTTGGGCTCAGCAGGCTTTATTCATTTAATTAAGAGGAATCAGAAGGAAAGTCACTGTTTATCTGTGACTCTAGCCCCTCAGTAACAGACTTAACACTAAATATTACATTCCTAGTCACCAAAAATGACAGTTATGTGTCTGAGTTGTGAGAGAAGATTGAGGGAGACAATTTCTCAAAACAGGTAAACACTAGAAATAAAAAAAGTTAAGCCAGGAAGTATTCACTCATTCCCAAATCATTTGCTTCTAATGAAGTGTTAAGTAGAGTTTGGGCATACTTAGTCTCAGGGTACAAATCATAATAGTGCAAATAATGAAAACTAACACCTGAAAGACTTATTGAAGGACACAGAAGAAGGAAGTAGCTTGAACATTTGACAGGGAAAAAAACTAGAAATTACCTTTCAGGCTTTGAAGAAGGAACATGCTAAATTCCTTATTTAGACGTTTGTACTGATGCTGGACTTGAGCTCTTGGTCTGCTGTGCCCACAGAGCAGCCATAACCACAGAAGTAACTGAAGCCAGTTTTAAATAGTAGAAGTATTCACCCAATCGCTCTTGCACAGAATGCCAGGCAAAGACCTGCAACTCAACAAACACACAGGAATGAATAGGAAGTCACGTGATATTGTCTGGGGTGTCTGCTGGCCATACTCAATCCACAAGCAGATTCTTTTAGTCAGCACCGCACAGGGACTCATATGACATTTAAAATTGTTTTCCAACTTTTAATTTGTCTTTTTATTGGCTTGTTAACCAATATTTTTATTGGTAAAAAATGGTTTTTCTTCTGGAAGTTCATGCAGGCTTATTCTCATATTTTGTAATTGTAAAAGAGAAACCAAGAATGCTGTTGTCTTCAGTTTTCTAGAAACTTCTGGATATTTGGATATATCCTTGAGTACCTTTAATTAATGATTTCTGCCCAGAAGAGTCAGTAAATGACGGTTCACATTTCATTGGGTTCATTTTTGGGCACAACCTTCAGACTCTTCAGATGAGTAGGAATGTAAGAATACCTGAGAGAGAAGGTTAGAGAAAGTTCTATAGCAGGTATACAGCCAACATAGATCTAATGCAGAGAGTGTTCTGTAAATATCTGTGAAAGCAATCAATGCATGAAGCAATGAAAAAAAATACACATGTTGAAATTAGTCTCCAACTTCAATCGTTTATAAAAGAGAGATTTCCAGGCATGGTGGTATATGCCTTTAATCCCAACAATCAGGTAGTAGAGTAGGTCCATGTCTGTGAGTTCAAGACCAGCCAGGGGCTACATAATGAGATCCTGTCTCAATACTCATAATAGAAAATTGGATTATGGATTCTGTTTTTATTTATGGAAAGTTTTAACATGTCAAACAAACAAGTATTTAATACCTTTAATATGCAAAATGTTGTAAAAGTATATTTAAATTAGATATCACTTCCTCCAGAAGTTTAATCAAAATATATCTATATAATGCCAGAAGTTATTCCCTTGAACTTGGAAATAAAAACTAATTATAATGTTACTCAGAACAGTCACATTTCTGTTACTTTATTAAGACTGAAACATTTGTTAGTTTTCACTGCCATAATAACTTTTATTCAACAAATAGCATACTGACATAAATTAATATGCATATGAGCCTTACAATTCTGTTGAAATTCCACACTTTTCTATTTTATAGTGGAAGAATTAGCTGAGCCAACTCTTGCTTGAAATGGGATGGGAAAATGCATGCCTTCCTTAACAGAACAGGTAATAAACTGAAGCATTTATTTTACAGAATTAATTCCCATGTTCATGTTTACATATTCATTACAAGCACATAAGTTCCATCACAATACTGGATTTGTTAAAGATGACGGATTCAGGCTGCTGACCTGAGTCATTCAAAGTGATTGTGGGTAGTCGCTTAAGGTTCCAGGTCTTGATGTTTCTCTGTAAAAAGCAGACTTTTCGCCTGTCACTGTATAAATAAAAGGACAAGGTGCTTTGTGAACATTAGGCAGCCGTGGATGTCTGAAAAAGTTATAAAAGCACTGGTGGGCTCTTCAGTATCCAACACTTTGTCAGCAAGTAGCTCAAAGGTAGCCCTTGGCTTCCGGTGAAGGTCAAAGAAGACAAAGGTGAGGAAATGAGGAGCAAAGTACACCCTGCTACTCTGCTTAAAGACATGGAGAGCTGCCCAAGAGGGTCCTGCCTCGTTTTGTGAGCTGTCGAAATGGGGTATAGAACTGGAAGTTCCAAAGCTGTGGAGTGGGGTGTGCACAGAGGTATCGATGTTGATTCTGTATCCAGTGCCATAGACTCCATCATGAACCTAACCCCAGCCTGTGTTTGTACCATTTGAGAGGTAGTAATGGATCTCTGTTTGTGACATGAAGGAGCTTACTACAAACCTGACTTTATACCAAAACCCCTGAGTGAATTGGAGATGAGTATGATCTTAGGACATTTCTGACATAACATTTCTTATGAATATGAATTCTAGTGGGACTGAAGAAGTAGAATAGAATTGGAGGGAATAGTTTCACTCACATCACCTCTTGCCTCTCCGCCCCCCCCAAACATCCTTGATGTGCTGTGGCCTCTCCAGTGGGTGTGCCATGGCCACTTCCCTAAATGTCTTATTGGGTTCCCCTTCATATTTGCCACAGTTTGAAAACCACTGGTGTAGAATATATAAAAATTCTTATGCAGTTGAACAACTCCTCTATTTACTTCGAGGACCAGAAAAGATCTTTAAGATTGATTCCCTCGCTTAATTTTGTTTCGTAATTGGGTAAAACATTTACATGGTCCAAAATTAAAGTGTTTGAAACATATTCAAAGAACTATAACGGGTTCTCTCTGTTGTCATAATGGAAGCCATCCATCCCTATCTCTCAGATAAGAAATAATAGCATATGTGTGTACATATATACATACATATACATATAGGCTATTATATATATTTCATTGTATATAATTATTATATGTTTTATATAGGCTATATATAATATTTTTATTTCAAGTTAAACTGAAAATTGTTCTTTTCTTCTTAAAACCATACCCCATAGGATTGTGGATATAACTCAGTGGTAGAGCTCTTGCCTAGCACAAATGAGGTTCTAGGCTCTATTCCAGTACTATATAAATCATAAACACACACACACACTTTTGATAAAGGGGAGAAAGAGAGAGAGAGAGAGAGAGAGAGAGAGAGAGAGAGAGAGAGAGGTGATGTGCTCGCTATGCAATTGTGGGGATCCTTAGTTTGTGTCCCCAGGATGCATCTCTAATGTGAAACTAAGTGCTTGGAATCCCAGCACTTTGGAGCCAGTGACAGGTGACTAGCTACACAGTTCATTGCCTGTCAGCCTGGTTGAATTGATCAATTCCAGATTCAGTGACAGATCCTGTTTTATAAACTAAGATGGACAGCAATGAAAGAGGGTACTTGATGTCAACCTCTGAATTCACATACATGTGCACACTCATGTCCACACAACACGTACACATGCCACAAATACACACAAAACACTACACTAATGCACACACACTCACTCTTATGAAAACATACACTCAGTGATGCCTCCATGTGTAGGCATTTCTCTTTCTACTTTATAGCTCTTAATAGAACCCTGTGTGTATATAGCAAGTTCATTCAAACAGTCCTCTGCTGATGGATATTTGGGTTGCTTCTGCTTTGGCAAACAGTGATGCAGTGAGTGACATTAAATAGACAACAAGAGAATCTTAGTTTGAATTTCTCAAATAATGTTTAACTGGAAGTATATAAAGAATCCAGTAAATTTTGAGAATTAGAATGCATGAAGCCACCTGAAGGAGAGTCTCTGGGCCATGAGATTTACTGTGACAACACAAGGAACTGTATGATTCTGCAGGAAATTCGATGACCTGCTAAGACTCTTTTGTTCTTTCTCTTTTACTCATTACCAAAGATAGCTTACATCTCTACCTCAAAGAGCTGTGTGGATAGTTAGTGTAACGCTGACTACCTTGAGTTTATTAAACCAAGTTTAAATGGCCCCTTAGATTTTTTTTATCTTAACACACATTGTAAGAACACTATTTTAAAGGCTTTTTTCCTTCCTCTGCTTTTTCCCCAAATTCTAACCACTTTAAAAAAAATTCATACAGCTTTATAAAATACATTATACCATAAAATTCATCAATAAAGTTCATTACCTACTGTATTTTATTATATTCACAGAGTTCTATGAACTTAACACAATTTTAGAATATTTTTATAACTTCCCAGAGGAATCCTCTTCTCATTATCACTCTCCTTCTCCCAAAAATCTCCAGGTAGTTATTAACCTAACAGTCTCCATAGCAGTTATTAACCTTACAGTCCTCGTAGCGTTACCTATTCAGTGCATCAAAAATAGATGACTCGAGCAATATGTGGCCATTATTTTCATTTGAGACCAGCCTTGTGTATCTCAGGTTGGAGGTGCTGAACTTTCTATGTAGCTGTAGATGACCTTGGACTTCTGACCTTCATCCTATCACCTCCCAAGTGACGGCATTACCACATACATTGCCATGTATAGTTCATGAAGTGCTGAGACTGGACCCACAATTTTGTACATGCTATCTATGTACTCTATCGACTGAGCTACCTCACCAACTTCTCCCCAAGATAAGGTCTATTGTGACTGTCATTTTTATCTAGTTTTCATGGATCATCAATATTTTACCACGTATGAGCACCTTCCTGATTTTCATTCTATTACACCAGTACATTTCCCAACACGTCATCTCTTGGACGGCACCATTCCACTTCCTGTCTCTCATATGTTCACTTCTCTTAAATATATAAGTAGAATGACGATGAGTCTCCCATGGACCAACCTGATTCACTCAGCACATTGTTGTCAGAGCTCACCTGTGTTGCAGCTTGTGTCAGAATTTCAATTATTTTAAGCGTGAGATAACAATTCAGAGAAAGTGTATGTGACACTTTTCTTTCACATTCCTCTATCTATGGATGCTTGAGTTGTTTCTGTTTTACTTGTAAACAATGCCATTGTGGATGCAAATGTTTGAGTATCCTTTTTAAAGACAGGATCTAGCTTCAATTTTCAGTCTGCCTTCAAATTTAAAATCTTCTTGCCCTAGTCTTTTGATTTGCTAGGACTATAGGCAGAGGCCACCATACTCAACTTACAAATAATTTTTTGTATGTCTGTTTTCAACTCTTTTGGGTATATACTGAGACTTAGAATCACTGAACTATACAGTAATTTTCTTCTTGTTTTTTGAGCAAATGTCGTCTTGCTGAGCATAGTGGGACTGCACCATTTTCCATTTCTCCAAAACTGCCCTAGGGTTTGGATTTTTCCCTTTCTGTGCCAATAACTATCACTCTTTCCTTTGTTGACAACAATCACTGTAATGAGTGTGATGCGCTTTGTTACTGTAGTTTTGATTTGAATTTCTAAAGATAAATGACACTGAGCAACTTCACTTGTTTCTTCACCACGTGCACAAAGTCTTTAGAAAAAAAAGAATTGACCAATTCAAGTATTTTGTTATTTTTTTAAATTACTTTGTGTTGTTTTTGTTGAATTCTATGAATTCTCCAGATAGCCTTGTTATTAATCCTTTAATATTTGTGCTATTTACAAATATACACTCCCCATGAGTTATACTTTGCTAGGTATTATGCACAAAACATTTTTAATTTTGTAAAATATGTGTTCTTTTTGGGGTGGGGAACATATTTTTTCTTGGTTTCTTATTCCAACATGCCAATTTTCAGTTTGACTGTTAAATCCAATTCTGTAAAATATTTTTGCTGCATTTTATCATAGTTAGTTTTAGGAGTTAAATGTAGATCTTTGGTCTATTGTGAGCTGCTTTTCATATAGCGTATAGTCTAGTTTTGCTTCATTTGTTGTAATAAAACGCCATGACCAAAAGCAACTTGGGGAGAAGTGGTTTATTTGTCTTACATCAGCAGACACTTGAAGGTAGGAACTGAAGCTGTGATCGTGGAGGAGTGCTGCTTCCTGCCTTGTTTCCAGGGCTTGCTCAGCTTGTGTTCTTCTACAATCCAGTACCACCTGCCCGGGTGTGGTACAGCCAAGAGTAGACTGGGCCCTCTGACACCAATAATCATTAATATAAATAAAGGTAATATTCTACAGATATCCCCATGGTCTAATCCACATGCAGAAACTGCTCAGTTAAGATTCCCTCCTTCCAAGTGACTTCAATTTGTGTCAAATTGACAAGAAACGAACAAGCACAAGTTATTCTTCATCATGGATAATCAGTTCCTCCACCATTTTTCAAAACATTGTTCTTTTCCACACTGAACCGTTTTGAAAAGCTCATCAAAAATCATTTGGCCATATGCATGAAGATTTATTCCTGATATGTCTATGATATTTATCTATATGGCTGTCCTTACTCCAGCAAACACTTTTGACTAAGAAAACCATGTGGTACATTTTGAAATAAGATTACATCAGTCATCCAGACTGAATTGCTTTTTGTTTGGAATTCTTGAGGTGTTATATGGATTTTCAGAAACGTTTCTTCTAAATATGATCTTAATATAGTTTACATGGATAGTGAAGATCACTTAGGTTATGTTGACACCTTAGTAGTTGGAAGTTTTCCAGCATGCTTACGTGGTATATGCTTCAGTTTATTCATGTCTCTAATCTCTTTCAGCTGCCTGTTGTAGTTATTCAAGCTGTTCCCTCAGTTACTGGCTGGTTTTGATGCTCTTTCCAATGTAAACGTCTTTATAATTTCCCTTTCAAAATCGTTCTTGGTTAGCATTTGGATACTATGTTAAGTAGTATACATAAACAAGATATTTGCTTTGTTCATGATTTTAGAAAAAATATTCCTCAATGTTGCTGTAACCTTTGCTGCAGGAGTGTTTGCACTGTGGTTTTAATTTATTGAGATAGCTTTCTTCTTCCCAGGCTGTTGAGTGTCTTTATGGTGAAGTGTTCTACCTCCTCTCAGATTTTATGGGAGGAGCCTCCCCCTTCAGTATTGGTCCTGTTTTCATTTCTGTGTCAAACACCTGAGCTACCTGGCCTATTTTTCATTTCATAATTCCAAAGGTTTCCATTCATGGTCAGATATGGTCTGAGTTACTGTAGAACCCATGGCAGAGACAGGTGATGACATGGGGCAGATCATTTCAGGGTGGCCAGGGAGCCCAGAGAGACAGGGAAAGGCCAGGGACACGTTATGCTACTTCTGTGACTTCTACTTTCCACTTGATAAACAGATCCCACCTCCTCCTAGTTCATTCAGCTCCCAATTCATCTCTTCATCCATTAAAAATGTCAGAGCCCTTATGTCCAATGATATTTCAGTGATTGTATTCACAGTCTAGGGACTAAGTCTTCAACACTTTTTGGTGTATACTTTATATTCAAGCCATAAGAAACTATTCTGCTAAAGTTGTATGTTATATCAACCAATATACACATGTTGAAACAATTTATTTTGGAACAAATATCACATGGTCATGCCTTATGGTCACTTTAATAACCTGGTGAATTCAGTCATGTTAGGGTAAGCCTAGTTCCAGAAGATGGGATACCAAGTATTAACTAACCTTTAATAATTTGGAAAATTTTGAGAAAGCCACATTAGTTTCTCTTTAAATGCTTTGTACAGCTCATAACTAAACCCACGAGGTCCAGGCATTCTCTCAAGAGAATTTTGCTTATTAATTCAAAGACCATCCTAATAAAGACTATTTAAAATCTTCATTTCTTGGTGATTTATTCATAGTCTGTTTAAGTTTCTAGAAATGAGGTTCTGTAAATGCTTGGCAGGCAACTGCTCACAGAATTTATTACTTTCATTTTGTAGACTCATTAGTAATGACCTCACTTTTTTGTTTTATTTGATTTATTTAAATTATTTACTTTGTTTTTATTTGTGTGAATGTGTGCACAGATTTACTGTCAAAGCAAAATTTATATAGGTGGCTCTCTCCTTTCGCCTTGTAGGTCCCAGGCATCAAGCTCAAACTTGTTGGCACCTCACTTTTATTTTTTTATTTTAGTATTTCAATTGTCTCTATTTTTTTTTTAGTCTGCTGAGTTAAAAGTCTCCCCATGCTTTTAACTGACAATCCATTGATAGTTTTTACTTTCTATTTTTATTCTCTTGCTTCTTTTGCTATGTTTAATTAGTTATTTTCCTGGTGGCCTTATTAAAAAAAATAATTAGCATGTTAATTTAACCTAATTGAAACCAAAAGTAATTGTAACTAAAAAATAAGTTAATCCTCCATATTCACATTCCACATTCAAGATTTCAACCAGACATGAATCAAACATTTTGGAAAAAGAAAATTATATCTGTACTGAATTGAATATCCATGGTTGTTGCCTTTGTCACTATGTCCCAAATGATATGATTCAACACCATCACATTGTGTTCACTATTGTAAATAATCAACACATAATGTAAAGTCGATGAGAAGATACATAGATATTATATGTAAAATCTATGGCATGTTATATAAGGTTCTTGGGTATTCATGGATATTGTACAAATGTTTTGCTCTCATTAAAGAATCAATTTCCCATAAAGACTGAGGCAAAACCATATACAACTGGTTTTTCAAGTGTATCTTTATTATCCATGGCTTCCTTTTATTATTAATACACATATTACATTTAACTGCATTGTAAGCTCATTAAAATATTTTACAATCACTGCTTTATAAACTGTCCTTTAATTTACATAGAAGAAAATTGATGCTCTCATTATATTTACTTGGGTAATTACCATTGCCAATACCTGTACTTCTTTAGGTGACATGAACTTCCATTCAGTCTCCCACCAAGTCCTACTTTTTTTAGTTCCTTTAACTGTTGCTTGAAAGTTAAATGCCCTGTTTAAACTTAAGCCAGATTTTTTTTAAGCATTCTGCCCAAAATCTTCTTAGCCAAATCCATAACATTATTAGGTATATTTTATACTTGCCATGTAACAGCAGGTAATAAATAAAGCTACAACATAACAAGTGTCCCTGTGCCTTTGGCTTTCAATAACCTGTTATTCATCAGCAGCCTCTAAAAGCTCTTCTGCCAAAAGCGTTTTCAAGTCCCTCACAAATTCCACCTACCAACTGGTCCCATTGACAGTGTCAGATATTATGCTGTTATTGTTTTATTTTTGTTTTTGTTTTTATAATAACACTCATCTCTTGGGCACAAAAGCCTTTTTTGTCTCTTGTTGTATAAAATGAACTCAAGCTCACTTGTATGAAGTGATAACAATTATTTGTTTTCACTGTCTCTTGTCCTGACCATTGGAGGGTTTAACTAGTCAAATCGTGTCCAGGATATGTCATATAATTGCAGCCCATCACTTCCTGGGTCTGGGGTCATCTCGAAGCCTTATTTGCTCAATTGTCTAGCAAGTACCATTGGTTGTCATCAGAGTCCCGAGTGTGGCTATGGTTCAGAATGTGGCCTTTCCATGTGGCCTGCATTTATCACATTGTAACAGTTGAATTCTAGTCAAATGATGGTTTATCGTCTTTTTAAGACTGATCCTCCAAAATCCAAGTTCATAGCATTGCTTCCACTACTGGCTGGGTCAGTCTTTCCAGTTTTAAGAGCAGAAGGCACAGATATCAAAAAAACAACCAAGTAACAGGACTAGATATATTATCATGATCATTTATGATAAATACAAGTTTGCCACAACAAGAAAAGAAGAAACTAAACATTCCCTAATTTAAAAAAAAAAAAAAAACATGTATTTATATGGTTCTTACAATGAAAGAAGTAGTTCTAGGTATAGATTCTCTGACCACACTCTCACGAAACAAACTGAGTTTTACCTAAGGCAAACAAATATTCTATAAACAAGACATTCCTAATGCTATACACTAAAATAGAGCCTCTGTTACTACTGTGAGCATCTCTGTAACTTGAGTATTACTAGCAGAAATTTTCAGAAAAATAATGAAGATAAAGATAAAAAGGGGAGAGAGAGGATGAAAGAAAGACAGAGCGACAGAAACAGGGAGGCAGAGATAGTGACAGAGATACAGAGACAGAGAGGCAGAGAGAACATGAATTTGAATCAGAGAATGCAGGCTGAAGCTCTAAATGCATTTGCTGAGCAAAGGTAGTTTTTGAAGCATTTCTTCATTAAACCTTCTATTCAGAACTGACTGGGAATTGAATAAATAAAAGAGATCCCAGAAGTCTAGAGAAGGAAAAGTAAGTAATAGGGAACCAGGCTTTGGAAATGAGTTTAAGCTACTGCTTGCAACAGAAGAAGAGCTAGGAATAAAGTGTTGCTCCATTGAGGTTTACAGTACGAGTTTGAGCCTGCAGGAACTTCTCAACTTCTGGATTTAACTGTGAATTTTACATTAACAAATTACAGAAGGCTCCAATAATATTATCATAGAGAGCCTGAAAAAGCCCCAAAACTAGCACAAACAACACCTCCTCTTACACAGGTCAGAGACAAGATAATTATTTCCATTGGAAAACATGTCTACGTGTTTCTGCCTTTCTTACTTTGTTAGTGGGTTTATGAGGAAATCGTCAATACAACTGAGTCATTCAGTCAAAAATATTATTGAACTACGAATATGTTCCAAGATCTAGCCTCTGTCTTAGGATCTTAGAGTTTATTCGGAAATAGAATGGAAAGGGTTGCGAAACAGATTTTATTGCGATGTGACACAAAGGAACACTCAGCTAAGAAATCACACAAAAGTAGTGACCATTTTGCTGAGAGGAGTTTGACAGAGACAGATTTTATGTGAGCTGGAAATGAGCAACTGAGTCCTGCCCAAATAGAAATGAGGTGGATCTAGATACATTGACCAACACCACATCCCAAGTCACACTGAAAAGGAATATCAAGTTGCCAGACAAAGCCTTCATTAGTATCTCAGTGACATTAGAAAAATACCACACTCTATATGTATTGTAGGAGACTGTTCATTCCCCGGCCACCCAAACTCCCAAAATAATCACACAGAAACTGTATTAATTAAATTAATGCTTGACCTATTAGCTCTAGCTTCTTATTAGCTAGCTCTTATATCTTTTGGTTAATCCATTTCTATTATTTTATATTTATCATGAGGCTTGTGGCCTACCAACAAGTTTCCAGTGTGTCTGTCTCTGGCGGCAGCTCCATGGCTTCTCTCTGACTCTGCCTTCTTTCTCCCAGTATTCAGTTTAGTTTTCCCCATCTAGCTCTGTTCTGCCCTGCTATAGGCTCAAAGCAGTTTCTTTATTCATTAATCAATAAGAGAAACACATATACAGAAAGACTTCCCACATCATGTATCTATAGATTTATATAAATCCAAGGGTCTAAGATAATATGCCTAAAAAATAATAGCATTTTATCCTTTAAAGGTGGGGGCAGGGACAATAAAGCTGAATATTTCTAGATTCATATATTTACAAACAACTTCATTTTTCCATACCATATATCTTCACACTCCAGTTTATGCCCACTGAGCACTAAAATTTCAGGGATTATCATTTGTATTGTAGCGAGTGGGAATTAATTGCATGGTTTTCACCCAAATTCTTTTTTTAAAAAAAAAAAAAATATTTATTTATTTATTATGTATACAATATTCTTTCTACATGTATGCCTGCAGGCCAGAAGAGGGCACCAGACCTCATTACAGATGGTTGTGAGCCATCATGTGGTTGCCGGGAATTGAACTCAGGACCTTTGGAAGAGCAGGCAATGCTCTTAACCGCTGAGCCATCTCTCCAGCCCTCACCCAAATTCTTAAACTGTAGATCGAACCCCAAGTAGGGCGATGTAACTGAATGTAAGGGTTGTAAACTATTTCAGCAGTCAGAGATTTCTATATATGCAATGAGACAGAAACTTAATACAAAATCAAACCTGTAATAAATGAGGTGTCTCTAGCAGTAGTCACGTGTGATGCATTATGGGATTTCACTGCACCATTGGTCTGAACAGAGCACCCTAACTGTGCGCTCTATGAGTTATCATGTCAGGCAATGCCAATAAATGCCGACTAAACCGCCTTGGCTCAGACTCAGGATTATTGTAAGTTATGCATGGCAGTGTTTGGCTGAACATACAAAGGTTTCTCTTCTTAAAAAAAATAGTAGTTTAATTACATAAAACAAAGACTCAATATTTCCTACTGTCATTCCTCCTTAGTATGTAAGTATCATATTAGCAAACCTTTGGATTGTATTATATAAAAATGCTTCATTTTAAAAATTGCTGTTTACATTGCTGACTTGAGTTGCACAAAAAAAAATTTCAATGAATTTTGGCTTACAATTGAGACAGAATTTACAATTTCTGAAATGTTTTTAAATACACTTTGGCCATTTTCTACTATGTAATTATGCAAATGGATTCTCAGCATTGATAATTATAAAATTAAAATATCAGTCAACTCTGAAAAACATTGAAGATATTCTACATCTTGTAGTACCAAGTCCTCAGCCAAGATTTAATTTTTTATATAAAAACAAGCACATCTACTTCTTCAGGATGCAAATTTATTTGTATTAAGTAAATGGCACAATATTTTTCAAAGAATTGTTTTTTAATAAATTCCTTTATGATTTATTCCCAATAAATGTATGATATGTATACCCATTTATTCACCTATATACCCAGGTTACATTAAATCTCTCAGGTGGTGTCTTGAGTGATGATTCAGCAGTTAATAATACTTGGTCCCATCACCCACTTCGGATAGTTCACAACCACCTGTAACTTCAAGGGATTTGACACCATATGTACACAGTACACAAAAGTCATGCAGAGAGGCTGGAGAAAGGGCCGAGTGGTTAAGTGCACTTGATGCTCTTGCAGATGACTTAGGTTTGGTTCTTAGCTCCCAGGTGGCAACTCACCACCTGTACTCCAGTTTCAGAGTATCCAGCACCATGTGCTGTCCCTTATGAGCACCAGGCACACATGTGGCATGCATACATACATGTAGTCAAACACACATGAAGTAATTTAATCCTTAAGCACACACACATACAGAGGTAGAAACACGTGCACATAAATACATTTTTTGAAAAAAATTTAGATGAAAGGGAGTGATGGGTAAAAACAGGTGGCATAATTGTATTAGATCCAAGATAGACTATGAGAGGACATGAAGTCTCTTTGAATGTGAGTGTTGGATACAGGATGGCAGCCATTGGAAACAATCTACCAGTATAGATCTGGGTTGCTTCATGAGGGACTTTAAGCTTTACTTTGAGATGCCTAATCAACAAGGTGACAATATCAGGTTTGTCTTTAGGACCACGTCTGACATTACTGGAGAGAACGGATTTGCAGAAGTGGGGCAGTGGCAGCAGAAACTAGTTAGAACCCTGTCACATCAGCTGAAAGAACGTGAGGATGGACACTAATAATAAATATATTGACGTAAGATAAGCTGAACCAATAATCAGTAGATAACTCAATATAAGAAGTGAATTGGTATCAAGGAATACTCTAACACCCCAAAACAATGTTTCAGGTCATATGTCTGAAAAACAAAACAAAACAAGCGGGATACCAACTGAGATTCATGCTAAGACACTGAGTTCCTGACCAAAATCTTGACCTGGTTCCAAAACCGCCTCAGAGCCATAAGTAGAATTTATACAGCCAGTGGGTAAATAACTGGTCCCATATAGATGTACTGAATCAAACTGATCATTGTATCATATAACAAACAACTTAAATCTTGCCATTTTATTCTTAAAGGTAATAGAACTTGGGCAAACTCCTTGCCAGTGTGTGTTTAGAAGCCCTCTTATCTGGCAGTCACATAATGCTCCATCAAAAGGAACGGCATGTCTTACTTGGCTGAATCTGTTTGCTTGCCATAAGCTAGTGTGGCCTCTTCTTAGCACAGCCTCTCTTCTAGGCCATTCCAAGTACATTTAACACATCTATTAAGTAGTCCTGGTAGATGATCATATGTAAATTCTTACGCCACACCTTCTAAATCTAATTTTTCCCAGCTCTCATTTTAAAAATTAAAACAGCGTTCGCCCATCTTCCACCTTCTGGAACATTTCTCATCCTAGTGATTACCAAGCACCAGCAATGACTCCAGGATTTCAGAGGATTACCGGATGTGAGGCATCTGCATCTTGAATTTATTTAGAATGCAGAAGTGAGGTTCCCAGGCCTCTTAATATTCTGCTCTCACTCCTGGAGGCAGATAGAAATTTAACTTATTAAAAACAGGCCATTAGAAGGCCAGCTTGTACGCAGTCCAATAAGCAAGCTGGAGAGCGTCAATGATGAGACTAAGAAGGTACGGAAAGGCCAGCTCATGTAGGCAAATTAGCATAAACTGAAAACCCAGGAATGTCTTGGGAAGCATCACATCATTGCATGATTGCAGTTCTCTCCAAATTGAACAAATTAAGTCAACTCTCTCCTTTCTAGTCCCATTCTGTTCTGTTCATTACGATTGCACTTAAAATGAGGTAATAACAATGGAAACTATAATAAATAGTTCATCTTTACTAAGTCCTGGGTGCTAAGTTATTTGCATTGCATATTTCTCATGCTGCGCCTAAAAGATAGTCTACTAGTATCCAGTTATATGATCACTTCCACTTTATCTGGTGCAAGTGCAGAATTTGTTGTCCTACAGGGTGCCGTGTATCTTAAAGAATCATGGAACGCTCTAGAGAAGCAGATTCTGGGCTGAGTTTAGAGGGAATCATTCCAAAGATACCTCGGCACCAGTGCTGCTATTGGACATTGGGAAGCCACTGGCCCCCAAACTGATGCTGCCTGGGAAGTTACCCAGCCAAGCGGCTGCCACAGACACGAACTTCTATAAATCAGAAGCCACGGCAGCTGCCAGCTTAGGAACAGTTCCACGCTAGTGCAATCTGCCTTGCAGAATGGATGTTCCATGTCTTCTGTTTGGCACCAACAGAGAAAATGACTGGACGTACTGAACTCCGCTCAGTGCTGCCACAGAACAAACTGGATGCCCCTACTACCTGTGTGCCAAGAAAGAAATAATGAAGTTGCATATTAAATGCATCATCTGTCTCACTTCGGTTATTCAAATCTCACAGCGCATGGTAACTTACCTCAAGTCAGAGCTGCAAGGCTGTGAGTTCATTTCTTTTCTTTTCTCCTTTTCTTCTTCCTTCCTTCCTTCCTTCCTTCCTTCCTTTCTTTCTTTCTTTCTTTCTTTCTTTCTTTCTTTCTTTCTTTCTTTCTTTCTTTTTCTCTTTCTGTTTGTGAGACAAGGTTTCTCTGTAGCTTTGGAGCCTGTCCTGGAACTCAATCTGTAGACCAGCTTGGCCTCAAACTCTCAGAGATCCACCTGCCTCTGCCTTCCAAGTGCTGGGATTAAAGGCGTGCGCCACCACCACCCAGTTTATGTTTCAGTTTTATTTGAATTTCCTGCCCATTCCTCATTCATGCTATTTGCACATCTTTCTATGCAAAGTTTCCGTTCAAGGGTTATGCTCATTTTTTTAAGAGCTGCACTTTCTAGTCCAGGTTGGCTTAAGGATTCATTTTTCTAGCCAGGGCTAGCCTTGAACTTACTATCCTCCAGTCTCAGCTTCTCCAATATTGGGTTTATAGGTATGCACCAACCACATCTTGCTCTCAGTTCATTTCTTTTAATGTTTTTTAGTATGTGTATATATCTATGCTGTGCTCTGTGTGTGTGTGTGTGTGTGTGTGTGTTTATGAGGTATTTGAGAGTACAAGTACACTCATGTCAAAGCAATGCATGTGGAAGTCAGAGGCCCGATCACCTCTGGTATGGGTTCTCAGCTTCCACCTTGTTCAAGATAGTGTCTCTTAACTGAGCCATGGTGGCACACTTCGTTAATCCTAGTACTCATGAGGCAGAGGGAGGTGATCTCTGTGAGTTCAAGGTCAGCCTGGTCTACGAAGTGAGTTCTAGCACCACAGGTTCCAAAGCTACAGAGAAACCCTGACTCAAAAAACCTAAATAATAATAACAACAACAATAATAATAATAAATACAGGGTCTCTCAGTCTTTAGCACTGTATAAGCCAGGCTGAGGGGCCTAATAATGTCCATATTCTTGTTTCTTACTCCAATATTCCTATGGGTTTGCAGAGATTACAGATACATTAGCTATAGCACCTGGATTTTACATGGGGGCATGGCCTGGTTAGTCTTCACTAGCAACTAGACACAGCCTCTAGTCATCCAAGAGCCTCAGTGGAGGAATTACTTACATTCTGTTCATACATCTCTGTAGAAGACTGTTTGGTTTGTTAGCCGATTAGGAGAGCCCAGCTATTACAGGGATTATCATGCGCAGTCAGGAGACTCCGCACTGTACAAGAAAGCTAGCTGTTTCTAACCAGCTAGCAGAATCCACCATTGCTCTTGCTGTCCTTTTCAACTAGAAAGTCCCTTGATCAGAGATAATGCTCTATCAAATAGCATATAGACCTGCCTTTATATTCCTGCTTTGACTTTTCCTCAGTGGTAGAATGGGACCAAAACTTATAAGCTGAATAAACCCTTTTTGCTCATAAAATGTTTCTGGTCATAATGTTTTATCATAGCAACAGAAATCAAAGTTGAATAGGGAGATACTGGGTTTGGTCTTTACATGGGTTCTGTGAATCCAAACTCAGTTCCCTCATACTTGTATAGCAAGCCCTGTACCCAGTGAAACATCTCTTCAGCCCTTTATTCTACAAAGAGTAAAAGGGATTATCTTGTGCAATGTTTTTTGGGACAGAGGAGTGTTATGTTGTTTTAAGAGAGTTGTACTCTGTTGTACTGGCCTAGAAATCACTACATGGTCCACACTAGTCTCAAACTCATAGCCTTCCTTCTGCCTCAGCCCCATGTTCTCTGTAATTACAGGCAGGAACCACCCAACACAAATAAAACATAACCATTTGAATGATTCCTGCCTTTTTTTATTTCCTTTTATGGTTCGTGCTTTTGCCAACTCCTGGCTAAAAGATATTAACAGAACCTAATTCACAAAGAGGTTTAGCCTGTGTTTTTATCTAGGTTTCCTGTTTTTAATCTTATGTTTCGCAAAGGTTTTCAAGGTTGGGATAAGTGCCTGGAGGTTCACCTTCCAAATAAACTACCTAATTATTATTCATCATTTGTTGAAAAGATCATTCTTTCCTCACTTAGTGGGCTTTGTGCCTCTGTACAAAATCAGTTGACTATGCATTATCTATTTCTATCCTCTGTCATACTTATACGTGTCATCTGACAGCCAGAAGTCTGCCTAGGGACCTCCGAGGTCAAAATCACTTTTGTCATAATATTAAGATATCATTTAAGAGTTTTATTATCATTTTCTCATAAACATTTGGTGGTATTTTTAGAGGATAGATGTGACAGTTCAACAAATTGAAACAGAAGTGAAATATTTGTTAACACACCAAATACAAAAAGAATTTGTTAACACACCAAATACAAAAAATTGTTAACACACCAAATACAAAAAAAATGTTAATACACCAAATACAAGAATATTTGAAAAATGTGCAATGATAATACCACTTTTCTCACTTAGGTTTTGTATGCTAGATATGAGAATATGCTTCTTTTTATCAAAAGTTACCGTTCAATAATGAAGCTATTATAGTTATTTGACAGTGATTATGTAAAATACTACTAAAATTCTCCAATTCTTATCTTAACTAAACTATAACAATTAAGATAACTAAAGACAGAGATCTCCATACAGTTCATCTAAACAGCACTTTAGGGTCTTTCTTTTTTTTCACTTTTTAAAGTAAATTTTGTATGCGTACATGTGTTTGGATGCTTGTGTGTACACATGTCTGTGGAGGGCAGAGTCAGTTTTCTCCTTCTATCAGGTAGGACCTTGGGACCCAACTCAGCTCACTATGCTTGGCAGCTGGCACTTGGACTGGCGAGCAATTCTGCTGATGCTAAGATATTCAATTATTTTAGGAATATAACAGAATCCCCTGACTGTTACTATTTCATACTAATTAATTGAGTTTAAGAGTTAACACCTTTTATTAGTTTATATTTTTCTTCTTTTTGACAGGTACATACATATATATGTAAATACATATATAGAGACATAATGTACTATTTAGTGGTTTTTCATTTGTATTTTAATAAATAAAGCTTGGTTGAAGATCAGAGCCTTATAGACCAGGCAATGGTGACACACATCTTTTAATCTGAATTACCACACTAGTCTGCCATAATAACCGGGCAGTATGTGCCTTTAATCCCAGCCCTACAGAGTTATATACTACAGGAGGAGACAGCTTGAAGACACAGTATCATTCTGAGATTTCTGGAGGCAGGTTTGCCGTTTCAGACTGAGGTAGAGGTAAGATCCAGTGACTGACTGTATTGCTCCTCTGACGTTCAGGCTGAACCCCAGTATCTATATCTGCATTTTTACTAACCATGCTACAGTGCTGTAATTATACTTGCCATCCTCTGTCACCCCCTAATGTCACCTTCCTTTTCCACTGAACCTCTTACTCCCACCTCATCTCCCAGTGGCTTCATTATTTAGTCAAAATGACTTTCACCCCTACAAGAACCATTATCAGTCATTAGTTCTTCAGAACCAGATTGAGCCGTCATGGACACCTTGATCCTTGCTATAAAGGTGGAAGTCAGCATTTTAAGGCACTCTTCCCTATTCTCTTTCTCCTCAATTCTTTCCACTCTCTTCTCTCTGATGTTCCCGGGACCAGTGACATAGTTATTCTATTTATTCTATTTATGGCTAAACAATAATCAATCGTTAATTCTCATCACTTCAGACAGGAGTCTCTGCTTGGAGGATAACCAACTGCTTCTTTTTTCCACTAAAGGGGATACACATCTGATATTATAAACAAGGTCAAAAGCTAAAAGTTGGGAGGGTGTGAACATAAGAGAGGGAACACGCTATTGTTCTCTTCCTAAATGAATGTTACCAAGTAGTCCTCTGGATGTTTACATTTATAGATTATAAACTCATAGACTGGAAGGCTCAGCCTGGGGCAGAGAGGTCCATCTGTGCTAAAAGTGATGATAATGCAGAGACTAAAAATAAATCTTAAAATCAGATATTGCTAATCTTTCAAATGTGCCTTCTCTTATAACATCATATTATGTATCTACTATTCTCCTTTAACAGCTAAAACCTATGCAAACTTAGTGTCTTAAAATTCTGTTGGCCCTAAGTCTCACATGGGTTTTTCTGGATGATAATTAAGTTGTGCTTCAGCTATATTATATTCCTGTGTGGAAACTCCAGGTGAGACATCGCTCCTATAGACAAGCTGTTGGCAAAACTCAGTTTCTTGAGGTTGCAAAACAGAAGACCCATTTCCTAGCAGGCATTTGGCTGCAGCTGTTCTCAGCCTCTCTGTTAACCTGTCACCCCTACCTCCATCCTCAAATGCAGCCAGAGTTCACCCTACTGTTACAACCATATGCCCTACAAAGAAAGTGCAAATGGCTGAGATCTCATGAGATTAGACAGGGTGCACTTGGACCATCTAGGATAGTCTCGCCATATCGGGGTTCAATTTTTAATCATTTTTGGATAGTCGTTTTGCCCTTCTAAGATAATGTATTCACAGGGTCAAGGGATTAGGGATGGAATTTTCTCTAAAATAGTAAGTGAAGCATGATTGACACAGACTACCATGATTGGTTCTGTATTCTAAATCCTTTATGTTCCAATATAAATTGTAGAATCAGTTCTTCAACTCGCTAGAGTGGAAAACATATGACGTTAAAGCAGAAAGAGGGAGGAGGGTGGAAGTCGCCATGAAGGGGTCAGGGGGCAATGGAAAAAATAGTAGGCAAGGGGGAAGTGAAAAGACAGATATGAAAATGTTGCAATGAAACCCATCAGTTAAGAAGCCTCCTCAAAAATAAAAAAAATAATAATTAATGCTGCTGGGCTTCCTTACTGTGATTATACTGAATTTACAAGGCAACCTGTGAAGAATTAACTTATAAAAACTATGGAGTCTCTACGAACATGGTAGAGCCCTGCTTTTAAAGTCTTCCTTCTCCATCAGTGTTTTATTGTTGTGGTGTAAAATAATGCAGGTTTGCACAAATTCTGTCAAATCTTCTTCAAGTATTTAATATTTGGATTTAAATATGAGTGCTTTTTTTAAATTAGTCATTGCTAAGCTGTCGATAGAAATACTATTTATTTTTGGACATTAAACCTGTGGTTTTTACTAACTCAGTAGTTAGTACTGCTAGTTTTTTATGTTCATTGGGCTTTAGTTAATGATTCATCTTCTATTGTCACCCATTCTATTCCTTCCTTCCTAGCTTCTTGGCTCACTGCCTTCCCCGACTCCGGTGATGTGCTAGAGAGAAATGATCAAAGTGAAAAACACTCTGTTTCACCATGAAAATGGTGTCAAAAATAGGCTTGTCTTAACCCTTATTACTATATTGAAAACTATTATTCCAGAGCCTGGTTTTCTGAGGTTTTTATCGTGAGTCAATGCTGAACTTGCGAAAGGTTTTTCTAGTCGCAGATGCGTGCACACTCATTTTCCTTTTCAGTCGGTGATTATGGTTACTTACGATGATCTATTGAAGCTAATCTTGTTATTCAGATCAGCCCAGAGTGGACAAGTACCAGCTTTATTGTCACATTTACAAAGCACTGCATTTGATTTATTGATAATCTCTATTTTTATTATTTTTATTGAGCTATACTTTTTCTTCCACTCCTCTCTCTTCCTCCCCCTCCTCTTCTACCATCTTCTGAGACCCCAGTTTACTCAGGAGATCTTTTCCTTTTCTCCTTCCCATGTAGATCCATGTATGTCTCTCTTAGGGTCCTCTTTGTTGTCCAGGTTCTCTGGAGTTGTGGACTGTAGGTTGGTTTTTCTTTGCTTTTATATCTAAAAGCCACATATGAGTGAGTACATATGATTTCATAAGTATAATTTCTAAATAATTTTATACTTTTCAATTTAATTTACATATATTCAAAATATATTTGGTTTGATTTCAATTTTTCAACTTTAAGTAAGTCTAAAAAATTAAAATAAGCTTTTTTTTCATGTATCAGTGTTTTGATTTTATACATGTACTCCTTGTGCCACAAAGGCCAGAAGAGGGCAACTTAATCCTGAAATAATCACACAGAAACTGTATTAATTAAATCATTTCTTGGCCCATTAGCTCTAGCTTCTTATTGGCTAACTCTTACATATTAATTTAACCCATTTCTATTAATCTGTGTATCACCACATGGCAGTGGCTTACCAGGTAAAGTTTCCAGCAAATATCCTGGCGGTGGCTCCATGGCATCTCTCTGACTCTCCCTCCTTTCTCTTAGCATTCAGTTTAGTTTTCCCTGCCTAGTTCTGTTCCCCTATAGCTTGCTATAGGCTCAAAGCAATCCCTTTAATAACCAATAACACTAATAACATACAGAGGGGAATCCGACATCACAAGTATGCTTATTAAAATGAAATCCAAACTCTCATGTCAGAGGAGCCACCTGGTATGGGACATAAGAAAAACAAAAATTTAGGGATGATTTTATTGCTTCTAATCTCATAATTCTTTGGTTTTATATTGACTCTTTAACAATTTTTCTTAAGGTATAAGATTTATAAGATTAATATATGTCTTGATATAAATATTATATATTAAACTTTTTGACATTATATTAATGGTTATATAGAGTACTAACTCATTCTAGAAAAAGTTTTCATCTACCTTTTGGTACATGATTTCAGGTTTGAGTCTCTTATTGGTTTTCTCAATTGAACTATGAGCACACCTAACAGTGACCTTTGAAGTCTCCATAAGAAGAATGGGGTCCCCACAATGACAATTCCTCCAGGACTATGATAACAGCACTAAGCTGAAAAACACCACCTGAAGATCAACTTTGGACTACAAATAGCTCAGAACAAATTTGTGATGGCTAGCTGAGAAGATCCAGCCTAATAGACTACTCAAGCTAGGACTTGAGACAAGCCCTACACTTTCCCATTGTGCAGAGACTAGACAAAAAATGATAAAACTACCTCTCTCAGGATTTGACAATTAACCAAAAATTTTCTTTTCAGGATCCTATAAAGATGCCATCACCCCCCCCCCCAGATAGCAGGAAGCAATGACACCAACATTCCCAAGAGGTGAGGTGTGTAGTTTTTGGTCATTCAATGGGTTATGGATATTTGTCAATGTTTTGGGGAGTTGATTAAAAGTTACTGGTTACAATCAGGAGGTAAGTTGAATGAAGGAGATTAGATTCAGAGTTCTTGTTTTGAAAAGAAAAAATGGGGAAATACATATAATAAGGTTAAAAAGGTAGATTATTGAGTCTACTTTTAAATAAGCAACTACTAGTTTTAAATGTTTCACATTGAATTTGACTTTTGTATATTGTATACAAATTTTGTATATCGATACAAATTTGAGATTAATTTTATTAGAATATACTGTACATACAATTTTACTCTTGTTCAAGGTATTCTACCTATAATTTATTTATAGGTACAATTTTATTATTTAACATTGTTAAATATCATAAACTGAATTGTTAAATTTTATTAATGCACCTAACAATGTAATGAAAATTTCTAGTCCTTGAAAGTTATTATTACCAACTACTTAGTATAATAAGGAAATGTAGGTTAGTAACATTAGGTATGATTTCAAGATCAAACAGAGATATGTTTTAAACAGAGAGGTCATCTTCTAACACTTAAGAGATCTACAGAATATGTCATTTAAGTTGTTTTAATAACATAGGTACTTTTTCTTTTTTCTGACAAAATGCCCCGTTTATTGTGTTCAGGGGCAGCTTATATAGAGATAGCCATGCCCCAGCCAAACCCAGCAGAAACCACTCTCCTGCCATCAAGAACTCCTGAAAGTCTCGTGCTCAGAGCAGCTGTAGGCACTCAGATCAGGGGATTACAAGAAATTCAGGATCTGGAGTCCCACTGCTCCCAACAGTAGTCTTCTCTGAGGATAGTATCTTTCACAAAGAAAGCCTGACATTTCTGAGGATTCTAGAGGGCCTCCTATGTTAGAAAGCTTCTCAGTTTTGCTGGCAGGAATATGAAGTACTCCTAGCCTGATGTGTTCCTAGGGAATGGTGGTTTACCGGCTCCCACTGCCTTTTTCTGAAGCTTTGAGAAATTTCCCTCATGTTTATATAAACTAATACTTATTTCTAAATTTGACTTTTCAAATTATAGCGATTTTGACTTCCCTTAACTCAATTCTCCTAGATCCAGCAAGACTACTAGGCATTTGCTGGTTCACTCAGGTTTCAGTGTAAGGACATGTGTCTCTGGTAGTAAATTTAGAGCTTCCCTCATTTGTTCCCCTTCTCTCTTACTTTAAGAGAGCTTTTTGTCCAAAGTTCAACTATCTTTTTAATTGCTGTTATGTCAGAAGAGCAATACCTGTAAATGGTAAGGGTGTATGGGCAGAAGTGAAGAAATTCAGAAATACTATTTTCATTCACAACATTGCGTTAAACAAATGAAGACGGGATAACTTTTCATTGCTAACCCTACCATAACTACATTAGCTGATGCTTCAAAGAAAAATTCTTGGGAAAATAACACAGAGATGGTAAATGACAGAATTAAAATTAGAAGCACAAAGCTCTGCCTCTGCTTCTCTTCTCTATTTCCTCTTAATAATCAACTTCTCAGGCTCACCCTTGTCTGACTTTGGATTTACCATTAACATATTAGTATATTCAAACCCTATCAACCAACTAGACCCTAGGATACATCGCCAAAAAAAAAAAAAAAGTCACCACTTTGACAGAAAAACAAGAAGTAAGAATATAAATTCATGGACCTTTACCTTTGGGTCAGTCTGAAAACTTGAATGACTCTAGTTGTCATTCATGCTCCAGATAGATTGCCTATAAATGAAATCTCAGCATCTCATTTCCTTTATACTTAATACCTTTGCCTTATGTTTATAATTCTTCTTAAAGTAGGCAAATAGCAAGCTCTGCATTTTTTGATGTTAGAATTAATGAGAAATTGGGAACAAAAGAAGCACACAATTCAATGTCTGAGCCAACAGAAGTCACTCCTGTGACGGCTTTTGTCCAGTTGGTATAGAAAAGTGACACTCAGTTATTTGTCATTAGAGTTTACTCTCCAACAACAAAGATTGCTCAATCTGGAATCCTGGCCTCATAAATCATGTTAGGCAACACAGATTCTATTTATAAATAACTTTCAAACCCCATATTGTGTCCCCAATTTATTTGCCGAAGTCCCACTGAGACAGAGTCATGTACAGACCAAGGTCATGTCATGCCTAATATTCTCACTTTCATCTTCATGTGAGAAACTGGGGCGAAGGTATATCAGTAAAGCGCAAGCTTCTGTGTAACTTATTAGGGTCCAAGGCCACATACAAAGGCTTAGTTTTTAAAGAATTGTTGCCATGGCTTGGGCACCTTGCAGATGTGCATGCGTATCAAAGCAACAGGCACCGACTGATTGAGACTGCTCAGATCACAGCCAAACCAAGAGCTCTCACTCATAATCCAGAAGTCACTGCCTTGCAGCTCTCAAACAATAAACTACGGATCATCCAGAATCAGGCGCTCTCTTCCTCCCTCCCCCTCACTTACCCACTCAGCTTCTAGCCGAGATGTTGCAGTCAAAATAATACACTTTAAGAAAAATTGGTGTCCTTAAAATTGCTAGTTTTACACCTGCCTCCTGCAAAGGTAATTCTGTACAGTAACGCTTATCGTTCGGTGTCTTGAATAATTACACAATTTAGAAACTTTATCTCAGTTTGTCCCTTGTTTGTATCTAGCAGTATATTATTTTCTTCTCGAGCTACAGGGTTCATAATTTCCATGCCACTGCTGTTTTGAAGATGAAATACGCTTTTTATTATCTCAAACAGCACTTGATGCATCACATTTAGCCCGTGTTCACACAAGTCAAGTAGAGGAGATCCTGTTATAACACAGACAGTTTCTGTGCATCGCTCACTCGGGTGAAAAGGTGAAGTCAAGTGTACAGGGGCAGGGAATTTATGAAAACATTAAAACTCCTCCACTTGAGAAAATATCACAGAGACTTTGTCTCCTGCCTTTCAGAGCCATATTGGAGGTGATGGCCCATTTCAGGTCCTAAGAACAGCAAACCTGGAAGGCTGATTTTAAGCATGTCTTCTGAAGATGGGAAGTCAGAGTTGTATTGCCCTCATTTCTTCTTCTTTTTTTATTTCAATAGAGATTTTTTTCTGCCTCTGCTGTTTAATGCGGGCTCTATGCCAAAACCATCTTAGAACGTCTGTTGTGCCAGATGTCACCCTTTTGCCCTTTTGCTCTCTCTGCAGATTTTCTTTTAACAAGCGCTAAAGCCCAAGTTAGCAAGCATGCATTTTCTACAGTAAAAGAAGCATTGTGAATAACACCCTCAAAGAGCACAGCACCTTATTCAAGCACTACATCTCAAAAAAATATTATTCATGTTCCTTTCCATTCAAAGTGAGAACTTTAAAGTTTGGGGTTTGAGCTCAGCGTCCTCACCCAGTGTAAGGTGAGATCTGAGCTGTACTACAGATTGGCTTAGGTTTGCTGTCAAATGATCATTTTAGGAAAAGATATTGTTCTGCCTATAAATACTTCACATCTACTCTAAGTTCCCAAAACAGATCTGTAGAACGCAAATTGTCCTCACAGGTATCAGCTCCCTGCACAAAGGCTCTCAACAGAGCACTAGGTTTTCAAAGCACTGTGTGTGATCTATGTCACTGCAGAGAAAAGCTTTGGGGTCAAGACTAGGGTAGGAGGAGCTCCTAAATGAGGGGATGGCCAGTGTTGACCTCCTATTCCTTTGTCACCTTTCAACTTTGGAAACTTCTTTTTGGGAACTGGGCAGTATTTCAATAGCTAAATATGAGTCAGAATATAAGATATTTACTATCCTATATTTGGGACTACTGAAATGGTCTCCAGGGAGGTTAGGGTGTAATAATTCATTCTTTCAAGAAGTACCTGCTTTAAATAACCAATTCTGGGTTTCATATAAGTTGATTTATAGTCATCAAGTTTATTTTACACAGAGATAACAAGCCATAAAATCACAATAACATTCAATATATGAGGTCATAGATTTTGATCCTTTAAAAATTGAAATAGATCTTGGAGAAAATTTCTTGTTAACATGAAAAAGTAAAAGCAAGTATGAAATGAATTGGCTTTTGTTTTAAAGACCACTAGGTAACAGCCATATCATTAGGAGGAAAAGCCACATGCTGGCAACAAGTTGGCAAAAGAGAAAGCGGCCTTCTTGCCTCATCCAGGAGGAACAGGAAACCTCCCAAGAGGGATGAACCTACTCAAGCAGAGAACTGTTCTTCACTTTCTCCTCGCACGCCACAAACAGCATCTATTTATGAGACTTTTGGGGAATGGGCAGAACTGTTGTTATTATCATGCTATGTCTACCTGTAGCTAGGGGGCAGGTGGTCGTGCATCTCAGTTTGGACAGAATAGTATTTAAAGTTTGAATACATTTTTTTTAAATTCCCTCTGTACCCCAGGCTGGCCTCAAATTCATAATCCTCTTTTTTTTTTTTTTTTTTTTTTTGGCCTCCCAAGTGCTGGAAACACAGTACTGTGAACCCAAACCTGTTTCTGCTCATATCCAACCTGTGCAGGAATACTTTTCTGATCAGTACAATTCTCCATACCCTTATGCTATGATTTGAATGTGGAATGTCCCCCTGCAGGATCATGTGTTCAAAGTCTTGATCCCTATTAGCTGCCGATTTTTGAGAGATCACAAAACCTTTATAGCACACAGTGCCTAGGAGGAAAGAAATCAGAGGAGTTTTAGCTCCGTCCTGCCCTGCCCTGCTCTGCTTGAGATCTAAGGTCTCTGCTTCCTAATCACTGAAATGTAAGAAATCAGCCCCATGATCCCATTATCACGGTCAAGACCTGGTCCTACCACCATACCTTATTTATCATAACAGACTACCCCTCCCTTTAATGGAAACTAAATATAAGCCAAGCAGTGAGAGTTAGGTTAATACATTCACAAATTTTCAAATCCATTGAGGTGGTAAATGCAGACACCACTGCTTTGTGTGGTAAAATCTCAAAACCTCCATAGTATCTGGCATTAGAGAAAGTATCAGATTTCATGATACAATAACAAGTTACCTTTTGGTGACAATACCAATAGACAACACTAAAGTTGACGAACGATGATCTTTAAATGTAATTAGAGATTTTACTTCCCAGCCTTCCATGGTTGACCTGAAGTTATTGGAAGCAGAGAATTAGCTCCACTACAGAAAACTCGATCACATCAACAGATGTAGAAATGGAGGTAAGGTAGACAAACTGGAGAGAGGTGGGGGGAGAGAGAAAGGGAGAGAGAGGGAGAGAGGGGGAGAAGAGGGAGAAGGAGGGAAGGAGGGAGGGAGGGAGGGAGGGAGGGAGGGAGGGAGGGAGGGTACTATATAACAAGAGAAATGCCTGTTCCACATCACCTCCATGGGAATGGAGATGGGAGGAAGGGAACTGGCATGAGCATGTTTGTCCTTCCACTTGCCATTAATTTAATAACAGAGTCCTCTGTCTGATATGGGAGTGTCCTACCGCTGCCACTGGAACTACAGCCTCAAGCATGCTGACTTGCATAAAATAAAATCTCAAAACCTTCATAGTACCTGGCACTGGAGCAAATATCAAGGTTACAACATAATCACAAGTTACCTTTTTGTGAAGATGCTTTCAAACAAAATTAACATAGACAAATAATGATCTTTTTTTTCTAGTACTATCACAAAATTATCAGACTATTGAGTAAGGCATGCTGGACCCAGGCTAAAATGTAAAGAAAGAAATGAATGACTGGACTGGACTCCAGGAATGCCAACTTTTAATTAAAGCTGGATCCTGAAGAAGCAAGAAACTGAGGCAGTAACGTGACAAACTGTGCCAGACCCAGAGTCAAAAGAACTGGAAAGATCTGTTGTCAGAAGAGTAGAAGACAAGATATTTCCTGGCAAGGCAGTAAGTATGTCACCATATGGTACAGGTTTGGGTTCAAGATACTTAGTTCTGTCTCTCACTCATAAGATGAATGGAAAATGTTCAGGTACTAGGGAAAAAAAAAACAGACAAGCTAGTGAAAAAAAATTAAGCTAAGATTCTAGCTCATGAAAGAAACTGGAAAGCATAGAAAACGATTTACACAGTGGAATAAGAATTGGAGTTGGATTGTGGGGCTGAAAGGCACGAATGGAGTCATGAGAATGTCTACTTAGCTGCATAGACCTCAGCTCCATCAGTGGTACAGCAGACATGGGCTGCAGATTAAGGTTTCCCACACCCATCCTGGTCCGTCTGAATAAATGAGCAGGGCTGGTTCTGCTGCCAGAGTCGTCTGTAGAACCAATCAATATGAAGGTAAAGTCCGAGAAAAAGCAACAGCATCTGAAATGGGAAACTGCCACCCATGAAGAATTATATTGAGTTTATAAAGGTAGTGCACTAATTTTATTTTAAAATAGTAAAGACCTAAGTCATATTGCAGTCCATTTAATCAGATGAACCTGGTACTTTTTTTTGTCAAAAATCCAACAGCTTAGATACCAAAGTGAAAAAATATGCCTGAGGTTTGGATTTCACATATGTTGGGCATATGGCTTTAGAAACAATGGCGAGAGTGTGCTTGGCTGTATTTTTGGCCTCAGAGCAAATTCATTATGCAGTTTCCGAAATGACTGGCATATAGGTCGTGTGGTGGAAGCCTGGGAGATTCATTACAGAACACCTTTGTCATGGCCTGCCAAGGCGCTTCCCATTAGTGACTCAGCAACCACTCCATTCATTAAATTCTGTCTGAACAATGATTCAGATTTAGGATGGGAGAGAAGTCTCAGTAGTTAGGAGCATCTGATGTTCTTCCAGAGGATCAGGGTTCTATTCTTAGAATCTACATGGCAGTTCATAACCATCTATAACTCTAGTTCCAGTTATAACCCTAGTTCCATCTAGTCTGATGCCTTCTTTTGGCCTCAAAGACAGCTTCTACGATCCCGGTACATAGAAATAAATGTAGGCAAAACATCCATACACATAAAATTTTTAAGGTAAATTTATTTTTTTATTTAAAAAAATGTTCAGGTCTGGAAACTAAATACAAATGTCAGTGTTTTTCCTGGAGAGTTTCCTCTCAGTTTCCTGCTCATGTATTCTTACTTTTTACCATATATTTCCTTGCCATTGTCCGAATTCATCAGTACCCTTTGGGGCTATCTTATATTGCCCTGAGAATGTTATTTCTATTACCATCTCTGAAATTCTCTGCAGGTCACTTGGCTGCCCCTTGATGACATCTGGACATTAAATTCTACCACCTGGCCTCTATTACTTTGGGACTCTCTGATCCCCATTGCTATTAACGAAGCCAACCTCTCTAACAGAATGCCCTGCCATTGACAACGTTTCCCAGAGGAGAACCTCTGCAGAGTTTCTTAGTAATGCTGCCTCCCTTCTCAATAGCATACTACTGATGACCTTGGTGAGGAGTATGTCTTCCAGGACCTTCTGGCTTCATTTGTTTTGGATATGCCAGGATATCCATGAACATTTTAAACCTCTTGTTCCTTTTACTGCCGCTATTCAGATATTTCTATTGCAAATCTCAGTTCCAGAGTAGTCAAACTAAAAATGAGTTTGCACAACCTTCTGGAGTGTTAGTCACAATGGTTCATTGAACATCTCAAATAAAGAGCTCCCCTTATTAATTGATCTGTCTTGTCCTCCTTGACTTAACTCTCTTAAAAGCTAGCCCATAGTTTAGAAACTCTAAAGTTTCCTTTAGTAGCATTGTTTGATTCTTATATTTCTTTGGGATTATAGTTTCATCCTTCCATGATCACACACATGTTCTTAATGAGGTGTATACTGCAGTTTAACCCTAATTGTTGATCTTACAGCTGAGAAATAACGGAAGAAATTGATAGGGATTCACTGGGGAAATGGTATCTTCCTCTAGGGGAGTGGGCTTCATTTCCAGTTGGTTTCCTACTTTCCTGCTGCAAAGGACAATAACTTGTTTTGAAGTTATGCTATAGGAGCCCTTCCAGACTATATGCTTGTTTTTAAACTGCCCACCAATATCCTCATCTTTTTCTTTGTCCTGTATACAAATGGTAAACTCTCCAGTGCCATGATATAAAATAGCAAATTCCATTGTTTTAGGTGCACTATTCTTCCCACAAACACACAAAGCCTGAATCACCGTAGGTCTCCCCCTACCAAAATACTCCCACAAGTTGCTTCCAGCAAAGCTTGTAGTGACTGTTCCATAAATTGCACCAACAACAAGCTCACATAGCACCCCATTTCGTCTTCTGCTTTCCTAGAGCAACCCCAGCCTTTCTAGGTAAGTGGAGTCTGTCTGGCCATAGAAACTAAGACAGTGGTGTGGACAAAAGCATAATATTCTTAAGGGGAAAGGAAGAGAAGGAAAGGGAAGGGAAGGGAAGGGAAGGGAAGGGAAGGGAAGGGAAGGGAAGGGAAGGGAAGGGAAGGGAAGGGAAGGGAAGAGAAGGGAAGGGAGTCAAATTGGGCAATAAGAGTCACCAAACCACAACACAGCTTTGTAGTCTGCTTTATTCAGATATATATTTGTCTCTCCATCTGTCTGACTTATTGGTACAAATATATAGGCTCCTCACCACACTCCAATGTGAAGTACAGCATTTCAAGAAGGCTTAACTTCTAAAGTTAGCTGAAAATTTTAGTAGCTGGCCACTACAGTCTGCATACCTCCATCATGACAAGGAGTCCTTTCTGACAGAGGCTCAGGGCAATTCTTGTTGGTCTACATGGCTATGCCCTTCACAGATCTCTCAACTTCTAGTGCTCCTCAAGGATGAAGTGCCTTCTAGCACTGGAAGGGTTGCTAAATATGGGTTCCTCTTTTTGCTCTCTAACCTCTCTGCTGGGTCCTGGTGTTCAAGCAGACCCAAAACGTCTGCTAACGATGATCCCCTCTTCTCTAATAAGTTAAGGTGGTTTAAGATCTACATTTTTGAAGTGAAAGGTAGAACAGTCAGTGAGAACCTTGACATCTATGTTAGCATTCATCCAGAATCAAGCAACTGAAAGAATGTCATCAGGAAAGAAGACATTTAAAACAGAAGAATCAATTCCAAGTTATATGGATTTTCTTTTAACCAAGAAAGTGATGTGCCTGAAACAGTTTCAAAGAATAATGAAATGACCTTGTGCCTTCTCTCTACCTGTCACATTCCACAGCTAATAATGAAAAGTCTGAAAGACACAAATTACATAGAAATGGAGACTAGAGGGAAGGATCTACCACAGGAAAAAAAAGTATTAACAATTTGCACAAATGCTCACTTTTGAAAATGAAAAAAGTTTATGCTTGTTATTTTATGCAAATGGATTCACCTAACCATAATTAAAGGCCTTAGCCAATTAAATTTTTAATAAAAGCCCAGCAGATAGCTGCAAAATGAATAGACAAAAAGCAGCTCCTGAGGAGGCTAGAAACAGAAGTTTGCTTGTGGCTCTTTGTCTTAGAACTTACATTTTGGAACACATTGAGTCATAGAGCTTCTGTGATTTCAGATAGATTTCTCACCCTTTAGAGTACGCTTGACCCTGTTGTACAGTTTCCATACCTCTGATTCCAATCAACTGCAAATAAAAAATATGCAAAAGAAAAATAATGTCTTGTAGACAAAAGTTTCTGTCCCACCAAATCCTGCAGTTGTTCAGTCCCAAAGAAACACACAGAGGCTTAGAAACAGTTTGACCTATTAGCTCAGGCTTCTTGATAACTAGCTCTTACATCTTACATTAACCCACAATTTTTGTCTATGTTTAGCCACATGTCTTGCTACCTTTTCTTAGTAAGGCATTCTCATCTGTCCCCTCTGCATCTGGATGGTGACTGCATCTCTGCATTTCCTCTTTCCAGAATTCTCCTAGTCTGGTCACCCTGCCTATACTTCTGGCCTGGCTACTGGCCAATCAGCATTTTATTAAGCCAATATGAGTGAGAAATCTTTACAGCATACAGAAGTATTATCCTACTGCATTGTGTACAAGAGCATTATCCCACATCATTTCCCCTTTTATTCTTTTCAAAACAAGAACTCTGAATCTAATTTCCTTTGTTTAGCTTTTTTCCCTAAGCATTATCCATAACAACTTGTAACCAATACTCAATTTTTAATTGATTTTAGTGAGTTATACATATTTCTCTACTCACCTCCCTGCCTCTCCCCTCCCCTTCAACCCTCTTCTATGATTCACATGCTCCCAATTTACTCAGGAGATCTTGTCTTTTACTACTTCCCATGTAGATTAGGTCCATGTATGTCTCTCTTAGGGTCCTCATTGTTGTCTAGGTTCTCTGGGATTGTGATTTTTAGGCTGTAACAAACACTCTAAACAAAAACATCCATAATCCATGTTTTGAAAATGTGAATGTAGTTTTCTAGTCTACTTCCTGCTGATTGGAGATGCTGGTAATCTTTAAGAGACCCTGAGAAAATTTAGGATTATGGTCAAATCCTGACTTGAATATTTTATGAGGCTGAGTCACCTTAACCAGTCACCTTGAAGCTGTTCTGGATGTAGTATTAATAAGAAACTACAGGTAGAGGCGCTCTGAGACACTGCATCATGTGGACCATTAGCTCACATCTCAATGATCTCAGAGATTTTTCAGGGGATCTTCCTTTATCAAACCTTACTTTTCTTAACCAAGAATAAATCCACAACCTCACATTTCCTGTGGAAACCAAAGCAAAACATCTTCTCCAAAGTAACATATCTTTTAACTTAAATTATGAAGTCAAGGAATTTTCAAAATATATAGGTTGTTTTAATCTAGCAGAATTTATAATAAAATGTCTTTTATCATCTGTTGCTTCTTCCTCATCAGTCAAACAAAGACAATACAATAACATACAGTATTTATATTCTATTGTGTATTTTTCATCTTTACATGATTTTTTTACTCTATTTCTTTTATTTTTAATTTTTAGCTTTCTGAGATAGGGTTTCTCTGGTGTCTTTGGTTTTCCTGAAACTCATTCTGTAGAGTAGGCATGTTTTGAACTCACAGAGATCCACCTACCTCTGTCTCCCAAATGCTCGGATTAAAGGTGTATACAACCACACTTGGCTACTCTATTTTTTTGTTTTGTTTTGTTTTTTAAGACAGGGCTTCTCTGTAGCTTTGGTGCCTGTCCCAGAACTAGCTCTTGTAGACCAGGCTGGCCTCGAACTTCCAGAGATCAGCCTGTCTCTGCCTCCCAAGTGCTGGGATTAAAGGGGTGTGCCACCACCACCCGGCTGCTACTCTATTTTTTAAGACTTTCTCTATCCTTTTTCTTTTCTCTCCCAAGCCTATGCATATTTTTAAACACGCTGTAAATCATTTAGAGCGTTTTTATGTCTGAATATCTTTACTATATCTTTTTCTGGATATAAAGTTGATAAATGATGAGAGGCTTTTAATTCTTATTGATCATTCATCTGTTTCTTTCAAAAGATGTCTCTACCATATCTCAAAATTATTATCATCTATGTCAATTTAACAAATTTAATTTTTCTGTTGAAAAAATTCAAATCAGCAGGAATGTTTGTCATCATGTATTCATGGATATCCTGAAGAACAAAGGAAAAAGAGAACAAGAATTCACCTCTGATGGCAGAAACTTTCAAAGTAAATATCTTGCCTTTCTATTGCTATGAAGAGATATCATGATCAAGGCAACTTATGGAAGAGTTTATTGGGGTTCAGTATTTCTGAGAATAAGTTCATGGCCATTATAATGGTAAGAATGGTATCATACAGGCATGGCAATGGAACAGTACTGAAAGCTTACATCTCTGTCTACAAGTATGAGGAATAATGGTTTTTGAATCCTCAAAGCGCCCCTCTCAACAATACAGCTCCTAATCCTTTCCAAACAATTCTATTGTTTGGGAACCAAGGACTAAGTACTAAAATATATAAATGCCTATGGGGGCCATTCTCATTTAATCCACCATAGTGAGCATGAGAGGAAAAAGTAAATGAATAAAACAGAGGAAAGGGTCTTGTATCTATATTCTCTTTTTTTTTAAAAAAAAAAAAAAAAGAAAGACAAGAGGATAAAAAGATGGATCAACAGTTAAGAGCACTGACTGCTCTTCCAGAGGAAGAGTCCCAGCATTCACATAGCAGATCACAACTGTTGGCAACTCTAGGACCAGGAGATGCAATGACTGTTTCTGGCTTTACAGGATCTAGGCACACATATGGTGCACAGACATAGCTGCAGCAAACTCATACACATTGAAAAGAAACTGAATATCAGTTCAAATGTCTACCAGAAGCAAAAAAAAGTTTGTAGTGGTCTATTGTTTGTCACTATTTGAAATAATAATTTTATCTAAATGAAACTGATAATTGAAAATAAAGATGCTTTCCCTGAAATTCCCACCAAAATGCACAGGCTTGTCTATCATTATTATGCTTTGGGTTTTTATTTTCAACTTTGCTTTCCTACTTTTACATTTAATTTAATTTCATGATTACCTTAGAATCTTGTATTTTGGTCCATAAAAGAGTATACCAATTCAAGAATATTTCATAGAAAATTCAGGTCATTCTTTTGCCCTCTTTTGTATGTGTGTGATATAATAAAATAATTAGGCATAAAATATTTATCTCAATAAGAAAAGAAGCCAAAACCAAAGTTATGAGAACATTGAAATTATTATTGAAGGTCAGATATCAAATGATAATTAATACCTACAAATAAATAACTGGCAATTTCTTTGAAAATAACTTTAAACTAAAGGTTGACAATTTTTATATACCTAGTACATATTTGCCTATATGATAAGGTAATAAAAGCAAATATTATTTTTGGATTTTGAGGGAAACTATGGATCTTTAATTTTTTATTCAAGCTGTATAATTATTATGTGTGGCTAAAATAAAATTCTTGATTTTGACAAGGAGAATTAATTCTAAAGTTGTATCTAGGCTTATCGGGGAAGAACACCATGTTCTCTTAGCAAAGCATGCCCAAGACACTGGAAAAGAAAACGTGATATTTTTTTCACCACTCCTGTTCAGGAGGTGATCTAAGAAACAACAAGGAACATTAAAATGCCATGAACAAATGATGCACATAAATTAATCACATAACCTTTTAAGTATACTAATTGTTTAATCAAGCAGCCTTCTGACACATGACCCACTGGTGATTTGAATGGGACTGCCCCATAGTCTCTTATAATTGAACGCTCAGTTCTGAGGCTGTGTACCGTTAAGGAAGAATTGGGAGGTGAGGGTTTGTTGGAGGCGGTGTGCTGCTGGGGAGTATTATCTTAAAATGTGTTGCATTTTTTTCCTACTGCTTTTGGTAACAATTCAAAGATGTGCTGATTAAATAAAATTAACCTGCGTGAAGGCTGAGTCAGCAGGTAGCTGACAGGAAGTGGTAAGGAGGAACCACGTGTAGCCAGGGTTTTTAAGTGGAGGTGGAGAGAAGGACACTGGGATGTTTGGAGGATACCTGCAAAGGGTTAACTTCTTGCTATTCAGCCTCTTGGAGCAAGCAGAATTCCTCCTCAGACCTTGAATTGTGAGTTCTTTAGATTTAGATAGTTTCCTTTAGTAGCTTTGAAAGAGTTGATGCCTGAGGGAACAGAATCCCCTCAGGCTATGGCTCTTGCCACTAAACCCTTGCTTAAGGGGCAGCCACTGTAGATAATAAAAATCTTAGACCCACAGTCAGGCCTTGTTGAAGGATGTGTGGCTTGTTGACAGATATGTATTACTGAGTAAGCTTTGAGGTTCCAAACACAAATTCCAGGTTCAGTCTTTCCATCCCTCTGTGTGTGTGTGTGTGTGTGTGTGTGTGTGTGTGTGTGTGTGTGTGTATGTCTGTGTCTGTGTCTGTGTGTGTTTGTGTGTGTCTGTGTGTGTGCCTTCTGCTTGTGGATCAGAGGTAAGCTCTCCACTACTGCTCTGGCACCATGACTGTCCTGCCTCCTGTCGTGCTGCCTCCCCTGAAATGGTAAGCAGGCCCCTAGTTTTCCCTTTAGAACTTGCCTGGGTCATTATATGGTGTCTTATACCAGCAATAGAACAGTAGGTATCCATCTTTTGTGTCCAAGGGAACATGAGGAAGAGAAATGTTGAATCACTCCTAAAGTGCGCACTAGATGAATAGGATGTGATGTACAAAGCAGATGTCCATTTGTCTAGAAACAAAGCCCTGCTCAGAAGCAAACAAAGAATCTCTTGGTTTCTAGGTTCAAGACAGAAACAGATGTAAAACAAAGCCAAGCAACTTCTTGTCCCACTTTATGGAAAAAGAGTGGCCTTAAATTTAGGAAGCAAATCCTGCATTCAGCCCTGAGTCACACTGCACATTTTTCTCACCTTCATTGGCAATACTCCCTTTTATGTCAAATTCTCTACCATGGAGTTACAACCTGGGTTCATTTCATTGTGAAACTCACAGTTAGAACCCTGTATCTCTAGAAACTTTAGCCTTTTTCATATTTCAGAACAGGTACCCAAATCTCTGCACATCTTTCAGCTTGATTCCTTTGATAACTTTTCTGGAATCTTAGGCCTATGGCTCTAGGCCTTACCTTCTTCAGGCTAGAGTTCCCATGACTAATTTCAAACGTCAGCATCATGTATGTAGACACTGAAGGGAGCTCTGTGTACTTGTTCCTGTATGTACCTCTCAGGGGCTAGGAAATGCTGTGCAGCCTTCACCAACTCCAAATGGCCCAGCCACACAGCAGGTGGTTCTGGAAACTCTCAGCAAGGTGCCAAGACAACCTCTGACAGAGCATCCATCTCTGAGAGTTCCCTCTAGAATCACGAATATACTTCCTTCCTTTTCCTTTCTTTCTTTCTTTCTTTCTTTCTTTCTTTCTTTCTTCCTTTCCTTTTTTCCTTTCTTCCTTTCCTCCTTTCTTCTTCGTTCCTCTCTGCCTCCCTCCCAAGTGCTGAGATTAAAGGCATGTGCCACCACCACCCAGGTGGAATCCTGAATATTCTTATACTCAGGACTTTTCTATGGAAGAAAGGAAGGGAAGGAAAGGGGAAAATAACTTATCTGACAATCAGAGGTTGTACTGTATTGAGGCCAACTTATTGTCATAGAACTGAAAGTACTATCAGCCTGTAATAACAGGGAGAGACCCTCTCTAGTATGTACTTCTGCCTCCACGGAGCCAGACAAAAAGTGAATCAGCTGAGGCCTACGATTGTCAGAAGGCCTAAAATAATAAGGAACTAGCCTGGTTTCAGCCTAGTATCAAACAATTTCATTCTCCACCAAGAGACAAAACATTTAGAGCTATCTCCCCAAGAATACTAATATGCAAATAGAGACTTTCTATGTCAATGCTTTCTCCTACTTCTCCCCATAGTACAATATATTGGAAGCCTTTTAGGCTGGGAGTTAAATAGACTTGGGTAATTTAAATCTGAGCTCTGCCACTTTACAAAAATTAATCTGAAACTCTAAGAAATACCTCTCTGAGCCTCAATTTCTTAATCTATAAAATCAATATTAGCTAAGTCAGAGCAATGTGAGGACTAATATTACTAGTATATTTTGCACCCTGTAGAGTAATAGAAAGTGCCTTTCTAGATCCTTCCTTGTTCTCTGATCCTAATGCTCAAGTACCAGAGATCTTTCTATTGCCCTCTAGTGCTCGGGGTTCTCTGCTCAAAGATTCATCCGTGGTCGCTTTCCTGTTTATCACATAGATCTGCAGACTCCAAAGTTCCCTCACAATTCATAACCTATGGGAACACCGATTACTTCAGTGTTGCCGAGTGATCTTTTTATAGTGAAAAGAACACAGAGTAAATGGCTTTACTGACTTCCCAAGCACAAACCTTACCTTCAAAGAGTTCAAAGTCCAGAAGGCAGGCAGAGCGACCCCAGAACTTAGAGCTCTTCCACTCTCTTCGGGTTTGTACCTCACCTTTCTGGGTTGAGCTTTCATTTACAGTACAGAACTTTCCCATTTAAAACCTTAAAGGAGAAAAGGTGCTTTATAATATGAGGATTTTTGAGTCGCACAAAAATCTTTTTTTAAAGTGAATATTTTCTCTAAATTTGGCCATGATAAAAGGGCTTGTTAGTGCCCACCATGGGATTCTATGTAAAATCCTTGAATGAGTCAAAGATTGGAACCATGAAGATTCTTAGAATTATCAGAATATAAAATCTATTTTCATCAGCCCATTGTAGCTTTCCACTGGCCCCAGGTAGAACTTGCCAGTTGCCCTCATTCTTAGGAATCAATTATTTTTAGATGTCTTTAGTTCACATCCTTCTATAAAATTATGACCTACTTTACTATGAGGGTGTTTGTTTGAAATTCTGTATTTAGAGGTGCAATGAGGAAGGGAGGCAGGGATGGAAAATTGATGGCCTGGATATCTGAAATAGGCACTTAGATACCTTTCGCTAATTCAAGATGAAGATTTACATAACACTACCTCTGGACATGGTATATGATCATTAGATGACCAACTTGAAAAGCCCTAGTCCTCTCAGAAAAGAAAGCAGGGCAAAGGAAACCACCTCTGTCACTAGGCTCACATGAAGAACATCTGGACTCTAGTAAGGTCATTGTTAGTACACACGGGTGAATTAAGATAGTAGAACAAGTCATTGTACATAAGACTCCACTAAAAAAAAGGAGCTGTTCCCTCTGAGTTCATTATATGATATTTTGATGAATGTTTGTTCATAATATTAAAGTGTTGATTCAATTCTATAGATTAATTCCTAAATCCACTTGTTCTGATGAGACTGTTAGTAAAATTCATCTGCTACACTCACCTTCCTCCTAGATTCTGTGTAGAGATAACACCCAAGATTACTTCCTCACCCTTCTCTGGGCCTAAATAGTCATCAATGGCAACGTTATCATCTACCAATTCATTAACTAGGACCCAGCAGCAAATGGCTTGTTCCTAATCTCAATATCTTCTAAGCCTCAGATTGACATTTACTTCAGTGAGTGATTAACTGACTTAATGACCAGGAAAAAATATAATTGGCATTAATACTAAAATTATAACATTGATTGAACAATATCTGCCTGTTAAATATATCTAAGTGATTTTTCCATACTGAAAATTCAACACTGCATAAGTGGGATTCCTTTTAATTAGAAAAAGGTAGCATGAGTTTCTATTTTTCTCAATTTTTTTTTTTTTTTTTTTTTTTTTTTTTTTTTTGAGACAGGGTTTTTCTGTGGTTTTGGAGCCTGTCCTGGAACTAGCTCTTGTAGACCAGGCTGGTCTTGAACTCACAGAGATCTGCCTGCCTCTGCCTCCCNGAGCCTGTCCTGGAACTAGCTCTTGTAGACCAGGCTGGTCTTGAACTCACAGAGATCTGCCTGCCTCTGCCTCCCGAGTGCTGGGATTAAAGGTGTGTGCCACCACCGCCCAGCTTATTTTTCTCAAATTTTGAACTACCCTTAGCTCTTCCTAAGAAAGCCTGTTTCCTAAATGCTATCATTTCTATTTTGTCATCATTTTTGTCTTTGTAACTTCCATGCTGTTCTCTCCATTTCCATACACACTGTGTTAATATGAGTATTTTTTATCACTCATCAATAACACCACAAATTATCAATATTTAATCAACTTCTGTCTTGTAGAAAGTGAACATTATTATCTTATCACATTTCTGTAATTGATGGGGTTTTTTACTAAATGATTGCCTTTGTTGTGACAAAGATCAAAAAGCACAACACATAAAGAATAGATTGCAGGTTTCCACCAAGTTCCATCACACACCTGTAACTGGTTTCGGAACCCCGAGCCTGTTGAAAGTCACCATGGGATCCCGCACTTGCTTTCCTCCCCTGGTACTTCATTTTTCCAATAAATGCTCACAGCCTGCTCTTTCACTATTCAGTCAAGTCAATCTTGTTGACTGAGGTTTTCTGTCCTGCCCAGTTCCTGCAATCATTAAGTCCCAAAGAAATCACACAAAGGTCTACATTCATTATAAACTGATTGGCCTCGTAGCTCAAACTTCTTATTGCCTCTTATAAATTATATTATCCCATTACTCTTGCCTATGTTAGCCACGTGGCTTGGTACCTTATTTGGCGAGGTAGTCACATCTTGCTTCCTCTGAAGCTGGGTCATGACTGTAGACTAGGACTTCCTTCTTCCCAGAATTCTCCTGTTCTTATTGGTCCACCTCTACTTCCTGTCTGGTTGTCTCACCTATCCTTCCTGCCTGGCTACTGGCCAATCAGCATTTTATTAAAATATAATTGACAGGGTACAAACCATTGTCCCACAGCACAGTCTGGCTCAGAATTCTGGTTCTTTCAATGCCTTACTCTCTATAAGGTCTAGTGAACCTCTTCTAGTCCTATTTTCCCCTCTAGATTTTAATCTTCCTGGATGACAACTTCTGAAGCCCGAATCTGTAAGTCCTCCTTGTCTCTCAAAAGTAAGTGAAATCTTTTCCTCTCTTCCTTGTGTATGGTCTGCTTACAGCTCAACACACTTTTGTTTTCAGATTTATACTATCTTCATTTTGTCTTTCTCTGACTTTCACTCAAAAATACCTTCCATAAATCATGAATTGAATATGACCTACCTAATATCCCTGTGCTCCAGAATTTAACACTAAGAAACAAATATAAGTTCTTCTCAACCCAGTTAAGTCATGTGGCACCAGGATTATGAAGCAGTAGGCAATGGAACTACTCCTGATTTGGCTACAGACATTTTTTTTTTATAAATCATTCTCTGATGACCTTAAAATATCAATTCTAATATTATAATTTCTATCACTTCCTTTATTCCATCAAGACCCTATCTCAGTGTCATTCCAGTCACAGAATAAAAGACAGTCACTCTCATCCCAAAGCACTGATGTCTCCCTGTATAAAGCCCCAAATAGCCTTAACCTCTCAATCTGCCATTGATGTCAAGCTCCTTTCCAACACAATTAGGAAATCAAAGGAAAGCCACTTTTAACATGCAGTACCTTTTAAGTTGTCTTCCCTTTGATGATAATAAGACACCATGGATCCTTCTTCTACCCATCATATTTTCATTGCAATCCAGATGTCCTGCTAAATCCCCCTGAATACTGTTGTTACATTTCTTTTCTACCTGACATCATTTAGAATCTCTATCAAATTTCCTGAATTAAGTTTTCAAAGTACACTAAAAAAACACATATTTCTCTTGCATATTGTAAAAATAATTTTTTTAAACAGTGTAATGAATCCTTTCCTATAGCAATGTCTTGCCGAAATATAAACATGGAGTCAAAAATTTCCTGTGTGAAATCTTTAGAGTGAGTGGGTATTTGCAGAAGCAATGACACAGACATCACTAGTAGAATTTGTCTCGAAAAACTAAAAAAAAAAAAAAAAAAAAATTTTGAAAGCCCACTGTGTTTGAAACCAGACAAGGTGTTAAAAATCTCACCCCACTTTCAAGCTCTAACAGCTTGGCTGGCTGGCTGGCTGGATAGATGGATGGATAGTTGGAGCATTTGGTTAGTCTCTCCTATTGCTAGTATCTGCTAGTAAATGAGTTAATAGGATAGCACTGAACTGTAAATAAAATGATTACGCCAATAAATGCTACATTTACTTTTTTCTGTCCATATATCACCTTCTTTAGAAATATTTTTTTTCAATGAAAGTGACTTTATCCTTAAAGTCTTGCACCTATGTTTTCATCCCCTAATGTTGCTGAATTTAAGAACTTGACTTGTCATTTCTAATCAATGAAATCATGTTGCACATTGGCTAAACAGTGACTAAAGTTTAAGTTTTCAGTCTCTGGGAAGGAAAACATCACTCTTATAAAGGAAAAAGAAAAACTGATCACCTGGAAGACTTTCAGAAATTAAAACTTACACAACACTGTGAGCACATTTTATTTCCTTAGTAAAATTCCACCTTATCAATGTAAGAGGATTATATTTTTTCAAAATAATGTTTATGTTGACATATGAAAAGATAAAGAAACTGTTGTCAAAATATTTGATGGTGCTCAAGTGACTTAGACTGTTAAACCATGAAGTGAGAAAAAAGCCCTGACTTATAAATTTATTGTAGGACTCGTGAGTAATGTGGTTGAAGGTCTGACACCTATAGAGCTCTATGGAACAGAAATGAGAACCTCTTAACCAGTCAATCTATGAAAATAAATGTTCATACACTTATATTTATGAGCACCAGGTGTTTCCCTTTCTAGTTGCTACTTCTAAAGAGACCCTCATCCATCCATTTGATTACATGAAATAAAACATATATGAGTTTTCATCTATCTTTATCTAATATTTACTTAATTAGTATGTTGAATATTTAAATTGTGTGAAGGACTGATTCCATCAAATATAGACATCAACCTGCAAAGTAGAAATAATTTATATTGTGGTTTAGGAGGTCCTTCTGTTTGTGTGTTGCTTTCATTGGTTAATGAATAATGAAACACCCTTGGCCTAGTTGATAGGGCAGGACTTAGGTAGGCGGGAAAGACAGAACCAAATGCTGGGAGGAAGAAAGGCTGAGTAGGCGAGAGATGCCATGGAGCTAACAGAGACAGACATGCCGAATGTTTCCTGGTAAACCACTGCCATGTGGCGATATACAGATTAATAGAAATGAGTTAAATCAAGATATGAGAGTTAGCCAATAAGAGGCTAGAGATAATGGGCCAAGCAGTGATTTAATTAATACAATTTCTGTGTGGTTATTTCAGGGCTAAACTAGCCGGGCAGCTGGGACGAACTAGCGGACCCTCTCTTTACAAAAATATTATATTTGTTAATTTTTTAGTATCTTATGTAAATAAAAATTAAAAATACAGTGACCCACAACACAGAATTCTGAGTCAGAAAGATCCAAGTTCAAATTCTTTGTCTAAAACATACAAAAAATGTAACATCAGCCAAAGATGTTAAAGACTAAGGTCTTAATAAATACTTATTTCATAGGATTCTAGGAAGAAGTCATATAGCATGATGAAACCAGTACACATATTAGGCTATAGCTACTGTTGCAAAAACCAAGATTTTATTGCTTCTTAAAAATACCTCTACATAATACATGGGCCATGAACTGGCGAGGTAACTCAGTAATTAAGAACACTGGCTAGTCCTCCAGTTCAATTCCCAGCAACCACATAGATGTAGAATTTGATGCCTTCATGTAGATAGACCCCTCATATGCATTAAATAAATAAATCTTTTAAAAATATTTTTAAAAGTTATTAAAAACAAATACATGGGCAAGAGAGAACATCCGAGGACTCCTACAGATATTTCACTATCTAGGCCCCAGAACTCTGTTGAACTCCTGAACTCTCTACCTGCAAGTTAAAGACCGTGCCTACTTTATGTGCCGTAGTTACCCCAAACTACAAGTGAATGATCAATCCATTGTATTACTTTAGCAATAATAAGAAATGTACTTAACCATTTACTCTGTCTTTATTTCTATATACTTCCTTGTCCAAATAATTTAGGGAAACAATTTTGACTCTACCAACTCACTCACCCCGTGCAAACTCGTTCAGTCTCCTAGACCCCCTACCTTCTTTCAATTTCTCTCTATATTTCTCCTGTGCAACCATCCTCCTGCTCAGATCTTCAGTGTTCTCCTTCAGCTTCTAAATTGACCTTTTCAGTAATAGTCTCTCACACTGCCTCAATATCAATTTTTCTAGAATTTCATTCCCTTGTGATTTTAATTATATTAGTTCCACTAATATTTAATATTGATCTCGCTTCCTCTACCCACATCCTTTGTTCAAGCTATATTGGGTTATTCGATTTTTTTCAAATCCATCATTGCATTTCCTGTCTTTATGCCTTCATACCTCCCTCTCCTTCAATCTAGAACCCTCTTTCCTCACTTCTTGTTGATTTTGTCTTTCAATATTCAGTACTTTTACATGAACTCTGCTGACTCCACCAGAGTTATTAACATCCCATTAGACACCAGGAATGTTTTACTTTAAGTCTACCCAAGGGTATGACAAACATAAATTTAATTCATATATGAATGAAAAAAGAGATAGGTAGACAAAATGTATTATCCATTTAATATAAATGAACTGAAACACATGATGATTTCATTTCTGAAAATAGGATGCTTTCTATAAAGTAGGTGAGACAGAATTTTTTTCCTGTTATAATATTTGCTGACATTATGAATTTGAGTTTAAGTAAAATTCCAAAAGAAAGAAAACAAGCTAACAGAAAATGAAAAGTACTGTTGGTAGGTCATTCTTTAACCATCATTGATTTCCCATGAGAAAACAAGCAAGAAGAAAATTGTTTTGAAAAATATCCTTTAGATACTATATTTGGAAATGGAAGGTATTCGACAAAAAAACAGAAATCACAATGAGAAAGTATTAAAACAGATTTCTCTGCTTCAGTAAACAAGGTTGTGATTTGAGTGGGTTTGGGGTTTTGATTTTTTTCCTACTCCATTTACATTTAAATTCAGAAACTACAAAATACGAAATGACAAACAATAAGATTCATATGAATTCATATTTGTACTATTTGTTAGTATGGCAACGTTATTTTATACTTAGTACTACAATATAAGTACATTTTCTCACCTTTTTTATTATTATTTCACACCTTAATGCATGGTAGCTCATTTTAGGTGTTGCTTTGTTTACCTGGAAGGTTTGTAATGAATAGCAAACCTCACAGAGAAGTAAAATGGCTGGTACATTTCTATAAGGGAAAAAATGTTTCCAAACAAGAGTAAAACTCTGAGAGCTTAGTCTACCTACGTCATTTGAATCTTTAATATGGTATACGTCTCAGTTCAGTAAGATTCTGTTCATATCTAGTAGGAATGTAGATTAAAGGCTTGCCAGTCAGAGGAGTTGACACTTCAATGTCAGGGGTGTATGTGTTTGTGTGTGAGTGTGTGTGTGTGTTCATGTATGCACCTCTTAACTGATTAAAATAGAAAAAAAATAAAACATGAGGGACTGGAGAGATGGTACAGAGTGTTTGAGGCTCTTGCAGATCAACCCAGGTCAGTTCTAGCACCCACATGGCAGCTCACAACCACCTGAAACTGCAGATCTATGAGCTCTGGTGCCCTCTCCTGACCTCCATGGGTATTATAAGTATGTTAGGGCACACATATGCATACAGGCAAAATACTCAAACACAGAAAATAAAGCAAATCTTTTAATTTTGTTTTGAAAAGGGAGCAATTTCTAGGTACTCCTCGATCTTTAGTGTAAAATCTGGTGAGATTTTGTGTTTTGGTAGGTTTTTTTTCTTCCTGTCTGATGTGAACCTCGTTTTAATATGTCTTGAGTTACCTATTCTTTCTTTTTTTTTAATATCTCATTTTATGCTCACATGGTAAAATTTAGCTCATTGTCACACTTACACACAAAATCATTAAAGTCTCCTATCAAGAATATATCTGGAATAAATGAAGATAAGTAAAGGATACCTTCCAAAGCATACAAATATTAAACTTACACATCAAATCTAATTTTTCATTGGTTAGTGTGTGCATTGAATGAACTCTGGTCTAAGAATCTTACATGTAAAACATTTCTGGGAGACTTACAGCAAACCTGATGTAGAATGAGTGCCAGCTTGCCTAAGGGAAAACGGAAGTTAAACTACACAGAGAATACAGAATAAAACATGATCTCCAATATATTTAACTTTCAATCACACTGATCTCCAGAAGTATTTTTCCTTTAAAATCCTATTTCTCCTGGCCTCCTCGTAGAAGCCATTCCTAGAGATATCCCAAATGACCATTAAGAATCACTTAAACTAGTCATGAGATCAAATAACACTCATTTGAAGTCAAGGATATCAAACATCAAATGCATACCCTAGAATAGGTGGGAATATTTAATATTGGAAGCTTTAGAGGACCTCACGAATGATAGACAATATTAAATCACTATATCACGTGGCACTTGGTCAATTAGGAAATAAAACAGAGACTTGTTGTTGTTGTTGTTGTTGTTGTTTCTTTGGGTTGCTAGAATAATCAATAATGCTGCTGAATTTGGGGGATGAAAAAGACTTAAGAAGTGCCTGGAATCTAAAGGAAAATAGCAACATCCAAAAAAGGCTTGAGAATTGCTATTACTAAGATAGGAAAGCCAGGTATTAGAGCGCATGACTGTAATCCCAGATTACAGAATTGTGAACTTGAGACCAACCCAAACTACACAGAAAGATCCTGTACCCAAAGTAAAATAAAAAAGAAAGTCATCTGAAATATAGAGGATAAAATGTTGTCATATGGAAAGTCAATAGTTAAAAATTCCAGATGGCAGTATGGGGACATTGACCTTGAACTCCTCAAAAGAAGAAAACCAGACCAGCCAAGTAAAGAGCCACCCCTGAAAAGAGCCTTCCATCTACAGGTATGTGGAGACACAGTTACCCTGCATAAATATAACTTAGAAATTGTTATTTACGAGAAAGAAGAGTCACCAGATGGAGACCAGCGAGACAGGAAAGCAATGCTGAGTGATGATTCTGGAAGCTGACTTCTTCTCTGATGGGACACACTGTGAGAACCTTGGACACTTGAGGGGAACTGGACACACAGCCTTATATAAGTCCATGCCCCTCTCAGGGGAACTATTGCATGCCCAGTACCATAGCCCCAGGGAAGGCCACTCACTATCCCGAGCCTACATGGAAAAAGAAAAAGAAAAAAAAAAAGAGAGATTTACAAAAAAATTTTAAACTCTAGCTCTGTTTCCTGCGGGTTTGTGGTCCAAGCTTCTCCAGACATCTAGTGCAGGAAATTCCGAGCCTGCAAATGAATAATAAAATAAACAATGGGCATGTGTAAGTGGGCAGGGAAAAGCCTGTGAAATGTCAGTCCTCTATAAAGAGCTAGAGGCAACTGAGGAATGAGGTCAACAGAAAAGAGCTTCAGGGAAGAGCACACCAATTGATCGGCCCGGTACAGGATGGTCTGCCCTGAAAAACCTATAGACAAGTAACATTATATGGGCTGTGCACTTTTATACATATGTTTATTTATATATTTAGTACACATGTATATATGTACATAAGCACACAATAACAATTCAAGAAAGAAGTCATAAAGGAAAGTGGGGAGAAATGAGTTATAATATTAATAATTGCTTAAAGTTAATTTTAAAAAAGATTTTTAAAAAATTTGTCTCTGAAGTGGAATTATCTGTAGCAAGAAAGTTTAGAAATATACTGGGGGTGGGGGCCTAACTCTCCAGGCCCTGGAGCCCCCTCACACAGAAAATTCTATTTTTTCTCTTTGAAAAATTAAATTCATATTTTAAAAAGTCAAAAGAATTCATCTTCAACAAAGTGCTCAGACGTTATGGAAAAACAGACAGAGAGTCTAAGATCTCAACTTTTAGATGTGTACATTGAAAAAGAAACTATCATGAATATGGTACATACCCTTCCAAATTCACCTATTGAAATCCCGGCTCCAGGATCTCAGAATGCCACTTTGTGTGGAACTAGAATTAATGCGGCTCTAACAGTTCGGTAATGTAAGGCTCCTACTGGGACGGGCAAGCTCCTAATCAGATTTAGTTTTGTTGTGAGGACGAACATGCAAAGAGAAATCACCTGATAGAATGAAGGCAGAAAGCCAGGCAACAGCGCTACTGCTACACAAGAAGGAATTCCAGAGATCCTAGAGACTACAGCCAGCCTTGCAAAAATACCATCAGCAGGGATGTCCTTCCACTGTCACTGGAAAAAAGACCTGGAGACACCTTCAGGCCCCCAAACTGTGATGCAGTAAGTACCCTAGAAAACTAAGAGATAAAAAAAATATACTTAAAATCAGTAGAGATGAGAACAAGTAAATAAAATATGAGAAGAAATAAGACATGAAATCATTGAAGTTCTATGGAGAAAAACGGGTATTAAACAGTGTGTCAAATGGATGTAGCACAGTTAAATAAATGATGAAAATACTGAAACAAAGACTAAAAAATGCACAGATCTCAAACTTAAGAACTCTGTATCAAACTCCTAGCCAAATAAGAAGTCTCAAGGAAATATAGAATACGAAGCAACCGTTTGAAGCAAAAATGAACAAGACTTTCAGATTTGCCTGTCCCAAAGTTCATCAAACAATAGATCCCAAATAGAATGAATAAAGGTAAGTTCACAGGAAAATAATTACAGCAAAGCTGCAGGAGATATAGAATCGTGTAAAGAGAAAGAGAAATGGCGTGAAAAGCTTTAACAACTGACAGCTGGCAATCCCAACAGTGAAGGGGACTGTGGGGAAAAGTTCCCGTTGCGTGCTGAAAAACTGATGACCTGTCAACTCCAGTTCTACACATAAAAGCATAAAGATGACCCCCAAGGAAGGGTGCTGGTGATCACAAAACAAAGCACAGACTAAAAACAGGGGCAAGGAGCAGAGGAAAGGTGGGCAGGTAAGCAAACCTCCGTGCGTTAAAACTTAGAGTGAACCTGATGGTAATTCCGCAATTTGGCCTGGCTAACATGACCAACTACAGGCATCAAAGGCAAGAATCATAGGCACATGCCTTGGTAAAACCTCATGCAATTATACCTTTAGCACATATATTCTATTTTCTGTAAAGGATAGCGTACAAGTTGATTTTTAACAGCAAATAGAATTTAAAGGCTGTGTAATAACAGATTAGACAAAAAAGAAAACCCTCTGATTCCGTTAAGGTGTCCCAAAATATTTACATTATGGGGCAAAGGAAAAAAAAAAACAACTACTGACCTCAGGTAGTATGGAGGAACATAGAAACTGAGTATTTAAAGATAATATTCAGGGAAGGGAAACAGCTTGAACCCCCCAAAAAACATAGGGACAGGTGTGTCCTCTTTGGCATGACTGTAGAATGTAAGAACAGAAATCACGCAGCAATGAATGTCCTGCCAAGGGGGTCACACAGATGATCCAGAGAGTTTTATTGAAAGTCACTTAAATGAATTAAAATACACATTACGTCAACACTTGCCGCTAAGTCTATAGGTCAGCATTAGAGTGATTTCTTTTAAGACAAAGACGTAGACTCTCCAAGGGAATCACACTGGCATAGAATTCACACAATTGTTAGAAATGGCTAGAACAAGGGCATGGGTCGAACAGTCTGCTGTAAAAGAAGTCAGAATTAGGAGAATGCGGAGGTGCCTGGATTCAGCGTGAGTTATAGAGTTCACCGAAGAGTGATCTCAGAACTTCAGTCTGTCTCTAAACAGCAGATGAACGCACAGGGTGTAGACAGGGTCTAATTCATGCCCGACATTAGCTGATTGTTCTGCAACAGTCAACTGCCACCATATTCTTTCCTCCTAGACTAATTTTTCACACCAGAGACAAAGATTTATGTAGCACCTTGAAAAATAACTCTTAAAATGTGCTATTTGGGGCAATTATTTCAGTGAAGGTAGGTAATTAAGTACTTAAAGTAGTTAGTATATTTGCATGCTTAATTAACTGTAATTTATTTAAAAGCACATTAATATCAAATTACTGTGGGTGTATTTGAAGCTTAAATTATTCTTTTAAGAACTTTTATTTTTGTTCTTTTTTGGAGAACGATGTAAAGCTAAAAAGTCATCAAGTGGAACTAAAATACAAAGTAAACAAAGTGAGCACGGATTAAGAGTGCAGACTAAATAAAACCAGCTTGTTGAACACCTGCTCAAGGATAATAACCAAGCAAAGACAATTATCAGAAAAGTAGAGGAATAGTAGTACTGTAATCGATGGATCTAATCTCCACGGGAAGTAGAAAAAGACAAGATCTCCTGAGTAAATTAGGAGCATGGGGACCATGGGAGGGGGTAGAAGGTGGTGGTGGGGGGTTGGAGAAAAATATATAGCTCCATAAACACAATTTTTTTAAAAAAGAAAATGTCACAAAACATTTAAGACAGCCTAGATTTCTTTTAATTCTAATAAATTTTATTTATTCCAACTTAAATTTGGTTACGTGGAATGTAATACCAGTTTTGACTCCAGAATGCATTCGTGTATGTGTGTGTGTGTGTGTGTGTGTGTGTGTGTGTGTGTGTTTCTGTCCTGGAACTATCTCTTATAGACCAGGCTGGCCTCGAACTCACAGAGATCTGCCTGCCTCTGCCTCCCGAGTGGTGGGATTAAAGGTGTGCGCCACCATCCTTCAGTAACTATGTGCCTACTGTGAACTACTCTCCTCCAGTAAATAAGTACCTACTACGAGTTACTGTCCTCCAGTCACTAAGTATCTACTATGGGCTACTATCTTCCAGGAACTGAATTCCATAAAGCATCTGCCATTTAGTAAAGGAAGATGGTATTACATTTCAAAAATTCAGAGTTTCCGGGTTTTCCTCCTGGAAGAGATTTCAAATAAGGTGACTTCCATTGTTAGTGGGAAGCAGCAACAAACACCATGACATACTTGCTGGTGATTTTTCTTCCTTCACATTTTAACCATCTTCTCTGAGCCTCCAATAGCACAGTATGGACCAGTGAATCTCTATAGCTCCTTTATATTACTAAGGTGAAAAAAGATGCAGCTCCAGGTGACGCTATTTCCTTTCCTGCGCCTGCTGGCTTGTTCGCTATGAGTCTGTAAAATTTATAAGAGCTGCTGATTTTATTAGTGATCTTCATTGCTTCCTTCTAAGATTTTTGCCTTAAATGAAGGTTGCCTCTATGCATAGAGCCTGGAAGGCTGTAAATGTACTAAAAGTTACTGTTGTTACAAATGTTAATATTTGCATCGGTCTGCTCAACTGCTTAAGAGAAAGGTCAGATTTGAAAGATAAATAACCAGCATAATGTAATTATTTAGTGGAAAGGATGAAGCATTTGTTTGTTTCTCTTGTTTTTGGGTTGTTCTTTCTTTGTTTAAGACACATTTGCCTCTGCATAATTACTTATAAGCAATTTGTCAAATGCTTGAACATTTGAAAAACAAATATCAAAAATCTTACAGTGTGTATTCTATAAGAAATACTAAAATTATTTTCGCCTAGTTCAATGATGTAGGCATATAGTCTTCATTAACATGTTTAATTTTTCATCTAGGGTGAGGGCTGTACCCTGTTTCTAAAGAAGACTGTTCGCTCAGTGAGAAGAAATGTAGACTTTACCTAGCTGATGGCAAGAGTTACAGAAGGAATTGGTTACATAAAAAACAGTTTCCTGCAAATAGGAACATAAGAAACACCAAATGCCTCTTCATTTTCCTAGTATTAAGTTTCCATTGCTTTGAAACAAATAATTTGTAGGCTGTTTGGTTTATATGTGAGAGGGTAAAGCAATCGATGTTTCTTCAAAATGAAGAAGTAGATTCAAGTCATGTTTTTATTTGTTGAGAAATATAGTGTATCTATGCTATGGGATAAATTCTGAGAGTTACTTACCTATCTGGTGAGCACTTGTTACCTAGCAACAATCAACAAGCTGCATCCATTACAAAAGAAAAGGCAGTCAGCCAGGCATCAAGACAATGGACTGGGGAAAACTGTAAAGGGCTCCCAGGGTTGTTGCTCCCTGTTTTGGCACATGCTGTGGTTTCTTAAGAGGGGGTGGCCATCTGAATATGATGACATTCAGTCCTATCATTAGGGCACATGACAATGGTAGAATTTTGAAGATGTTATTACAATTGCATCACAATTACTTTGAGTCCATCAAAGAAAGAATATCCTGGATATATCTTACCTGAAATCCTGTACATAGCTCAAAAAGGACTGAACCTTTCTCCAAACCACAGAAAGACCATATAAAGGACAAACGCTCAAGAAATGAACCTTGGTGTGGGATAATGCTCTTGTACCCTGTAAAGATTTGTCACTCACATTGGTTTAATAAAATAGTGACTGGCTAGTAGCCAGGCAGGAAGTATAGGGAGGGTGACCAGAGTAGGAAAATCTGAGAAGAGGAAAGGCTCAGTCTGTAGTCACCACCCAGATGCAGAGAAAGAAAGATGAAAATACTGCACTGAGAAAAGGTACCAAGCCACATGATTCAACATAGATAAGAAGTATGAGTCAATTTAAATGTAAGAGCTACCTAGAAATATGCCTGAGCCATTCGCCAAACAGTGTTGTAACTAATAAAGTTTGTGTGTGATTATTTGGGTTGGGGCAGCTGAGAAACTAAAGCAGAGTCTCTATTTATAGAAACTGGTTTCCAAGGCTCAAATGGAGTGCTTTCAGATGAGCCTGATAATAGAGGGATGCACTGTGCATTTACCTTATTACTAAATATAATAGTGATTTTCACCTTCTTGTAACCCTTTAATACAGTACCCCATGCTGTGGTAACCCCCAACTATAAAATTAGTTTTGTGGCTACTTCATAACTGTAATTTTGCTACTGTTATGAATCATATTATAACTATCTGTTATGCAGGATATCTGATATGCAACCCCCGTGAAAGGGTGGGTAGAGCCCCAAAGAGGTTATAACCTGTGAGGTGTATATTCCTGTGAAAATGATAGGAATGTAATGTTAGAGGAAGGCTGAATGGTTGAAACTCAGAATTGTGCACAAATAGGAGAACCCTGTGGAAATCTCTAAGACCTACTTTCATACTATCAGTATCGAAAAAAATTAATTTGAGTAAACTAGAGAGAAGGCTTCATGATCAATATTTTTTCATAGAGTGTGTTCTGCAACTCATCTTCCTCATAATTATCTGTGGTACTTCTTTTAAAATTTAGATTGCCAGATCTGGCTCCATAGCCGTGAATCAGAAAAATTAAAAGGTTATATGTTTTATTTTTAATATCAAATAAGTCCCAAGTATTTGAATGGGGAAATAAACCCAAAATGAAATAATCTGTATTTATTCTAACAATAAAATAGCACATAGCAATAAAAATAAACAAAATATAAGGACACAAAACAAATGAATCTCAATAGTATAATTGAGAAAAGAATTCTAAACCAAAGCACAGTATATCTAGGGACTCCAGTCATACAATGTCCAAACATAGGAAAAAATCTGTGATAATAGAAATCTGAGAAGTATTTAAAGGTAGGAGATTTATTAGAGAGGCACGGTTCTTTTGTGTTGGTGTATATATTCTATTGGGTGAGATGTGAGTGGATACATGGGCTATACCATGACATGCAGACAGAAATCAAAGGATAACTCCCAAAAGATGGTTCTCTCCTACCCCCTTGTGGGATCAGCTCCAATCCTTTGGTTTCTGTTCAGGCACCTCTAACCACTAGCCTATTTCCCAGGCCTTATAATATGCAGCTTGATAGGGGTTTAAGTCATATGGCTTATAAATATTTACCAAAACTCATATAAGGGCTGGATTCAGATGTATGTATTTTATTATTTGTAGAGATCACATGAAAAATACTGATAATAATTAGCAACAGAAATTATTTTTGCTCTTGTAAATTATCTGATAGTAGAGAGAAGAAAGCAGTCAGTCCCTACAGTTTCATTCAGGAAGCTTTTTTTTTTTTTCCATTTAGCACACGGTCATTTTGAATACCCTAGGAATGTATAGATTCTATTCACAAGTGATACATCAAGCACTTTATTCTGACTTCCCTAGGACAGGTAATATTTACCAACCCTAGAGCTCTATTCCTTTGTCCTTGGAAGCTTCTATTTTTAACTTCTATTTTGTAAGTTCACCAGGCCCATTAGAGACAGATTGCAGAACTGTAGAAAAAAAAAAAAGTAAATAAAGAACCAAGTATAGGAAAGAAAATAAGAAGCCCCAACAACACATTGTTTTTGGCTTGAAACTAACACTGCTTTTAATAGGACCAGATGTCAGACAATCTACCAGCCATCAGGCAATCAATCCTGAACCCTGAACCGTTAAACATAAGAATCATACACATGGGATTGACCAACTGGCAGCACCGCAGGACATAAATATCCTGAATCAAAGCTAGGGACTCATGTAGTCCCTACAGATAAGTAACAATTCAACTACCATGAAATGATGGTCAGAGTTAATGAACACTTGTCTTGGTTGGTAAATGGTGGGTGGGAGTATGTAGTTGACAGGCACATAGCAAGCCAAGTTGTATGAAAGCCAGGCACAATGAAAACGTACCTGGTAATTAGTGACAGCCAGTTCAACTGGATCATTCCATAAACCTTGTCACCACTTGTCATTCATTTGGAAGACCATTAAGACTGTAAGAGTGTCCCTATTGCTGCCTATGTTTGCTCAGGTCATGTTCTACCACTTCCCTCTGAGCCATCACAGTCTCTTCCATAGCACTGCCTATCACTAACTCCAGACAGACTGGAGGTGGAAGCTCGGATGCTTTTATTTCCTGAAAAGAAAACATTTTCCTCTCACCTTAACCCATGTTATTTATATAATAAGTACTAAAAGAAGTAGAAAGTGGGACATATTTTGAGTTTAGTAACATAACAGAAGTCTGGGCTAACACAGCACTCTTCAAATCAAGCCTAGAATGTAAGAAGCCATCTTTTTTCAACCCTTTAAAGCATTCCGGAGATGTGAATCTTTGACCAGGAGCTAGAGAAACCTTCTTCTGTTGGCTAAAACTGTTAACATTTTTCTAGGGAAACATATACACTTTTAGTGCTATAAAGACTTGAAATGTTTTTTTTTTTTTTTTTTATATACATTCAGGTAAGGATGTGTTATGAAAGAGCTTGTCATAAACTCCCAACAAAAGTATTCTTTTGAATCTGGGATTTATAAGTAAATTGGATTAGGTGGGCATCTCTGTTTGGCTTTCTTACAGATTGGCTTGCACTGCTAGTTGATGTGGGATTACCCTCTGTATGCTGCAATTACCATTAATGAATAAAGAAACTGCTTTGTACCTATAACAGGGCAGAACTTAGCTAGGCGAGGAAAACTAAACTGGGAGAAAAGAGGCAGAGTCAGAGAGAAGCCACGGAGCCATGGGAGACCGACACCCTGAAACTTTGCTGGTAGGCCATGACCTCATGGTGATGCAGGGATTAAGAGAAATCGGTTAAATTAATATGTAAGAATTACCCAATAAGAAGCTAGGGCTAATGGACCAAGAAGTGATTTAAATAATATGGTTTCTGTGTGATTATTTCAGAGCTGAGCAGCTGGGAAACAACAAGCAGACTCCTCACAACAAATTAGCACTCCAATGTGTGCTAGATAAATCCACATAAAACCTGAGAAAGCTTGAAAAGGAATTCTAGACACAAAAGAACAGAGTTTAGCACATTTTCTTGGTAGCAAATTTTTTTGTAGATAGGCTTGTGGCAAGCAAGGTGCTGTAGGGAGCAATAAAAACTGTGTGACTTCTTTTAAAAAAAATGGTGCCTTCCTGGTTCACCAGCACTAATGGCTCTGGCTCTTTTGGGAGGTCCAGCTGTGGAGCATTTAAATGGGTTCTGTGAGCAGACTGCTACAACTTGCTTATTAGCAAATAAGACCCACTGTGCGCCTAAAAATGGGGCAATGTACATGGCTCCCTGAAGCAGCAAACATGCCTCTGCCATGTCAGTATGGGCAGAGCAAGCACACAGGCCATATTTGCTCTACCAATGTAGCAGCTTAGTTTTTTAAGAAGTGCTTAGCATTTTAAGAAGCAGTCCTGGTCAGAAAAGAATTTCAGATACACATAAAAGACCCCGAAACAAGACACATTGTATATAAAGAATATGTGTAGCCTTGGGAGAGAGAAGAGAAAGTGGATACAGACAGAGTACAGAAAGTCATAGATTAAAGGAGTAAAGATAATAAAATAAATATTAAAAAGTAACAAAGTAAAAACAAACCACTTAAAGATGGAATATACACAGAGAGTCTGGATTGTGTATACTATTGTAATTTCTTTGAATTTTTGGACTACAGAGAGACATTTGATTCTGGGGACTGCTAAGCTAAGCCAACATATATATTTTAAACTTATCTTGAATTCAAAATATGGGTCTAAACATATGTCTTGTTGGAAAAGAGGTTCTTCTTTTGTTTACACAGAAGATGAGAACCTGTGGAATCCTTCCAGACTAATGTGGTTTGATCCCCTGAAAGGTCACTGTGAACACTCCCAAAAATTACTTCACCCAACAAAAGCAGGAAGTACTTTGGAAAGAACTATGCCCAAATTCTCTAAATGATTGTTTAGAAATGTTTGTTTACATTTAAAGGGGGATATGCTATAGAGATTTGCATTAGTATGGATCTTGCTTTCAAAGTAAAGGAAAAGCTGTAAGAACAGCAACACAGGAAAGAGCTTCAGAAAGTAATGATCATTTCAGTTGGACTGAATAGTCCAAGAACTCTATGCATTAGGACAGGATAAATTGTGTAAAAATGAAAAGGACCAAAAGGCGAGCTTCCCTGAGCTACCACATGGACTCTTCATTAACTCCTTAGTAGCAGCATACACAGTCTGTCAAGAAGACATTTCTGTAGATCGAAAAAAAGAGAAGTTACAGAAAATTGTGAGCACTGAGTTCCTGGAAAAAAGAAATAAAGGAGATCTGGATGTCTAAGCCAAAAGGAAAGAGATAAATAACAGGTCAGAGGAGGAGACCTTGTAGAGCCTGTCAAGAAACTGAAAGACTGTCATGAGATGTGAAGTCTGAAAAACAGACAACATATTTGGAAAAAGAAGCCCCAAATAGCCTACATAGGTGTTTCTCTCCAAAGGGTTCTCATTGTTCCATTGGTTTGACTTTATTCTAGAACTGAGAATTGAACTTAGGACCACTTACTCCTAGTCAAGCATTCTACCACTGAGCTACATACCTGCTCTGGAAAGACACTTGAAAAATAATTATGACATAACTTGAAAACAGATTAGCTGTATTTTTAAGGAACTAAAAGGTGTAAATGTCTCCTTCAAAACAAAGTTCATAGAGGATATTTACAAATTTCTGAAGCATGAAAGAATCTTCACATATTATCAGTTTGTAACATTTCATACATATTTGACTTGCTAATTTGATAGTTGGATATGCACAAAAGCATGTATAAGTAATGTATTCAACATAGTGACTTTTATCATTCAAATGTAGTAGTAGGAATAGTAACATTAACTATTTATACTTTATTCCGTTTCCAAAGTGGTTCTGAGCAAGGGATTATGCCACATAATCTCTACTTTATGATATTTTACCTAAAAATATAGTCATTATTAGTAACATTTTAGAACATTCAAGCAATTAGATCCAGAGAATTTAGAAAATGCTTACAAAGTTAACAGTTGTCTAAATCTAAAGCCTACATTTAACTATACTATATATTGCCTACCAACTGTTAAATATATTATGCAAAATCAAGTTGCATAAAATGTCAAGTGGGTATATTTTTTTTAAATGTAAAGTTTTCTTCCATCCAAGGCGAGTGGTACTCTAATGGAAAGTTGCTGTGGGACAATGGTCAGTGCACTGTCAACTGTATTTTAATAAAACACTGATTGGCCAGTAGCCAGGTAGGAAAAAGGTTGACTCTGCAGTCATCATCCAGACACAGAGGAAGCCAGACACAGAACAAGCAAAATGTGACTGCCTCACTGAAAAAGGTACAAAGCCATGTGGCTAACACAGACAAAAATTATAGGTTAATATAATTATAAGAATTTTTAAGAAGCCTGAGCTACTAGACCAACCAGTGTATGATTAATGTAGACCTCTTTGTGATTCTTTGGGACTAAGTAGCTGTGGGACCTGGTGGGACAGAATCCTCAGTCAAGAGCAAGTTATCTTCATTCACACGCACGATCTTCAATATTCAGTATAACTTATTAAGTTTGTGGAACTTTTACCACTTTGAAGGAATTGCTAGAATCTGTGCTGCCCACTTTTATGGCAGCTTGACACAAGCTAGAGTCATTTTAGAAGAAGAAACCTCAATTGAGAACATGGCCTTACTTTATTGGCATGTGAACAAGCCTGTAATATAGGTCATTGACCCACGCAGTCTGAAATGGCAGGTTTAAAGCAAGCCTAATAGGGAAGTTTTCACTATGAGTGCCAAAAATAAAAAAATTAAAAAAAGACCCCAAAAGACCCAAAAACAAAAAAAATAAAACCAGAGATATTTCAACTGAAAAACCTAACAGTATACTTTCTAGACTTAGAAAATAAGAACAAGCCATATGCCACAGAACTAGGCAATAAGAAACAATACAGATCAAGAAAGAAATTATGGCGATATAGACTACATTAAGAAATTCATATGCCATAACCAAGTTGTACTAAACAATGAAAAAGAACAATGTGGGAGGTGATACATGATCTCAATGTAAAACCATAATAACAAATACTGATGTAACAAACTTACAAATAAATGGAATAGGAGAGAAGAATCAGAAATTTACCAACAAAACTATAGCCATTTAATTTTAGACACAAAAAGAATAAAATATAAGGGTGAAAAAACAAAGCAAAAAAAAAAAACCCTCCTATTTAATTATTTATACTATGTATTCCAGGTTAGCAGGCCTGGGAGCTTCTAGATCCTAGAATCTAGAAGATTCTCTAGCTTCCACTTCCCCTATCACCTTATGAATGCTGGGATTGATTACAGATATGTGGCACCGAAGACAGATTTTTATGTGGTTCCAGGCATTGAATTCATGTCGTCTGGCTTGCCCGCACATATTTTTACTTGTTGAGCCACCTGACCACCTGTGTCTGATGTTCTTTATATTATTAAGAGCAGTATATGGGTACCATGTCTTCTTTGTGTACTGTAGGGGTTTGAATATGAATGTCCTCCATCGGCTCAGATATTTGAACCCTTGTTCTCCAGTGGTGGCACTATTTAGGGAGGCTTAGGAGGTGCAGCCCTGATGGAGGTAGCATATCGCTCGGGGCAGGCTTTGAGATTAAAAGCTTGACACCATTTTGAGTTTGTGAGGCTTACATTTGAAGAAGTGAGCTCTCAGCTTTCTAGTCTTGTCTCGCTGCTAAGTCTCCCAAAAGGATAGATTCATATCCCTCTGGAACTTTAAGGTAAAACAAACCTTTCCTTCTATGACTTGTCTTAGTCATATTGTTTTATGACAGTAACAGAAAAGAAATATTAATAGATATATCTTGTAAGTATTCCTCTTCAGTATTTACATATTACATATTAAATCTGACAGGTTAGAAATCTTATTTCCCCTCAAGTTTTGTCTTTCTTGTGTATTTTACCCACTAAAGAACCTTCTTTTCTTGCCACTATGTATAATGACCTAAAAATATCACACACACACACATGTATATATATATATATATATCCTAGGTTCATTAGAATTTGTCACTTTGCAGAAAATACTCATTTGCTTTGACTCAGTGAGACATTTTCCTTTCTTAATTTTTCCTAAAACCTTTCAGTGAAGTGAGTTTAGATAGAATCTCATTCTTTTGCTTTTTCTATATCTATTATGGAGCATCTATATTCAACTTGACAAAGGCTTTTATTCTTTTTCACTTTTAAATATTGTTTTGTTCCAATTATAATTCTGAATCACCTGTAACTGCTAGATTGGCTCCTTCTGTTACTCTGTCATTATTGCCTATATTGCGATGTTCATTTCTGTAAATTTCCTTTTAAATTCTTGGATGGCTTTGTTTTTTGCTCTCTACTGATTTTACACCTAAAGTCTAATTCTACTATGCATTATATGTGATGGGGCTTTTACTCTGCTGCTGAATTTTTTGTTCCTTTGAAAACCTTCTTTAGCTAGCTGCCTCCCTATTTTACAAAAGATAAAACCCTTCCCTCCTTCCAATCCATTCCTGAAGGTGGATCACACTTTTGTTGTTCTTTCTGGTTCTTACACAAATTCTGAAAATACAACATTTTATTGGCAAGCTAGTGATGTTGATAATTGCCTGCCTGGTTATGATGGGACTCTTATCACTCACTCTTTGAATTCCCATTTTTCGTATGCATCCATACATACACTTTGACTGTGATAAGTTCCACTTTCTTTATGTTGGGTTTCTGGAACTCTAAAATCCTGATCAACCTCATATAGTACATTAAAAGTTGCATCTCTAGCATGAGGGCAGCAAAAGCTCTTACTTCAGCATCAGCAGCTATCTGAGGTGTTTCACAGCTGCCATAGGCTTAAGGAATTACAGCCCTCTCTTTTCATCCTGGTCACTTACTGTACTTATTTCCAAATGAGTGTGTGATGTATGCATTTATACAATGGAGAAAAGCATCCATGTTATCTTAAAGGAAAAAAACAGCATCTCTGCCACAAACAGCAGTTCTTTGATGTAAGCACAGCCTATGAATGTAGAAGCTGATGAGAGGAAAGAATTCTATCCTTGGCATTCAGGAAGTGAGGGACTCTCTCTATCAGGCAAAGCCTGGGCACCCATCAGTAGCTTTTCTCTGTGGTTATACTGCCAGTGTGGTTAGGGGAAGAGAAGATAAGTGATCTATAGTTTTCCAGCCTTCATTCTGGGCAATGTTCTGAGTGTTGATCTTTTTTATTCCTCTGCTTGTCCTTGATCATGAGTCTCAATCCTTGCTCCAGCAAAGCCTGCACCAGAAGCTTCACTTAAGCATCCTTGCTGTGTTGCTAATGTTGTTGGCAACAAATGGGTATTTGTGGTAAGGAGACTGCTAAGTCGGGCACTCAATACATTGAGTTGTCAGTTTCAGAATACTTTAGCAAGGAAGGTTTTGAAGCGAAAATGAGCTTAGCTATTCACATGCAATGTACTGAGCCCTAAACTTCATATTCTGACTAGTATATTACTCGTGATACTGATTAGTGTCAAATTCAAGCCTGTGATGGTTGAATAAAATGGCCCCCATAGACCCGTAGGGAGTAGCAATATGAGGAGATAGAGCTTGTTGGAGTAGGTGTGGCATTATTGGAGGAAGTTTGTCTCTGAGAGCAGTCCTTGAGGTCTCAGCTCTTCAAGCCTGGCCAGTGTGTCACGTGTCTCTTCCTGATGTCTGCCAATCCAGCTCCTCCAGCAACATGCTTCCTGCCATAATGATAGTGGACTAAACCTCTGAAACTACAAGCTAGCCCCAATTAAGTGTTTTCCTTGATAGGAGTTCTGTGGTCATTGTGTCTCTCCACAGCAAGAGAGATGTAGCCTAACTATGCTGCTCAGGTGTTACCTACTACCCAGGCTAAAATATGAGTCTGATTAATTTGTCTTATTTTTCCCCTAGAAAATATTCCCATGGGAACTTGTGACTTCCAATTCAAATAAGATGTAATACTTTATGTAAAAAAATTTAACTGGAAACCTTTTCAGAGGAAATTTTTCTTGTGATTTTTCTTTAGAAATATTAAATAAACTACATAGGTATGAAATGAGCTTGGAAAAATAATAACAATGGCAAAGTTTCTGAGTAGACATCTGAGTCTTACCAGCTTCCAAGAGGAATTACAGAATAATTGGAGCCATAAAAGTAGAGTCATACATATGCGTGCACATGCACACTTGCACACACATATGTATACACACTATATATGTGTGTGTATCTATAAATGTGTATATATACATATATATATATATATATGTGTGTGTGTGTGTAGCTGCAAGGTGTCTATAAAGCCAGAGAATATTAGGTGGTAAATTAAAACCAGCACTGGCAACAAAACCCAGGTAGAATTAGAATCTGTAAGGGAGAAAAACAAAAGATCTGGGAGGCTCTGGCACAAATCAGAATAGTCAAGAGACCAAAACAAGAATAGCAGGTCAACACAGAACAAGACCTCCTGGACTCCAGTTGACAGGATGTGACATGTGGGGAGACTGGAGAGTTCTCTAGGACTTTCCTACTCTGAAAACTAATCCACTGGCTTCTGACAGGTTAGAGTTCTGCACTGTGGAGAAATCACGCTGGGCAAAGGAAAATGGAGAGAAAAATAAGATCCAGATGAACAGGAGAGAGAAAGCAGTCCTCCACATGCCAAAGAGTTTAAAGGGATGTTTGTCAACACACCGAAGAGAAAGGAATCCTGACGTTGTGAGGTATGAAATCCTAAAATAGCCAGGTGGTGGTGGTGCACACCTTTAATCCCAGCACTTGAAAGCAGAGGCAGGCAGATCTCTGTGAGCTCAAGGTCAGTCTGATCTACAAGAGGTAATTCCAGGACAGGCTCCAAAGCTACAGAGAAACTCTGTCTTGAAAAAAAGAAAGAAAGAAATAAAGAAAGAAAGAAAGAAAGAAAGAAAGAAAGAAAGAAAGAAAGAGGAAATCCTAAAGTATATTTATTAGTCTCTACAAGAAAAAAGACCATAATAGGACACTCAAATTATCACATAAATATTGAATAAACTATACAACAATCACTCTATAAATAAATAAACTTTGGGACCTATACAAAAGAGATAAAAACAATATTCTAATACTCTATATTACCCTAAAACAATTTAAAAATCATGAAAAAATACTGTAGGTCTGATGTTGAAAAATAATATTTCAATTACTGGAGTTAAATAGGCTTGAAAAGACACATGAAAACATATGAAATATTAATAAATAAAAATATTTCAGGGAACAGCAAGATATCCCAGAGGGTAAACCACTCACTGCCCAGCTGATAACCTTAAGTCCCACATGGTGGTGGAAAATAACAGGCTCTGACAAGTTGTCCTCTGACCTCCACACCTGGTTTGTGACACACCATGTGGGCACCTGCATGCACATGCCATGCATGCCAACACCACAACAACCACCACTACCACCACTACCAATGCTACCACCAACACTATGAGCACTACCACTACGGTCATTACAACTGCTACTGGTACCACCAACACCGCCATGCATGCACCTGCATGTATTCTCACACTCTCTAAATCAATAAACATGATAAAATGTTTTAAAAATAGTTAAGCTATAATGAAGGTACTTGATGAAAACATAAGCATACTACATCAGTTAACAAGATATAGAAAGGAATCAAAGATTTAAATTTCAAAGATTAAAATAATGAAAATAGATAAAGGATTTAAGCAATAGTGATATAAGAAATAAAGGCTGAGGGGCTGGTGGCAGAGTCCAATGATAAACAGATGTGCAAACATCATTAGTGATTCCATTTTTTTTGTATGGCAACAAAAAATGAATAACAAAGACAGAATTTTAAAAGATAATGCCCCCACAGAAGCAAAAGTAGAAAAGATGCGATGAATACAAGTATATAAAAGGAAACTGTACATGGCAATTGAATGTTTTAAACTTTATGCCACACGTTTTGAAATAAAGAAGACTTTAGAATATATACCTTGAAATTATGACCAGTGTCCACAGCACAGAGACTCAAACTGATGATAAAATGAAACGAGAAAAATTCCACCGGGAAGCCAGGCAAAAACAAAATGAAACAAACAAGTCACTAAAAAAGAAACATCAGCTGCTAAAAAATTCTATAACACTTCATGGCAGCAGCCACATACTGCTGGATAGGCTGGCGTGTCTGTGATCTCAGCACTTGAGACAGAGGCAAGGAGATCAAACGTTTGAGAACAAGTTCAAGGACAGGCTGGGCATCATAGTGAGATCCTGTCTCAAAAGTACAAACAAGAGGAAATGTATTTAAGAAAATCAGCTGGGAAACTTGAGTCAGTGGATTTATATTTAGCGTATGTGTCATCAAGTAGAAAAAACATGAAAAAGGTTATAAAGATTTAGGAATTTGGAAATTGCTATAATCACAAGCTTTCTCAAGAATTTACTAAAAATGAGCTTTTGACTATAGCTAAATGACATGAGAGAGAAAACCTAATGTCCTAGCCATATATTCTAATAGTTTCAAAAAGGTTAGAAATGGGAAAGAATATGTAGAGTATAGCCAAATCAATTAATACTAGCTGCCAGGACAGTGTGTTTTAAAGTGGAACCTCAGAACAAGGAGGGAAAACACTACCGGAATTCTAGCAGTGAATGATAATGTGTAGGCAGAGACTGCTCATTCATTTCCCAGTTGCCCAGACCCAAGATAATCACACAGAAACTATATTAATTACAACACTGCTTGGTCAATGACTTAGACATATTCCTGGATAACTATTATATCTTAAGTTAACCCATTTCTATTATATTTTTATTTTACTACAAGGCTCATAGTTTACCAGCAAGGTTCTGGGGTGTCTGTATCCTTCAGCCACTACATGGTGTCTCCCTGACTCTGCCTTCTTTTCTACTCTATCTCTGCTTGGAATTCTCACCTTGCTCTATTCTGCCCTGTCAGAGGCCCAAGGCAGCTTTTTTATTAACCAATGGTAACAAAGAACATTCACAGCATACAGAGGGGAATCCCACATCATTAACATACATATTTCAATTGAAAAAAAAAAGTACTTTTTAAAAATCTTGACATTTTCAGTGATATTTGACATTACTGGGCAATTTGTGCTCTTGATAAATTATTAATTAAGTATAAGTCTGTGATCTTGTACTTTAGATAATCTTTGTTGAGATGTATGAAGGTGAGTGATATTTATTCAAACAGTTTGTGTGGGGTTAGGCACTGGGTAGTGCTGACCTACATGGGGACTGGACATGATTCCATAGTTGATGGATGGTGTGAATGGAAATGCATGGGTTTACACAGCATCATGTACATGTTTATGTATTTTTCAGTTTATTATGATAACCCACTCCCTTGAGGAAGGTTTGGATCCTTTGCATATTAAAATAAAACACTTTTTTCCCAATAGGTATTATATGGTATTAGAGTAAGAACAGTTGGAATCTTTAAAAAGTTTGAGGACAACCACCCTTATTTTGTATTTAACTACAGTATGTAAGGAAAGTTAGATTATTAGATCTGTAATGACTCAGTCAGCCTGCATTGTTTTGTTCAGGATTTTTTTTCAGGTTTGAGGAAAAGAAACCACTTTCTTAAGACACAAGTAGAGAAACAGAACTAGAAAGCCCGTGGTTTGTGATCTTAATAAGACTGTTTATCCAAGATGATAAATTTCTTAAGTATTACCTATTTTTAAAGGTATAGTTTCATATCACATACTTCATTAACATAAAAGTGAATTTTATGTGTAATTTATTTTTACCTCCTCGTCATATTGGTTTGTAGTTCTTTTACTTTTAAAAAATATTAAAGAATAAGTTTGTAAACAATTCAAAATTTCAGCCACTTTGCACTGGGCTTATAATATATTTACGTGTATATAACAACAAATTGAATTAACTTAAAAGCACGAAAAGAAATCATAAAGTAAGAGAGCTTTTTCTTACTCCTTCCTGGGAGATTTATTCCACAATTACTAAAGATTGAATAAACACTCATTTGTAAGTTTATTTCACCATTTTGAGGAGGCATTACTTTAGCACTGCACAGCAATGTATTATGAGATGACTGAAGCAGAAAGCCATGCTCAGTGGAAATAAAAGTATCATTATGCTCTCCAGGAGCTATTTAGTGCTGTAATGTAAACAAGATTAAGGAGAATATACATGTAACAGGGAATGAAGTGTAGACAGGCAACTACATAATTTTAACTATGACATTTGCATGATAGAATACTGACTGGAAGCCAAATAAACAGCATGTAAGATGGAGTCTGGATTGGTGGCTCAGTGGGTAAAGTTTTCTACATAAGCATGAGACCTTGAGTTTGGATCCCTAGCACCCTTGTAAAAAAGCTGTAAATCTAGCACCAGTGGAGAGAGGAGTGGAAACAGCAGGAATCTGGCGCTCACTACGCAGCCCTCCTAGTCTGCACCGAGCTCTGGGTTCAGTGAGAGACCCTGTCTCAAAGCAATAAGGTATAGAGAGATTTTTTCAAAAAAAGAAAAAAGACATTGGATATTGTTCTCTGGCCTTCATATACAAACACAAACAATAATACAAATACATGTAATACATATATGAAGAGCCGTATATATCATTACCAGTCTCTAATCCTAATTATTATATAGGATGAACAATGAAATTAAACTACCTTGTGAAGTTTCTCTTGTGATGGAAGTTTTCAGAGAGTCTAAGAGCATTGAATATCAATGCCAAAATCATATATGTAGGCAGAGGTGCCACAGTGGTCTGCTATGTCACCTTCAAACAGACTACTTTGTGTTCTACCCTAAACTAACTTCTAAAGAGTGTAAGGAGTAGATGTTACACAGAAACACCAGATACCTTCTTAGTATTAAGGGGCTTGTCTTAGCTGCTGACATTGCTTTATCTGCTGCCAGCCTTCAGAGTTAATCTCCCTGACTGAAGAGAAACACCTCACTTAAGATCAACGAAACAAAGAATTGGTTCTTTGAGAAAATCAACAAGATAGACAAACCCTTATGCAAAGTAAGAGAACAAGAGAAACTGTCCAAATTAACAAAATCAGAAAAGAAAATGGAGACATAACAAGAGACACCAAAGAAATCTAAAGAATCACTAAGTCATACTTCAAAAACTCATACTCCAAAATAATAAAATAAAATAAATGGACAGACCACTAACAATAATTAAATCAAGATAGTTAAATAGCTTAAGTGGGTCTATAAACCCCAAGGAAATAGAAGCAGTCATTAAAAGTCTCCCAACAAAAGAAAGAGAAAGAAAAAGAAGAAAGAAAGAAAGCAAAAAGAAAGAAAGAAAGAAAGGAAGGAAGGAAGGAAGGAAGGAAGGAAGGAAGGAAGAAAGAAAGAAAGAAAGAAAGAAAGAAAGAAAGAAAGAAAGAAAGAAAAGCCGGCCTAGGGCCAGATAGTTTTATTTCAGAATTCTATCAGACTTTAAAAGCAGAGTTAATATCAATATTCCTCAAATTATTTCACAAATCAGAAACAGAAGGTATATTGCCAAATTAATTTTATGAGGCTACAGTTACCCTGATACACAAACCACATAGGCTTGACAAAGAAAAATAATTACAGATGAATTTCCCTCATGAACACTGATTCAAAAATAACTTAATAAAATATTTGCAAGCTGAATACAAGAACACATCAAAAATATCTTTCACCATGATCAAGTAGGCTTCATCTCAGAGATGTAGAGATAGTTCTATATAGGAAAAACTATCAAAGTAAATAAACTTAAAAAAATAACTACATGATCACCCTTTAGATGCTTAAAAAGCCTTTGACAAAATTCAACACACCTTTATGATAAAAAGTCTTGAAGAGAGTAGGGATACAAGGATACCCAAGCAAAATGAAGACAATTTACAACAAGCCTATAGCCAATATCAAGTTAAATGAAAAGAAATTCAAAGCAATTCCACTAAAATCAGCAACAAGACAAGACTGTCCTCTCTTTACCTATTCAATATAGTACTTGGAGATCTAGCTAGACCAGTAAAACATCATGAAATTTGCTAGCAAATGAATGGAACTTGAAAAAAAATCATCCTGAGTGAGGTAACCCAGATCCAGAAAAACAACCATAGTATGTCCTCACTTATAAGTGGACATGAGCTGCTAAATAAAGGATGGCCAGGCTACAATCCACAGACACCGAAAAGCTAAATACTAAGGAGGGCTTAAGAGAAGACACAGGTCTTCCTGGAAAGGATACATAGAAGAGATACCAAGGCTGGACTCTGGGTGGCTGGGGTTGGGAACAGAAGGGATCACATGGTAAGGAGAGAAAATACTAGGGGAAATGACAAGAAGGGGGGGGGGTGCACATTTCGAAGTTGAGGTAGAAACCTAATGCAATGGAAACTCCATCTCCATGGAATCTACAAGAGTAATCCTAGCAAAGACGCCTACTAATGGGGAGGAGCATGGAGTCTGTTACATCTTCTGTAACAGGCAAGGCCTCAAGTGGAGGAATTGGGACACCAACCCAGTCACAAAACCTTCAGACTACAGTGTGTTCTGCCTGCAGAGTGTTCTGGAACCAGAGCCTAGCAGAACTGTCATCACAAAGACCAGAAACTTCACCCAGCAACTGATAAGAGCAGAAGCAAAGTCCCACAGCCAAACATTAGCCGGAACCCAAACCATCCTGCAAAGGAGAGGAAGGAAGGATTGGAGGAACCAGCAGGGTCAGGGACACCATGTGAATATGACACACATAACCAACTGACTAGGACTCGGAGAGGCTCGCAGAGATCAGGGAGCCTGGAGGAGCCTGACCTAGGTCCTGTACATCTAAATTATAGCTTAGAAGCTAGGTGTTCTTGTGGGATTCCCAACAACAGGAGCAGGGGCTCTCACTCTTGTCTGCTTATGCGACCCTCTTCCTCCTACTGAGTGGCCATCCAGCCTCAATTTGAGGGTATATATCTGGTCTTACTTAGCATATTATGCCATACTTTGTTGATATGCCTGGGAGGCCAGTCCTTTCTGAGCAAAGGCAGAGGAGGGGGAGGGATTTAAGAGAGAGGGGAGGTCATGGGGAGACTCAGGGAAGCAGAGGAAGGGGAAACTGCAGCCAGCATATAATAAATGAAAGAAGAGGGTTTTTTGTTGTGGTTGTTGCTTTTTTTTTAAACATTCTGTTATTTCTTTTGTTCTTGTCATTGTTTTCATGTTTGCTAAGGTGGTTTACTATACATATATTGAATACCCATTTAAACCCTTATTTAGTAAAATGGCAGTACTTTTATGAACAACAACAGCAAAAAGCTAGATGAGGGCCTGGGATGATGGCTCAATGGTCAAGAGCAAATAATATTACTACTGTTACTACTTCAGAAGACTGGAGTTCAGTTCCCAGTACCCACATAAGGTGGCTCAGAAATGACTACAACTCCTGCTCCATAGACTCTGACATCCTCTCCTGACTTCTGTGGGAAGCTGATGCTCAGACACATTCACATAAAAAATAAAACAATTTTTGTGAGAAAAGCTAGAGAAAGGAGTTCTGAATACTTTTTAACTGTGAGGAAATTATGCATGTTTGAGCAAATGCTCTAACTTGATCACAACATTTCACAATGTATATATTAATAGAAACATCATATAGTACCTCATTATTATGTGCAATTAAGTTTTTACAAATCAACTAAAATAAAATTAATGACAAAGCACAATGTTTATTTAAAAGATGATAAGAAATGAAGTCAAAAAGTAAGCATAGAATGGAAAGGGATATCGAGCACTAACATTTTTTTAAATGAGACTATGACATATTTCAGAGAATGAGCTTGACAATCATTTTCAATATGAATTCGATGGAGAAAATACTGAATGGTAAGAACAGTAACTGCATTTCACTCCGGTCCATGGAACCAAATGCCTTTGTTTTATATTATGGTATTTTCTGTGCTTGCCATAATGACAGTCTACACATTCTTGAATGTTTTCTCTTTGTATCCCCTTCAAACTTAATAAAAAGAAGACAGAATATTTATTTAATAGAGAATTTCAAAACAACTGCAATGAACAAGTATTCTAGCAAAGTCAATTTGATGTGATGATACCCTGTGATACAGAACCAGACAAATTTGGTAAAAATCCTCATAACATAAAACCATTATTTCTTCATCTAATTCAATGGTATACTGGTAACAAACTGGCTAATTAATAAGCATTTACCTATCAGAAGAAAAAAATGCTACCCAAAAAAAAATGTTCTCTAAAATATAGACTGCGAAGGGCATTGGAAAAATCATATCCTACAGTGCTGCGGTCTAACCCTAAGAGCAGGAAACCACTACCTGTAGAAAGGCACTGAAGTAGAATTAGAGTCACTAGTCTATTAAAGGTCAATTACAATCAGGTGGCAGCAAGAGTACTTAGGCAGGAGGTGGAATGGGCAGGTGGAGTTCCAAGATGATGAACAGAGAGCCCAAAAAAGAAATGTAAGGAGAACAGTCAATATGGTCAGAACAACAAGAGGCTTGGAGAGAGTGCATCCCATAACATTTTAAAATCTATCTCTGGCTCCAGATTGAAATACAAAGTGACATTGTCCTCACAAATATAAAAGAGCTGAAAAAAAGAGAAAAATCTCAGTTTTTTCCTGGTTGCTGATGTGAAATTCTGTGCAATCCAAGAGAAATAGCCTATCTGAAGACCATCAGGGAAATAACCAGTGATGGACTTTTTGCTCTCTGCGTGGCTGCCTTGTTTTATTTAGATAGCACTATTTTTTTTAGTCCAGAAGAGATCAAGAACTCCCATTTCCAAAACAACATAGTAATTATGACCAGCAAAATTCCCATAAAAGAGAACACAAAGAATCTTCGGAGACATTTAATTGATGGGCCAGGTTGTTTTTTTTTTTTTCACTCCCTGGAAGTATTAGGTAGAGCTACAGTTAAAATTATCTGTTTTGTTACAAGAATAGCACAAGGCTGTTCTTATGCCAGAGTAATTATCTAGTTAATTGTTCTAAAATGAGTATAACCCAGTTTCCAGATACAGAACACACATTTTGCCAAATGTAATTTGACTTACACCAGCCGCCTGCAACAGTTTTAACTGCAAAAGTTGCCAGGGGCATAAAAGGACACCCCGAGGAGCCTTTGGCACACCCAAGACTACAGAGCAGCAAGCCCAGAGACAGGGAGGGAAGAAAACCACTGGGCCAGTAAATCCAGAAAATGAGAGCAAAGAAAAGGACAGAGACAGGAAGAAAGACATAAAGTAAATGAATGGAAGGAAAAAATGAACAAATATGGTGGAAAACAATGGTGGTCCCACAGGCATTCATATCTTTGGCACTGCAAACCTTGTTGCTTTTTTTTATTTAGAAAACTGCAATGAAGTACACAATGGCTTTGGCAGAGTGCCAGGGATATAGTACCAATGAGTGGGCCTTTGCCTTTCCCAAAGGGATGATTATGTTTGTATATTCTCCATAAGTCTACAACACAGCCAGTTAGGGTTACAATGATGGTTCTTCAATTACTTGAAAAGCTTAGCCTGATCTGAAGGAAAAACCATGCTTTGTAAGTATATAGAATACCCCAGCTACTATAGTATACCACACTGGAATTTCATAAGTGATCATTACTTTTGAGTTATGTGCCAAATTAATGTGGGAGTCCCCTCTTTGTGCTGTGATTACAATTAATGAATAAAGAAACTGCCTTGGACTGATGATAGGGCAGAACTTAGGTAGGTGGGAAGACCGAACTGAATGCTGGAAGAAAAAAGGGCGGAGTCAGGGACACTATGGAGCCACTGCTGGAGATAGACATACTGAAACTTTGCTGGTAGGCCACGACCTCATGGTGATGCACAGATTAATGGATATTAGTTAAACTAAGATGTAAGAGTTAGCAAATAAGAAACTAGAGCTAATGGACCAAGCAGTGTTTTAATGAATACAGTTTCTTTGTGGTTATTTAGGGTCTAAGCTAGCCAGGCAGCCGGGAACAAACAAGTGGACCTTCTCTAACACTAAGTACATTTGGAAGTCAGGGTTACATATGGCAAGCTGAAGAATGTATGGAAGAATAATTCATCATATAATTCCACCTACTTGGTTTCTTTATGTTTGTTTAAAACACAATAGCCATTATCTGTCTACTGGTTGCCACAGGACATATAAAATGAATGAAAACTAAATCCACACACTCATCTAATTTTAACTAAATTCCTCAAATCCCTCTGTAATCAAGATGAGCCAACCTTCTTCCCAGCTGCCTCTTGGTCTGGATTGTGAGTGAAGAAATCAGTGGACTTCAATTCCTGCACTGGTTATTTCCCAGCCTTTGATATGAATATTAGCAGGTGCTAGAATAGTCCAGAGTCTCAAACCTGACAACTATCTGATCAAAAGCTAAATCACCAAGAAGGAAAATAAGACAGTTACTGAAAAGCACACGTGGGTCTTACCTGTCTGTTTTGTGGTCTTTGGTACAAAACCTACATACTTACCTCTTTACTTGTACAAACAGAGGAACTGTAGGGACATTCTGCAACATCTTAAGTCGTTACTGGCTTGCACCAGCATTAATGAGAGGCTCCTAATTTTGACAGTAGTCTCTCTCCTTTGTCTGTCACCAGGGCTATTCCAGAAATCTGAGATCATTGTCCCTTCTCAGTTCTTTTACCCTTTGTGACTTTAAAGAATGCAATCATTTGTTGGAAGAAGCTGCTTGTTGGCTCCCCACTGCTAAGCCCCAAAATAATCACACAGAAACTATATTATTTAAATCGCTGCTTGGCCCATTAGCTGTAGCTTCTTATTGGCTAACTCATACATCTTAATTTAACTCATCTCCATTAACCTGTGCATCACCACAAGGTCGTGGCCTACCAGCAAAGTTTCAGCATGTGTTTCTATGACAGTGGCTCCATGGCTTCTCCCTGACTCAGTCTTCTTCCTCCCAGCATTCAGTCCAGCATTCCCAGCCTACCTCTGTTCTACCCTGCTCTGCTATATGCTCAAAGCTGTTCTTTATTAACCAATGGTATTCACAGCATACAGAGGGGAATCCTACACCAATCATTTAGGGACACTCCTGAAACATATATCAAAATGCATCTTAAGTCCATGACTCCTCTGCCTCATCCAATCCAATCTCTTCTATGAGTGGAGAGAAGCATGAATTCTAGAAACACTCTGTATTTTACAGAAAACCCCTGTGAATAACTCACACAGCTTTCTGGAGACTGACCAAGTATTAATGATGTGCTAGCGTTCAGCTGGAGACATTCTCCATTTACAGACACATAGAATTATGTAAAAGGTTTAAATAAGTATACCAATGATTCTTTTTATTGTTAGTTTCTGCATCATTTATTATTTTTCTGGGGGCTTCTTTAATGTCCCATATAGGCAACTTACAAATAAGTCAAGCCAAGAAGAAAAATCTTAGCTGCAGGGAGATGACATCACTAGCAACATCATCATCATCATAAATAATAAATAATAATAATAAATAGTAATAAGATAACCCAGGAAACTGAGTCAGGCAGCTGGACTCAACATCAGTTTAATTCGCTTCCCTCCGGCAACAAGAATAAGAAGAATTTTCTTCAATGTAGGAAGATCAGAGAAGAGAAAAGCCTCACTGAGTTTGGAAATGGAAAACACCTGGCTGAGAGAAGGCAGCCATGGCCAGTAACACCCATCACAAGGTGGGGAACAATCGGGTGATGAAGTCAAAGTGGGTTTGTGCACCCAGCTCTGAGAAGGGAGACTGGCTTTCTCTGAGAATGTACATGATACTCCCCCTCCACAGAGCCTGGCATGGAACTGTTTGTGGTCTCTGCAAACTGGAAAATCAGTTCCGTATTAACGGCGAAGATTTCTGCCAAGAATGGGAAGCATGAAATAGAAATACAGGATTCCAGTCAGAAGGCTGGCATAGAAACTGAAATACATCTTACAGTGCTTGACTCTGTCAGTAGTCTTATTTTAGTTATCACTTTCCCTGTATTGTTCATTCCTGATCAGTTCTTATCTATTTGTTGTTTATTACTTAATGGAATCCCAGTAAGGTCAGGCTCGAAGCAAAAGGCTTATTTGAATTATGTAACTCACTCAAACAGCCCTTTGCCATAGAAACCATTATTTTCCAAATTTCTCAGTGGGGGCAAGTAGATCGGGGCAGCTTGAGGTCAGAATGAAGAAGTTCTTCCATGCCAAGGAACCGCTTTTTTTTTTTTAAGAAAAAGCATGTAATTGTAGAAGAAAACATCACATTTTCATTTATATAATGAGACACAGGCATGGTTTCAGGGGTGTGATACTCTTCACAAGTTTCTTAAACTTGGGGTTTCTAAGCAGTTTGTGGTGCCCTTGCAAGGATGTCTAGCAAAGTATATATGATGCATCAATTTCTGAATCAGGTAAAGGAGCAAAATTCTTACATAATTTTCTTTTCTTTTAAAAAAGTAAAACAAAAAACAAAACGCGAAGATCACCACTACCAACATTGCTAAACCTAAACTATATGGTTCAACTGCTAGGTCCTTGTCAGAGTTTAAAAAGCCGTATTCTTGAGGGAAAAATTCTTCTACCTCACAATTGGTGCCATTTGCTCTAGTGGGATTGTATTATCTGCAGAAGTCACTCATCTATTGATTCCTGATGTTGCTGGTTTTAGCAAGATAAGACTCCTAATCCATCCACTGAATGTTACTCTGCCAGAGATGAAATAGCTCTAATGCCAACAAAGATTACTGTGATGTTAGACTGGGGAAGATTGTGTTATTGGAATTACAGCAGCCCCAGGAACACTTGCCATCCCGTGTTAATGCCAGACTGAAGTCAAACACTGGATCTTCCCCATTCTGCCCAGAAGCCGGGTATAGCAATATGTGCATGCTTCATGTTGGGTCCCCATGATAAACTAGGGTGGGTTCTTTTCAACTAACCTCTCCATCCTTAACGTGTCTAGCTGTTCCTCGGAGAACTCTCAACAGAAAAATGCACTGTCAGCTTTTTAAATGTAATTCAACTCTCAGAGAAAGAAACATTGTGCAAATATAAATATAAGAATCAATGGAAGAACCATGCTAGTACCAAAATACACTTTAATGTACAAAAAATGCATTCTAAATCTGGGCATGGTTGACTATATCGATAATCACAGTCTTTGGCAGGCTGAGTCGGGAGGATTGCTTTGGGTTTGAGATCAGCCTAAGCTAAACTGTCAGGACCCACCCAGCCAGCACTAGAATGAGACCATTTATCCAAAAAACAAACAGGGGCTAAACAGATGACTCAGCATTCAAGTACATGTGTTGCTTTTGCAACATGCACCAACATCAGACAACTCACAACCCTCTGCTCTAGCCTCTGTGGGCACCTGTACTCAGGTGTACTTACCCCTGTACAGATAAGCACACATGTACACACTTACAAATTCTGAGAAATTTGCATAAAAAAGTACTTTTGAATTTAAGGATATTTTATGTCTATATATTATCTATCTATATTTGTGTATGTAAATATGTATATAATATCGAAATATATACGCTTATACTTATGATATATAGAGAGATAACATATGACAGAACATAGGTAGATAGATAGATAGATAGATAGATAGATAGATAGATAGATAGATGAATTAGAAACCAGAAGAATGTAAAGGAAAGGTTATGGAAAAAATAACATATTCCAGTTAATTTTCACACCTTTGATAGCATCTATGGACCATGTCATCTGGGGACAGAATTTAACCCGAGCTATACTTTGAGTAGAATGCAAATGGAAAGCTACCTGTTCATAACTCTAATTACTGCTAGCTCTTACCAAGAGAACATCATTGTTTTTGTTTCGTTTTGCTTTGTTTTGTTTTTGTCAAACCTGACCCTCCACACACTCAAAACTCTACTAGTTTGAGTCCTCACAATGAACAATAATGCCAGGGCAAAGCCAGAATGGTTTAGATAAGTTAAACATCAGAAGCTACTTCTGTAAAGAACAAAGCAGTAAATACCTTATGCACGACACAAGACTGGTCATCCTAGACTCCGAGGCTGGGAGAAAGACACACATCTTGTAGCATGTAGCATGAGGACTTTGGGATTAAGGAGAAATGTTTGATCTAGCTTCCTCATATCCAATCTTATGTCGCCTTCCTTGCTTTCTTCTAAAGTATTCTTGGATCCCCTTAAAGATATAGTATGTCAAATACAATTTATGAAATATGCAAAAATAAGACACCATAACCACCCAGGAGACATTAACATTATACCTGTGTGGATAAATCAGAGATGCGATCAAGATAAGTCCCTCAAAAAGAAAAGTACAGTTGTATGTGCCTTCTTTGAGGAAAGAATAACAGCTTTTGGGTGGGAGCAGGTACATATTCATGGACACAAACCTGGAGACAATGAAACACTGTGAGAAGAAGATCATGGGAGTAGGGAGTGCAACTTAGTAGGTCATATGGAGAAGAAGCACGCAGCAGGCTCAGGGAACAGCATACAAAACGGTGTACACACTAACAGACCAATAAAAGGTGGAACTATAGACAGGCTGGTCAAGATAGAAATCATATTTTAGTAACAGTTAAGTATGAATCATTCACGCTATCAGTTTCTTCACTGTATTGAATGCCTCTAGAAACAAAGTGATGACTCAGAACTAAGCAAAAATAGTATTTACAGAAGAGCTGCCTCTCTTGCCAAAAATTCTGCCAAGGATCAGCATTCTTCTGTCGTCTTGGTATTGAAACTCTACTCCAGTTTCAGTCTGAAAAATTATTAAATTCATTGATTAACACACTTACAATGAAGCTGATAAAAATCTGAAAGAAACATGAGTTCTTAACATGAGGTCTGTTCTCTTTGTTTATCGCTTACTAGCATACATTAAAATAAATTTAATCAGTGGAGTACAGGTGTAGATGTGTTTTATTGGTTTAATGAATTATTATGGGTACTTAACTTTTGCATGACAATCTGTTAGTTAGATTTATGCTTTCATGGGGTCTTAGTTGTAAAGTCAATCTAACAAATAAAAGTCAAGTGTGTTAACGTCTGGTGTAGAGTCCAGTAATGAAACGCACATGTAGTAAAGTTGCAGAGTGTGGGTGATGCCCCCAGAACATTACACACAGTTTGTGTATCTGCAAAACAGAAAAAGAAAGACCTCATAGTGTCAGCTAAGACATAAGTGAGAAGGTTGGCAAGTATCCTCTCAAGCCAGCTTCTTAAACATGTGTGGTGACTCTGTTAGCAACTGAATGGAGGGGCATGAGGAATTCGGCAACAGGAAAGAGTTTCTGAAAGTGCAATGACAACAATGAATTCACAATCAAACACAAAGTGGATCTGAGGTGCTGCTCGCCGCACTAGAGCTTGCTGCCTGTAACTTCAGGGTCACCTTACTTCTGAGCATACAGCGTACCCACTTTGTGCTCTTCAGGGCCGGCCCTGGTTCAGCCACAATGAACACTGCCTGAAAAATCTCTCAGGCCAGAGTCCACACCAGCCTGTTGCCTGCTCTAGATTGCAGTGGTTTTACTCCTCGTAAAGAAATAGAGTGCTTACAGAAAACAAAGACAACAGTTCCCCTCCGTCATTCCTCAGCATGCGAACATCTAACTAGTGTTCCTTTAGGATATTTGACTGTAAATGTCAGTGTTGGAGATGCTGCCTGGAGTTCATAAGAAACTATTACATGAAATTTGGCTTTCGAATGCTGTAAATTTTCCAACCATTTCTACAATGGCCTACACACAATTCTGTCACTCTGTGCTACATGCTTTTGCAAGGTGGTATTATTAGCACTGGCAATCATAAAATCAAGACATCAGTGAACTCTGAAACACCTTGAGGATGCTCTATATTTTGTAGTATCAATATCAGTCAAGATGCAATATTTTGCATAAAATTAACAAGCATATCTCATTAATATACATGTTCTTTTATCTTTAACAAATAATAAAATTATATGTATGCCAAATCCTAACTTTAAAATAAATTGATTGGATTTCAATAAATGCTTGAATTTTTTTGTATACTAAAATATCCAAAATTCTTTAAAAATTTCTCAGGCACAAGGGGGCTGTAATTGGAAAAAAAAAACTTTAAGACTCTTCTCTAAAGCTCACAAAATGCAGCAATTTTGTGACGATTCTCGTCAAAAAATATTTGTTGAGGAGCCATTCCTAGTACAGAATGTTAGGACAGTTTTCCACATGTATGGCGCATGTCTTTCATGGGTACTCCAACTCCAACACTGCGCTTCTCTCTGGGACTGTTGGAAAGAGTGTTTATGTGGTGAGTAACCTGGAAACTTAGATGGTTTATGCTCCACAATACAGGGATGTGTGTGTGTTTACCACACTGGGTCCCAAAGAGAAAGTCTCCCTCAGGAGAAGATTCCAGCAGCTTTTCTGGGGTTTATTTTAAAATATTGAGTTTCCTAAGCACAGAGTATCCATCAAGTGTGCAGATGGTCCTTGTCACATTAGCCTGTGAGAATTGGGCGTGGAAAGTAGCGGAAGAAAACAGTGTCCCTCTGCTCCTTGCTTGTCCTGGGGTAAGAGGCAGGAGACGGGCTGAGCAGGTGGGTAAGAATGATACAAAGCCATTAAGTTGGATTTCCTCTTAGTCTTTATACACTGTCAAGGTGAACAAGTAATGCAAACTACAGTGTCCCATTTAGCATGCATCAAAAAATCACTCATAAAGATACTGAAAACCTTACTATTTTTTACATTTTAAAATTTGACTTCATTTCATAGCTTAGAAAGGTTGTAATAAATCACCTTCTCCAACTCCCATCTGCTCCTCCTCACTTCTGCTAAGAAGTGCTTTTTCCACAGATGAGGTCTTCCCAGGAAAGGACTGACCCTATTAACATACCACTGTTATTTACATACACAAATGACACTTCATCCTACTACAAGAACACTTGCTCAACCATGTTTATTTCTGCTTTATTCATAATAGCCAAAAATTGTAAACAACTTAGATGTCACTAAACAAAGACTGGATAAAGGAAATATGACACATTTGAACAATAGAATATTACACGTTTGTTAAAGAAAATGACATGAAATTTGCAGACAAATGGGTGGGGCTAGGAAAAATAATCCTCTGTAGGGGAATGCAGACCCAGAAAGATAAATATGGTATGTAATTGCTGATGTGTGGATATTAGCTGTTAAATGGTAACCAAACTATTATCCATAGGCCCAGAAAGGCTGAGAATAGAGGAAGGGAATTGGGAGGAGAGCACATAGATCTCCGTGGAAGGGAGGGAATTTGGGAGAGATAACTAGAATTGAAGGCCATTTGAGGGGTGGTATAGAAATCTAGTGTAGTAGAAACTTCCTAAAATACAGGAAGAATATATAAAGGCGAGTCTAATGAAATCTCCAAATAATGAGAGACAGAGTCCCAATTGGCCATCTCTGTCACCAAATGAAGCTTCTAGTACCAGGGCTGGGTTACATCCAATTGAGTTGTTGGTCAAAGGGGATCCCATGGAAATCCCCAAACAACCCAGGCTGGTGCCAAGACAATAGGTGGCTTCCACAAATTTATAGCGAGTTCCCATTGCTGAAGACAACAGCCATACTTAGAGAACATGGAGAGAGTGATCAGATGCCTACATAGAACCTCACCCCTACATTCTCATGTCTTTAGTATGGAAAGGTATTCTGTAGGCTACTGAAACAGAAATGTAAAAGGCAATCCAACCACCAAACTTTGATCTACAATCTGTCCTGCCTACAAAATATCCTAGGACAGTGGTGGCACAAACCTTGTGCGAGTAACCATCCAATATGTGATTTTACTTACAGCCCATTCCATGAGAAGGAATTGCTTGAGTGGCCAAGAACCACAGTTTAGAGAGCTATATTAAAACCAAATACTACTGGTTTAAAAAAAAAGTAACAGTAAAATGCCCCCTAATAGCATTCTGTGAATTATAGACCAACAATGCCTATTTAGTCAAATACAGAAACCCACAGTCACAAACTGTGATATCACTCACAGAGAGACCTTGGAATATACAGCCCTAAATGGGATATCTCCTTTAAACCCCTCCCCTCAGAGCTCAGGGAGTAGCTCCGCTCAGAGCTGTGGAGAAGGAGGTAAAAAAAAGTCTAAGAGTCAGAGGGGATAAAGGGCACCAGGAGAACAAGACCCTGTCAATCAAGATGAGCAAAGCTCATATGAACTCACAGAGGCTGAAGCAGTAAGCATGGGTATTTTACAGCTTTCAGGTTAGTATTTTTGTGGGAACAAAAATGAAAAGAGGGAAGGAATCCCACCCAAACTTTCCCGTTTTCCATTGCACCTGCAATTCGCAAAGTATTTCACATGCTGAACAGGGATTCAATTAGCAGTTACACACTGATGGCTCTTTTGCTTGTGGTGATCGCAACGAGAAATGTCACTTACAGGCTCAATCAAGCATTTGATCACTTGGCCCTCATCTAGTTTCTGCTCTGCTTTGTGCTTGCTGTTGGAGATGTGATCTTACTGTTTCTTTCTGCTGCCACCCTTTTCCTCTCAGTGGGCCTAGCAGAGAACCTTGCAAATGCTAACACATCCTGCCCTGGAGATAAAAGGGACCCGAATCCATGAATCTACACTCTTGCCAAACTCCAGGATACCAAAACCTTAAAAGCATAGAGAAAAATTAGGCAAATAATTCTGAGCTATGTGCAACATTCAAAACTCTCAAGTGCAGCATTCACAACATTGAGTTAATTTATTCAACAGACATTTTATTAATGGCCATTTAGCACTTTTAAACAACATTGAATTAATCACATTCTAAACTAGTTCCTATGAAGAAAAACATTATTGTTCCATTTCAATCGATGCTTTATTTAGATAGCAATTATTTAGTTTCTCAGTTTGGCTCAACCATGTGATAGGTTGGGATTTTAAAAACAGAGAAACCATGCTAATTCTCTCATTAAAATAGGATAGCCGAGTCAACACAGAGAAGTCTAAACTGACAAAAGAGTGGGATTAGATGACACCTGTTCATACAAACAAGATGATGTATGAAAGACCTTCAGTGTGCAGTAGAGATGATGAAATCAGTAGCTATATTTTACTAAAAATAAGATCTCACAGCCATGCTTTTGGTGAGCACGTGCTGGGAAATATTGCTTTGTTAATTTCTATTTATTATTTATTTTGCAGTACTGGGATTGAAACTGGAGACTTGTACCTGTTCAAAATGCTTTACCCACAGCCCTTTCAAATAAAATATTTTGAGACAGAGTTTTGCTAACTTTCCCAGGCTGTTCTGAAGCTTACTCTGTTGTCCATGCTAGCCTTGAACTCACTCTGCAGCCCTGTCTGGCCTTGAATTCACTCTGCAGTTTAGGTAGATCTTGATCTCGTGATTTCCCCTAAAAAAGCTTCCCAAGTACATAGAATTGCATGCAAGCACTCTCAATCCTGACACATACATACAAACACACACACACACACACACACCGGATTTAAAAATTAAATACTTGTGATATTTTCATTTAGCTGTGAAATATTTAAAATAGGGCGTACTTAATAGTTAAAGACATTTGAGATCGTGAAGACAATGGTTTCATGAATTAAACATAGTAAAGACTAGGAAGGAATACAACTGATATGATCATACAGAATTAGGTGACTACATCCCTTCAATTATATATAAACTGAAGTACAACTGTCCCAAAGTTATGTAGTACCTAGGCAGATTTGAGTTGACATTGGGACTGATTCCCTCTCTCTGCATGGTTCTAAGCTGAGTGAAATATGTCAGTCCTAATCTGTGCACCATGTGATTTCTGTTAACTAAAACTGATCTTTTAAGACCCACACATTTTCTGTCTATCTCCAACTTTGTTCTGGATAGTTCTTTCCCACTAAGAAGCCACCAGCTACAAAGCTTTCTTGCTTTTAAGCGATTTTATTTTCTAAACCAAACATTGTAGTCAACAAGAAAAGATTTCATTTCTACATGAGAATTTTTAGAAAACCACCAGCTATCAAAATTAAAGGATAATGCCTACACAGTCCATTAGTACTCCTTAATTGTTTTTTTGTAATGAGCTGCAAAACAAAATTGCTTGCCTGACACTGATAGGAATCTCAATTGATAGATTCATAAGCTGCACTCAGGAAGGATGGTCTGCCAACCCTGACATCTCAAAGTCTTAAAGGCAAATGGGAGAGACAGCAATCACCTGCAGTTGATTTTCATTTCAAAGAATTTGCACCAGTGAACATAAGAGAAATCAGAAATGTGATCTGTAAAGCTGCCCCGTCTTTCCCTCTCCACACCATCAGCTGGTATCCCTTCCGTCTGCCCAGACCCTGAGAAACCTTCCCAGCTCACTCTAGAAGTCCATGTGAGCTATGTGTTCTGTCCCCTTCATGCCACTAATTACGAGCTCCATCATATACCCTCTTTCCTCTACGTTCAAAATGCTCATCTCTGCCAGTTTCGGGCCTCAATTTAAATCAGCATATTTAATATACTTATACATGTGTTTATTTTTTCACTTCAAGGTAAGATCCCACAGGGCCTACATCACACTGTAGACTTGATTTATTTTCAAGACTAAAGTTGGTAAATTACATGTTTATACTTTTTCAAATTCGTGTTACTCTCAGCTTCATTAAACTGTTATTAAGGAGCATATATAAATATATATAATTAATTTTTTAAAGGTCATGAATTTGAAAGAGAGTAAGGACTGGTACCTGGAGGGCTTGGAAGAAAAAAGAGAGGGGGAAATTATTTTAATCTCAGAAATATAAAATAAATAAGCACAGACATGGGACTTTAAAAATGATTTCCTCCTCATAAAACTCAAAGGTGAAATCAGAAACTTTATTTTTAAAACTTGACATTTTTTTTCCTTTGAAAAGTTGCCTAACTTGGTTGTCTGTCTTTCTGCTTCTTTCTAACTACTTTTTTTGATTTGTTTACTTTTGAGACTGTATCTTAATTACATTTTTTTCTTCTCTTTTCTCCCTCTAAATCCTCCTATAGAGCCCTCCCTGCTCTCCTTCAAATTCACAGCCTCTTAGTTCATGCATGTTATGACATGAATGTGTGTGTGCTTATGTGTATGCATATATGCAATATGAATGTGTTGAAACAATATAGTGTTGTGTGTGTTTTCAGGCCTACCACATCAATGACCATCGCCGCAAGATAATACAGTGGGTGCAGTAGTGGCACACATACCTCGGCAGTAACCATTAACTCTCAAATTAGACTTCAGATCTACTCAACAAGAGGGATGCCATGCCTAGTACTGAAAACCTAGCTAACTCCCCAGTACTAGTAAAATCTAACTACTTCCTCTGAACTCAAATCTTTGTGGCTTAACACCTGGTATTCCTCATGAAATCACTTTTCACCTAACTTTCTTATTATTCAACATTTTGACCATGGGAATTAATTTCATACACATATACACACACTGTGGGAATTAATATCACACATACATACACACATGCACACACAATACACACATACGCACATGCACACATACTCTATCTCTCTCTCACACACACACTCACACACACACACACACACAAACCTCCTCCCCACCTCTCACTTTACCATCTCTCCATATATTTGAATATTTGAATTCTCCTACTTAGTAGCACTCTTTCCATCACTAATACAACACCAAGCACAGTGGCTTGGAATTAAAAAAAGACCTGAATTTGAATGTAGTCTTGTCTTCAAAGTGTTTGAAACCCAGTCTCGTGTGTGTGTGTGTGTTTGTGTGTGTGTGTGTGTGTGTGTGTGTGAAAAGGAGAAGCAAACATACACGGAATTACAGTAAGTAATAATAAGCAGGCATTCACAGAATAATGTGGAAGTGCAGGATAATCTTTCCTTTAGCCAGTTGAGGAGAGGTGAGGAACTCAATATGCTAAGACAGAACTTGGATTAAAATTTGGATGTTACTAAGGAATTGCATTTGAGAGGGGGGAAAGTCCTAACACTAGTCAAAAATTTGATACAGTTTATCTTATGAGTCCTGTATTACTAATATTAATATTATAAATATTTCTATCTGAAATGATAATAAGTAAATAGGTCTGCCAATGATATTAATTTATCCCCATATTTAAGGATATAAAGAATGAAACTGTCAAGAAAAAAAGCAATAATGACATCTGGGAGGAAAATTCTAGGATGTGGGAAGGACTAATGAAAAATAGGAATCATTGGTAGGTTCCATAAAGTAATGTGGCTGCCATACCCAGGTGACAACATCACTGTGGTGGCTGGGTCACCACTGGAGATTTCTAGACAGAAAATATCCTATCTTGTCTTCTCACCACATCATAATGATAACTTTCAATTTGTATCAAAGAGAAAGTCAAGCAAGCCAGCAAACAAACAGAAACAAGATGAGAGACTCTACTTAGCAGGCCAAATTTTCTTTCCCAAATGATATTAACTTGCTCATGAATCATTGTGGAAAGTATTGAAGGTAAATTCATTTTTTTGGGGGGGGAGGCCGGGCGGTGGTGGTGCACGCCTTTAATCCCAGCACTCGGGAGGCAGAAGCAGGCGGATCTCTGTGAGTTCGAGACCAGCCTGGTCTACAAGAGCTAGTTCCAGGACAGGNAAAAAAAAAAAAAAAAAAAAAAAAAGAAGAAGGTAAATTCAGAGTATGGGTAAGAAAACTTGAGTAGGAGGGGCATCTTCTCTTTGGCTTGTATTTATTACTGAACATCCTAAGATTGATTTGCTTTGAACAACCGTGTATTTCCCGTTTCTAATGCTTAGAAAAAGCTTCAGAAGTAAACAGGAAAGCAGAAAATAAAGAGAAAAAAACAGGAGGAAAGAAAATGAGTGAAAAACCAAAGTGTCCAAACAAGGATCACAAATGAGAAAAAGAAAAAACAAAGGAAATAGGAATTTTTTTTTAATGCCTGAAAAATAAATTTGTTTCTGTTAAGATTTCAAAAAACTAAAATCTTAATACCATTCATGAATTTGATAGTTGTCTCATTAGCCTATATAATTACTACCATTGATAGAGTCTGTTTTAATTTAATGGTACAGGACATGCACACACAGGTCTTACAATGATAATGATTTATTTCTCATGTAAGTTTTGATATTCTTTGTTCATAGTACAATTGCTTATTTAACCTACAGTTAATGGTTTTAACCAAAAGAAAAATGATTATCACATAAAAATTTCTATTTCCTAAAGATATGGTCATATTTTCAAGTGAGAGTAGAAGCTTTACATGAAAAGCATAAGCTGATGCCATATTAAGTAGTAATGTGTTTGGTGGACCACACAGGGCGAAACCATGTTGGCAGTGCCACTTTTCCAAATAGTTTTATGCCACCGCTTTAACCTCTATATCAGCAGACTTAATATATTCTGCTTTTGTTTTCAATTATCTGTTATGTCCTGCAATGGGTTTATTGTAGAGACTCTGAAAACTGTTATGACCCCTCAAAGACATAAGGCAATTTTCCTCTCACCAGGAGATTTTGAGCAAATTACTCTCAGTTTCAACATGAAAAAGTCGGTGAGTTTCTGCTCCTCAGATATAAAGCAATGCAATGCAGTCACAATTTCAATTACAATTGCCATATCGTGCCAGTGAATAGGGATAAAATTCTATTGAGGTGTGAGTTTTGTTTTCCTCCCTTCCTACCCCAAGTCTGGTTCCAAGCCTAGGGAGCACTCTTAGGTGTAATTATTTTGTAAGGTGCTTGAAATGGTTTTAGCATTTGAAAAGCTATGTTGTAACATCATATCTCTGTTAGCATTGCAAAGTATTGCCACAGCCTGTAATAATCAAAGGCTGATACAGTTAAAACTTTTATGATTAATCCTATTATGGCTCATTGAGTCTAAATTTTGAAAGTTAATATTATGTCCAATATTAAAATGCTTCTTAGTTATAGAATACATTCTAAAGTTTAATTTGGATATATTATCAGAGTCTTCTGTCTTGTTTGCCCAACACTTGGGATACATTACTGCAATGTCTTTTCAAGGCAAAAATCAGTGCCACCATTGGAGGTTTATTCTCTTAAAGAACAAATGAGATCCTATGTTCTGTCCTGGGCATCCAACCCTAGAAAAGGAGTATTTTCAGAAAATTGTCTAATACAGGTCTTAACTTCTAGAGCAATCACCATACTGAAAGAACAGTACAAAAAGTCCAGTTTTAGAAGACATATTCTATGAGTATTCTGATGGAAAGAGATGTGCTTAAGCTGGGTTATACTGTTACTTTAAGAAAATATTCTTGAAGTGGCTGAAAAGGACAAAAACAATTTAAAAAAAAAAAAAACAGCCAGTCTTTATCTCCCACCAGAACTTGTAGCTCCCATTGCTGAAGACGCCACACATTGTATTACCCAACACAGAGAAATCAAGCTGGAAGACACCACACATTTTATTACCCAACACAGAGAAATCAAGCTGGAAGACACCACACATTTTATTACCCAACACAGAGAAATCAAGCTGGAAGACACCACACATTGTATTACCCAACACAGAGAAATCAAGCTGGAACAAGGGTGTAAGCTTTCTCCCTACTGGTCTTTGATCGTGACAGGAGATGCTTTACGGCTACTAGGTGAGAAGAGTATCAGCAGCTCTCTTAGCCATCTGTGAATCCTGCCAGCTACAATAACAACATTCTGGACAAGAGTGTGACATGACTATTAGAGGAGTAATCATTCAACTTTTAATTGGACCCAAGGCTCATTCCTTGGCAGGATCATAAGGATTTGTGGTAACTATAGGGAGTGGCATTACTAAGAGGTATGGCTTAGAGAAAATATGTCACTGTGAGAATGGGCTTTGAGGTGTCCTGTGCTCAAGCTACACTCAGTGTAGACACAGCTCACTTCCTGTTGTCTATAGAACAAGATGTACAACTCTCAGATCCTTTTCCAGCACCATGCTTGTCTGCATGCCACACGCCATGAAGACAATGGACTAAACCTCTGAACCTCAGGCTAGCCCAATTGGATGTAAAAGAGTTGCCTTGGCCATGGTGCTTTTTCACAGCAATAGAAACCCTAAGAAAGGATTGGAGTCTGAACTATCAAGATTAACATTTGTGGTACTTGAGAGATTGCTCAATGATTACAAGGACTTGTTTCTCATGCAGGGAACCCAGATTTGCTCACAGCCATCTGTCATTCCAGTTCCAGAAGAATTTGATGCCCTCTTCTGGCTTCCACGGGCATAGTACATACACATGGCACACATACATACATGAAGGCAAAATATTCATACACATAAAATTAAAAAATGAAACATTAAAATGGCAATGAAGACTTAAAATGTGAACGAAGGCAATTTTCAGAGGAAGACTAGAAGCTTTTCCTTAGGCTGGTTTGATGTTGAGAAAAGAGTATGTACCAGGAGAATATTAAATACAAATGAGAGGAGCAGGTGTTATATCAGTGTTCTGTAAAGGTTCATAGGTCTCATGACCTAGGGATTTCTGGACTCTTTCCTCAGTCAGTATTTATTCCCATTCTAGGGAATGTATTTACTTTCTTAATAAGCTGTCTCTGTTTCTGACACTAATCTTGTATCCCTGGTATAAACTTTTGCCTTGGTTTCCCCAGTAACAGCTCCATGAGAAGAAAGTCATGCCTATTTCTATAAACCTTGCCAAGAAACCTTGGCTGAAGTGGTCACAGGCCCTAGAGGAACAGGGGAACCTATCAATATAGGTTCACTGAAAGGCTATGTTATCAATTTACCTTCCAAATATTCATGTTTATACTCACAGTTTAGTGCTATCCTCTGATTTCATCAAGGAAGCCTCAATAGCACAGCAGGTGTTGATTAATGCAAATATTCAAATCTGTTCAAGACTAAGTGATGGTGGAGTGATCCACCCTAAATGGATGTCTGTATTGTTCTCCCTAGGCTCAGGGAACATCATGGAAGAGAGGTAGGACTCAGAGGGTGGGGAAGGATGTTGAGAAGAGACATCACCCAGAAGTGGCAAAGATGTTGCATTCATGCATCCACTGCCACCGTGATTGTTTGCGCAAGGTTGGACCTGTCAACAATGCATCCCATATGAAAAACAATAGTTGCTGGGGGAAGGGCACCATTTTCTCCAGTGGTTTAGCCAATGATAGTCTGCCAATGTTCCAGTAAATAACCTTCTATTCACAATCACGTAAAAAAACTGTAATTAGATTATATAAGTCACACACACACAATTAGAAAACTTGCTGGAAATAAGAAATGTTTCAATGGGAGAGGAAGAGAATGACAGAAGGGAACGGAGTTTCAAAAATTGAAATTCATCACACACAAATATGAAACTGTCAAAGAATAAAAAATGGAAAAAGTAAACTAGTCTCTTTTTTCCCCCTTGGGTTCATGTTTTAAGCATGAGTCCTCTAATTTTATATAGCATAAAATGAATTATGGAACTATACAGTTATAGATGAAGAAAAGAGGCCTCAGAAAGAGTAGCTTACTGATGGCCAGTCCAAGCCATCTTGCCATGACAGTCAGTCACCAAACTTAGCCTTCCTTCCCTGTATGGCATCAGGTGTATCTCTCCATGATCTTTGCTGCACAGCATTCTGACTTATGGTCAACTCTGAAAATCTTATTCCTCTCATTCTAACATGAAATTAGTGGCTTAGGTTTATTTTGTAGGCCAATCAACAAAATATTATAAACCAATAAGAACAATCAGAGAGGTCAGGCAGAGGAGGAATGTGTGAGTTTTTGTAAAAGATGGAAACAGGGCACCATGGTGGTAAAGGATAATGACCAGAGGCATTAAGAAGGTGAGCCTTTAAGACCCGAGGCCACCAAGTGCTTGAGGACTGAAGCATTCTAACGATGAGAGAATGCAAATCAGAGCAAAGTCCTCAAAGAGTAGAACGTTCTTTCGATAGGGAAAAGCTCTCATGTCTAAGATTGGGCTGTTAGATGAATATGCATCTTCCTTTTATTGTAAATATAGCGGATGACTTTATTATGGCAAAGATAGAACATGATGTAAGAAATCTGCATTTTCTCTATTGTTAAAGGAAAATAAAAATGGAAGCAAGCTACAGTTTAGATGTACACCCAAGAGTAACCGCCCACAGCCATTAAACCAAGGCTTGTTTCCTGATTTCCTCTAAAACTTCAGCTCTAATCATGAATGAAAAACAAAACTTAAGCTTTACTCCTTGTCAGCACGTTTTGGTGAAATGAAGCCAATCAGTTAGAGAGAAGTCAGCACTAACAGTTCTGCCAGCTTTAGAAAGAAGCGGTGAATGATAGCCAATCACCAGATAACTCCAAATGCTTCCCTGTGCTTTGTCATCTGTGCAGTGGAACTTCTAGAGCTGACCTCCTTACTTCGGAACCTGAAATCCTCTATATTGTGAGCAAGACTTTCTCTTCCACGTGACAAACAACTTTTTAAAAAATTGCAACTTACTCTAACTTTATTGTGGACACTGTTATTATAGTAGGATGTCAACAGACTTCAAACTTAAGAATCAAGAAATGGCAGCAAGTGGAGACATAGTTGGAACCACAGAGAAAAAGCTGATAGCGTGTGGGGTCAAAGTTGAGTAAGAAACATTTCGATTTTCCCATAACACTTTAGTATTAAAACCAAGACACTGCTACTCTTAAGAAAAATCAAAAGTCTAGAAAAAATATGCTGATGTAAATAAGACAAGTGGACACTTGAGAGATAGGTAGACCCTGCAGAAACAATGTCTGTCTGGGTTTTTTCTTAGTCCCACACTCTTGCTCTGTTGAGCAATGTCAGAAACAGAATACCTTTTATCCTGGATCCAGCATGTCTACTTCTATGACGCTATTTTCTTCATTTTGTAAATGTGAAAAATTTTGAGGAGATACTATCACATCCTCCCTCCACAAAAGGAAACAAAAAAGACATTTATGAATGGACAAGCACTTGTCTTCATCCAAGAATCACACACATACTTCTTTGCAGTGAGATGTTAAAATCACAAGAAGGCACCCACAGGAAAAATTTAAACCACAGAAGATGTAGGGGGGGAAAGGTAGAAAATCAAAATAAACTTTTAGTATAAAGTATGAACCTCTTGGAGCCCTAAAGAATGAGGAAGACCATCTACTGGCCATGGAGTTTGTTAATAAGTTAGAGATGATAACAAGCAAAGCAACAGATGGAACAGGGTAGATGAGATGGTTATGTGAGAGATATTGTATTGCCCCACTCCAATCCAACTCCACTCTCTCCCCTCTTCAACAGTAGACTTGGAACTTTCTAAGGAGTAGCAAATCTCTTTTGTGTTGTGTTTATGTGGGGGAGGTGCACAAGTGTGGATGTGCACGCTCAGGTGTTGTTCTACTGACAAAAGGACAGTTTGGGAGTCACAATCATGCTTTAAAATTTGACAGCTGGGATTAATTGTCTGTGTGGGTTTTCACTATTTCCAGTGATGCAGTTATTTAAAATCAACCCCTAAACATACAATGGCTTTACAAGCAGTATGAGAACCAGAAGAGCTTGGCGCTGACATAGAAGGGCTCTTGGCAGTTCTCTAGGCAAAGGACCTCATACAGATCACTTGGAAATCATTGCAAGTCAAGTAAGATGCACAGAACTTTAAGTCCCATTCTTGGAAAGTAGAGGGAAGACGTCAAGAGTTCAAAGTCATTCTCAGTTAAGTTCCAAGTTTGAAACCTTCCTATGTTACATGACATGTGTGAGTGTGTGTATGTTTCTTTTGCATATTTATGAATCTTTACTCTTTCTTAAAACTCATCTTCTGATATCTTCATGCACAAATTGATTACAGACTTAAAGCTTCTTTCAAATCATAAGAATTTAAATTTCAACCAGGTGGTGGTAGCACACGCCTTTAATCCCAGCACTCAGGAGGCAAGTGGATCTCTGTGAGTTCGAGGCCAGCCAGTTCTACAAGAACTGGTTTCAGAACAGGTTCCAAAAGCTACTGAGAAACCATGTCTCAAAAAAACAAAACAAAACAAAAAAAAGGAATTTAAAAATTTAAAGAATTTCCAGTCCCCTTCGAAATTGTGAAATCGAACTTCCTTACCATTTTATGGCAGTTATATTTATAAACTTTTCTCTCTTTGTACCCAAATCAGCCATTCTTAGCTTAGGTTGCCCTAATATTGACTTCTAGAAACAAGGTTTCCCTCGAGCTCCACTGTGAATTGTCTGTCTTTAGTACATATGCAACATTTTTACATCTAGTTCCAGGTGTGAGGCGTGTGTGTGTGTGTGTGTGTGTGTGTGTGTGTGAGTGTGTGTGTGTGTGTGTGTGTGTGTGTGTGTCACTGGGTAACACCCTGTTCTGTTTTACCCTGACCAGCTCTACCACCACCGCACACTGCCTGCATTCTCCCATCAACTAGCTTCCAGGTGGGCGTAAGGTATGGGCAACACTGGGGCAAAATCAAAGGTGGGATGACTTAAGAAACTAGAGTGCTTCTTTCCCCCTGGGCTGTCCTGGTGGAAGGGTAGTGCCTTGCACGGTACCACCTGCATCTTCTCTATGTTGGCATCTTCAGCCACTCACACAGCTCCTATTTCTTTCCATGTGTAATCCCCTCCAAACAGCCTTCACCTAGCATGGGTCTACACCCAACAACCTGCTGCAACTTGTGACTTGTGCTTCTTCCTCTCCTTCAACTTGCTGTCATCCTAGTGGCCATGCTTCCTCTTATTACTTCACAGATTCTGGTTTACCTTGCCTTGCTTTCTAACACGTGAGTAAACAACATTTTTCATTAAATTCCTTGTTTAAGAGACCTAGAATGGCTTCTGTGTTCCTATGTTTCTTTTAGATGCTGTGTTAACATCATGACTGTGAATTCGGACAGGCAGGGCTTTAATAGTGTCCTTGGTCTGCTCTTCTAAACTTGGTCTGACCCCGTTGTTATCATTCTCACAGAGCTACTTGGGTCATTTTTTCTAAAACACAATTTATCATTTGTCTTGGTAATCTTTAAATGACTTTCTACTGCCCTGTCATTTTAAAGTTTGCTTTTTTGCCTTTTTAAATAATAAATTAGATATTAACAAATATATTTAATGAGAGAAAAATAAGAATATACACTAATCATCACTATACAAGAAATAAAATAAATGAATTAAACCAGAAGAAAACTTAGGAATAGGATACACAATTAGGGCATTTGGCTCCAAGTACTTCAGCAATTATAAATAGGAAACAATCAACTATATAATGGACCTCCCCCAAGTCAACAGCAGCCATAAATAGGAAACAACCAAGTACGTGACGGACTTCCCCCGAGCCAATAGAGTTCTCCTGGTGTCTTTATATGATAGAAAGTGCTCATCAGGATAAAGAAGTCAAGCAAACAGGACTTAAAATTTCATGGAGAGAAAAGGCTCAAAGTCGATAATTCACGATGGGCATATTACCTTTAGTCTATAATCTTTCACAATTACTAGCTGTCTTTAGGATCCTAATATATATAAAAAAAAAAAAAACCCAGGAGAAAGCTGACTTGTGTATAAGCATTGTTCAGATGCTAAAGAATATCACCATACTTTTAAATATCAAATAAAGAGTAACTAACTGATAATTCTGCTGGATAAAAACAGGGGTGGCTAATAGTCTTCTTCTTGAATGCGGTCTTTTGATTGGTTTAGTGATGTGATCAGGAGAATGCTTTTAGACCACTTTTCTCCCACCAAGAACAACTGAGCAACTAAGGCAGCCCTTCAAAAATCTGCTCCTTAGTGAGTAGGCCAAAAGAGGATCCAATCAGATTTATGAACTGTTGACTGACCCTGAAAAACAGTAAAAATCTATTAGAAAAGATACAATTTCTGTATTGAAATTCTAGAAAAATTAATAAAAATACATCTGGGCAAACAAAGAATATTATTTGTCACCTAACATACTTAAAATAATTAAAATGTAGAGACTTTTCTCAAATACAATATATCCAGTTTAGAGTAAAGTATTTTTGGCAATTCTTCCTTAAAATTATGTTACAGTGAAACTAATTTTGTTAAACTAATTTTGGCTTTAAAAAGTAAATAAAAGTATAAATTCATTCTGTTTATTTAGCATTTAGTTATTTATGTTCAATATGTATATTTTTCCTACATGTTATCTGTATAGCTGATGCCAGGAGGAGTCAGAAGAGGGCATCAGATCCCCTGGTGCTATAGACAGTTGAGACCCGCCATGTAGGTGCTAAAAATTGAATCTAGGTCTTCTGGAAGAGCAGCTAGGGCTCTTAAGCATGGAGCCACAGCTCCAGTCCCTAATTTACCTTTTGAAATCTAGAATACACAATATTGATGAGTATATGAAATAAAGAACACTTTCTCAAACAGCCAATAGATACGCTATCGTTGGACTACACTTCAGAAACTTCAGCACCATTTGATGAAACAGGCCCAGATCTAGGAACTTATTCTGGGGAAATACTTATAGAACCACATACCATTTCCATCAGGAGTGTTCAGTGCAGCATTGTTTTAATTCTAAAAACTTAGAAACTATTTTAAATTATTAAATGATCATATATATAAAACATGATACAGATTTTAAAAAATAGAAGAGGAGAAATATGAAGAACAGCATTTTGGGTACTGGAAATCATGTAGACAGAGATTCAGTGATGTACAATATCCAAGAAAACTGAGAATCAACAAGTGACTCGAGCTCACTTCTGTGGATTATGGCTTATTAATAAACAATAAAAGTGAATGAAGCAGTAATATCCTCAACAACCTGGGAGGCACTCTACGTAATAATATTCACTGAATGGAAAGTAGAAACCAGAGAGTTATATTCTCTGTGGACATACTTAGGTAATAATTTTGAAAAGATAAAATTTTAGAGGACACATACCAATAATCCTAAAGGTTGAGAAAACACACAGGACAGGAGGAAGACAATGTTTTTGTAAAAGGCTGTATATAGTCTCAACCTTAGAAACACTCAACTGACAGTACCAAAAAAAAAAAAAAAAAAAGAATCAAGATTAAAATGAAGGAAAGAGAGAAGATGGTGGGGGCTAAGACCTAAAAGAACTAAACTCACAAATCTAGTGAGATGTGAGCTCCTGTGCTGTTTTTTTTTTTTTTTCAGTAAATGTTGAGTAACAATCTTGTCTGTCAGGCAGCATATTCAACACTGGAGAAGTAAAGATAAATTAGACTTGACTTCTGACCATAAGGGAGGTGTAACTACTCCCCAAATAAAGAAGAGTAAGGTATTTCTTGATAAAAATTTCAATCAACCCTCATCTGTGATTATAAAATTGTGATTTCCGGTAGAAAAACGCAGCTACAAATGCTTCAAGGAATAAAGAAGAAGACACATCTATGTAATTGATAGCTTTGACTCTGCACAGTCCCTGTAGACTTCACAATGAAGAAGTTTCCTAGGCAATCCAGACAGGATACATCTCTGGTTTTAAAAAGAGAATCCTCGTAGCAATGGAGAAATAGCAGTGCTGCCAGCAGAACACTGAAAACGCATTACTCCCTGTTGATATAGAGGGCACCAAAACAAGATTCTCTGGTTCTATGGGTTAAATTAAAATGGCCTTTCCCGTGATGCCAAATGGCACTGCTTGCCTGGAATCACAACCATCACCACTTTAAGGCCATTTGACTAAATGTCGAGTTTGAGGCTATCCTTGACCCTGTCTTAGAAATTTGACCAAGCAAACAGACAAATAAACAAAGTAGATGGGGCAGGGGAGAGGGAGATAATAAATCACCAGTAACTCGGGACTCAGCTAATGACTCAATTCTAATAAAAAGTTCATATGATAGAGCCGAAGATCCTCAGCATATCAATATTCACCATATTGCATAGGTTATTTCCAAAGTAATAATGGTCATGGCACAAGGCTAGAAATTTTCTAATATTATTCTTCACTCAATTAATTTTCTTTTTCTCTTAAGTTTAAGACCAAAGCCTTAGTCCTGCCCACTATCATAGCAGCAAATTTAACTTAAACAAGGAATTGTATTAATTACTTTGGATCAGATCAAGCATCATATTCACATTTATAATTTCTCCTGTGACTTCTTTGACAGTGATGAGCTCAAAGACTCCCTTCCATATATAATAATAGGGCCTCGTCAGCTAAGGGCACAGTACTTTCTGTGTTTCTGACTGACAGATGAAAGTGTCTGCCATGTGCTTAAGATGAAAAAGACACTTTAATTAACATGGTTACTTATGAGTGTCTTGAACACTGCGGCCCAGAGTTGATGACTATACCAAACACTGACAAGAGATTCCTGGTCTTTGTATTAAAAGACTCTTTGAGCTGCCACAGCTCTTATTTAAAATTGGTAAATCATTTAAAAGTCACATGTCCTTCAATCAAAACATCATAAATCATAGATTTTGAAGCTTCTATTTCCCACCCTGAGCTTGAAAGACATTAAACTATCAGGGAACAGCAAAGTCAGTTCAGCAGAGAAATAATAGTTTTTTTCAATAAATGATATATAATACTGGCCATCCATATGCAAGAAAGGAAAAACAATAAATCACTTTATACCTCAAACCATCTAAAATTAACTAAAAAAAAAAAACACTTAGGTTAGTGAGATGGCTCAGCAGATAAAGGCTCCTGCCTCCAAGGGCCTGACAACTTAAATTCAATCCCCAGAAATCACTAGTCATGGGCAAAACTAATTCTCACAAGTCACCCTCTGACTCCCACTGACATGCTGTGGCATTTACATTCCCCACCCCAAGGCTGTATGCATAGTGAGCAGATAAACAATAATAAAATAAAGCAAAATACCATTATATAACATGACTTCCCACGAGGAAACAGGCCATTGCTCTGGGTAATTCTTTCCTATGTGCAATATGAAAACCATAAGCCATAAAAATATATTGGTAAATTGGACTTAATGGCAAAATTTGTGTCTCAAAATTGCTACTAAGTAACAGCCTATGTTGGAGAGGATGTGGAGTAAGGGGAACACTCCTCCACTGCTGGCGGTAGTGCAAACTTGTACAGTCACATTGGAAATCAGTATAGCAGTTTCTCAGAAAATTGGGAACCAATCTACTTCAAGACTCAGTAATACCCAAAGGATGCACACTCACACCACAAGCACATTTGCTCATCTATGTTTATAGCAGTATTATTCATCATAATCAGAACCAGGAAACAACCTAGATGCCCCTCAACCAAAAAATTAGTAAAAGGAATATGGTACATCTACACAATGAAGTATTACTTGGCAGAAAAAAATAATAACATCATGATATTTGCAGGCAAATGAGTAGAACTAGAAAAAAAATCATCCTGAGTGACCCAGAAAGACACACATATTATGTATTAACTCGTAAGTGGCTATTAGATGTGAAGCAAAGGATAACTAGACTACAATCCCCAGGCCCAGAGAAGGTAAGTAACAAGGAGGACCCTACGAGGGACACATGGATCTCCCTGAGCAAAGGAAATAGATGAGATGATCTGGATAAACTGGGGCTGGGGTACAGAGGGGAGGGTGGGGGATGGAAACATGAGGGATCAGTATGGTGAAGTTGGGGGAGGAATAGAGGGAGAGAGTAATGAAAGAGACATCTTGATTGAGGGGGCCATTATGGGGTTAGGGAGAAACGTGGTGCCAGAGAAACACCCAGGAATCTGCAAGGGTGACCCAAGCTAAGACTCCTAGCAATAGTAGAGAAGGTTCTCGAACTGGCCTTCCCCTATAATCAGATTGTTGACTACCCTAATTGTCATCTCAGAGCCTTTATCTAGTAATCAATAGAAACAGATGCAGAGATCCATAGTCAAACACCAAGCCAAGCTCCAGGAGTCAAGTTAATAAGATGGAGGAGGGCTTAAATGCGCAAGGACCATCAAGGACCTGTTTGGGAAACCCACAGAGACAGCTGAACTGAGCTTGTAGAAGGTCACAGACTCTGGACTGACAGCTAGAGAGTTGGTATGGGACCAACCTAGACCTTCTGTTTGTGGGTGACAGTTGTGTAGCTTGGTCATTTGTGGGGCCCCTAGCAGTGGGCCCAGGACATATCGTGTACATGATGCATGAGCAGACTCTTTGGAACCTTTTCACCATGGTGGGATACCTTGCTCAGCCTTGATGCAAGGGGGAGGAGCTTGGTCCTGCCTCAACTTGATATGTCTTGTTTTGTTGACTCCCATGGGAAGCCTTACTCTTTCTTAATGGAGATGGAGGAGGAGTGGGGGCAGGAAGAAGCAAGGTGGGGGAGGGAACAAGAGGAGAAAATGGAGGGGAAACTGTGGTTAATATGTAAAAGTAAATATTAAGAAAGTGAATGTCGAGGTCAAAGACTGGAGAGAATATTTTTAAAACAATTGTTCAAAGGATTCATATGTAAAAATATACAAAAAAATTTAGAATACCATAACAACAAGATGTCAGGGGTCAGAGTGGGGCTCAAGTGGACGAGATAATAAAAAACAAGGGAAATTCAGGATATGATGGGAATGTTTCTATCTTTATCAAGGTGATGGTTCCATTACTCTACACACTTGTCTACATGTTATCAAATCATATGCTATTAATATCTACAGTTCACTGTATGTCGGTCAGTCTGCAAGGCTGCTTAAAAGAAACCAACTTCAACCTTTGCTAACCTGTGTTATTAAGAGTGACGAGTTGGCCTCTTTGGAATTTACCTCATTTGCAAATGACAATAGTATTGGATTTCTGTGAAGCTCCAGCCCACTGTATCATGTGAAATGATTTTCAAATAAAGAGCCATCTCCATATAATACAATATAATATACTTAATATAACATAATATAACTTTTAACATTTTGATTAATTCCAAAATGACTTCCTAAGAGCTCATGCATGCAGAAGAATGTGAAAGTCATAAGAAGCAGGGAATTATATTAGTTACGCCAAGGGTCACAATGACCTCTGACCCGTTCCAGCTGCTTCTGTTTTCAACAGCAATATTCCTTTATGAACAGCACCAGCTTCAACCTCTTTGAATAGCAGATCTGTGGTCTTTCTATCCTCTGCTTTGTCCTGTCTGCCACTCCGCGATATCTCATATAGTCTCTTGTAATCTGGCCACAAAGTGGGCTAAATCAGTGAGAGACACTGGTGATTGGTTAGAGAATGGGAGGAGGAGCAGGCCAGGGGTCCCCTTTCTCCTGCCCCTGCCCCTGTCTTGGGAAAGGAATCAGTACCGTCATACAGCTGAATTTCATCTATATCCTTAGATGCTTCTTCCCTCGTGCATAATTCAGCACCTTACACAGCCCTCGTCAACGAGTGAAACCTTCTAAATTGCCCCAAATTCCACACTGATAAAAGAAGTAAAAGGCTCTGAAGTTCAAACCAACAGAAATCCCTTAAATATGAAAGCCTATAGATACCATCATTAACTATGGTGTGTTAATGGCATCTTCTCCTGATATAGTATCAGGAAAATGCACTTTGTGTGACTGCTTCGCCGAAAAAGATACCAAAAGACGTGAATAACACAGACAAGAATTATGGGCTAATATAAGTTATAAGAATTAATAAGAAGCCCGAGCTAATACACCAATCAGTTTATAAATAATGTAGACCTCTGTGTGATTCTTTGGGGCTTAACAGCTGAGAGACTGGGAGGGATAGAAACCTCAGTCAACAACTTTGCTCTCATAAATTTCTTCACCTAAATTTTCAACTTCATGAGCTATTACATAAATTCAAAGTGGTAGATTTCTACAAAATAAAATCTAAACAGTACTTCCAAGATAATCAAAGTATCTCCATCAGCTAGTTTGAAATAATATCTATATTGCCGTTTAAAATAATTGGACTATCTTATAAAGACTGAGTTATAATGAACACTGAAAGGCTAGATTAAGTATACTACAGTTAATACTTTATTATTTACTTTATTATTTTACCCAACATAATATCCCTATTGACTATTTCGGAATTTCATACAATTGACCCCTATCACACTCACCACCCATTACTCCTATGTCTACCTTCCCACTCTTGTGCCCTCTCCCCAAAATAGAAAAAAAAAATACACCAAATCCTATATGTGCTACCCATATACATTGAATCATGGTCAAACTCCCATGCTATCTTGGCCCACAGTACCTGTCCTGGGCCTAGCATGTGGCAGGTGATAACAATTAGTTCATGAGACTCTAAGTACGGGGCTGTAGAGATGGCTCAGCTGCTAAGAGCATGCACTGTTCATGCAGTTCACCTGAGTTTGCTTCCTAGCACCTGTGGTATGGTGCTAGCAACTACCCATCACTCTAACTCCAGTCCCTGGAAGCCTCTAACCTCTTAACCTCTGTAGACATCTGTACACACACACTCTCTCTCTCTCTCTCTTTCTCTCTCTCTCTCTCTCTCTCTCTCTCTCTCTCTCTCTCTCTCTCACACCACTTAAACATAATAAATATAAATACTGAGATGAGTATAAAGAGATTAAAAATGGTTTGGCATAAAGTATTCTCCAAAAAATAAATATATTACGTTTGTACCAAGCAATAGTTCACTTAAACTGTCAGAAATTATAACTAGTTTATTAACGCCTCTGAGACCAACAATGATAATGATGGAGAGAGCTTTGTATTTTACAAATAAGCCTTGTTAAGCTGTCATCATATTTTATAGAATTTGAAGGTTGCAAACCATTTTAATTCCAGATCATAAGAACCAGTTCTCATCAGTACACATGCATCAATCTAGACTTAATGTTTATTATTGAAAGTGTTCTTTAACACAAAGCATTAAGTGTTTACTCCAAACCCTTTTGAAACTTTATAGAGCCATTCTGAGAACAAGTCTATGAAGGAGTGGCTAATCAGCTTTCTGTTTGAGGAGTAAATGCCTGCAATAATCATAAAGAGAAAAGATTCAACTTGACTCACGGTTTTGAGGCTCCAGTTTCTGACTAATAACTCCTTGGTTTGGGATCTGCAGCAAGGCAGGATGTGGTGAAGCAAAGCCAGTACCATGGTGACTGAGAGTCTGGAAGAAAAGAAAGAAGGGGTGTGTTATCTAATCTTGATTGTTAACTGGACACACCATCCCTAAGCACATGGACCTTGGCCACAGGAAAAAGGGGAACCAAGCAAGCCAGAGAGAACAAGCCAATAAGGAGTGCTCCTCTGTGGTTTTGTACCAAGAGCCTGCTGTAAGTCCCATCCTTTTGTGGTGGACTATGAACTATAAGATTAAATAAATCACTTCCTATCCAACTTATCTTTGCACATGGTGTTTATCAAGGCAACAGAATGCAAACTAGGACAGGATGAGAAGATGATCCCTCAGCCCCCTTCAAGGGCAGAACCCCAATGGCATCACCTTTCAACTATCCCCTACCGAGCAAATTATTGACCATCTTCCAGCAGTGTCAAGCTGAAGACTAGAACTTTGGGGGACATTTCTGATCCATGTTGACAAGCAACTCCCTAAGAGTCACTCATAGAGCTGGCAAAGAGCAGGGGTTATGGTTCAATCCCAGATGACTGGCTGAACACCCCAAAGCCTGTCTTCTGTACTGGTGTGATGTTAGAATGGCTGAGGGAGAAAGTTCATGAGGTTACGGCCAGTTTGGGTAACTTATAGAGACCCTGTCTCATTAGTAAAGAAAGGGTGGGATAGCTAAGTGTAGACTATTGGCTTAGTTTATAAGAGGCCTTTGATTCAGTCTCAGCACTGGGGGAAGAAAAGGGTATGTCCCTGACGATTCAGTGTTCTTCATGTTAAATACAAACTCTGCTCAGAAAATGTAGTCATTTTTCTTCTGAAAGTGATCTAATAGGATAAACCAAATTAATTATCTCAAGTATAAATTACTTCATTAAACCGATTTGGTATTCACTCATCTTTGAAGTCTGAGGAAGAAAGAAGGTTGAAATCCACTCTCCACAATCAAGTCTATTACCTTTCCAAAAATATAACTGTGACAGCAGAAACCCAGCCAATGAGAAAGGTTGAAGGATGGGGCCTCTGAGAATCTTCTATCAGAAAAGCGATGCTCGGAAAAGAGCCAGGCGATAAGAACTATCACTCAATATTAGCAATTCTATTTAGGATTAGTTTGCACCATAAAGTTCTCAAGCCTTCAAGTCAGGGAAAGCTTATTGAACTTTCATTTAATATATACTGGAGATAAAAATAACTCAGGTTCAGGTGGAAGCTCGATGCCACCAAAGAACAAAAATCTTTCTTACGCTGGAATCTTGTTATACGAGATTCATGAACTCCATTCTCTTTGGTAACCGCCAGCATATTTAGATAATTGATCATGTGTGGTTCCTACTGACTGTCAATTAAGTTTGTTCTTAATGTCGCTGCATAGGAATGGCTACGAGCAAAGACAGATGACACTGCTGCTTTAGGGTGATAGGATTTTAAAAACATCCTGACAAATGCTGCTGGCAGCCAGAAACAGAATATTCAAATGTAAATTCCCTTTTACATCAGCAGAGCAATATTTATCTTTGACAGCCCTGATTGCCTACTGGGGAGGTCCTTTTCAGAGATTAACTTGAGTAAAATGCTGGCTTCTACATTGAAAATTTCACAATTAGAAACGACAACAGTTAAGTGAACACCTAAGTCTTATGGAAAATTCTTATTTTTTTCCCCTGAAGAAAAGTAAAGTTTCTTAAAAAGAAGTAGTAAAACAGTAAGACATATGCAGTGCATATGCAGGGTCAATGAGGTGGTTGTATCTTACTCTTTTTTAACTATTGCTTTATGAATGGCATGTATCAGTCATCACTTTCTGTTTCAAGTGACTAACTCCTCCATGGAATCAGTGAACACTGGGAAATTTATTGACTTATGTAATCTATCTGCTGAAAAGGCAGAAGTGGATCTGACCTCTGGGACTGAGCCCATGCCTCAGAGCCTTTTGTGTGCATAGTCTGAAGTTTACCCTTTCATTGGCTCCCATCCCTCCAATCCTCATCTCTGTATGGCAAATGACACAGCTCTGGGCTTCTCTATACTCACACTCCTAGAGGGGAAATAAACAGTCTCTTTTCACAACTTGAATTTGAATACTCCATATAGGAGTTGGCCTGTCACAACTTGGTTCATCTGCCCATCCCCTAGACCATTTAACATAGGCAAGGACAAACAGAATACACAACTCTCTCTCCATCAGTTCCCACTGCAATTGCTAAGCGATTTTCTTCTGTTGTCAGAAGAATGTATCAACATACAGAAAAACAGGAGCAAGCGAACAAAGATGGTCTGGGTAGTCTGCCAAAAAAAGAAAAAAATTACCATCTTGGTTTTTAATTCCTTATAACATGATGTTGACAGATACATTCCATGATCAACTGAGCTGTATGATCTGTAAGCTTACTTTTGCCCACCTTGCTGGAAGGGTAAGCTAGCAGAATACAGATTCGATCATTTGATCAGATTCCCACTGGCTTAATTTTGAGTTATTCTCCATCCAATGGAGGAAGGACTACAGACTTAACTTGAAAATGGTTACTTTTCTGCTTCAGGGGTGCCACATTAATATTTTAAACATAATCTTTATATAGATTCCAGCCGGGTTGCATGTGTTAAACTATTGCTCAGGCAAGTATGCATGCTTGAGATAATTATACTGGTTTCCCTTTTTATTTATGAAGTGTCACATTAAAATTTAAAGCAAGATATATCATCGAGTCGCGACGTCTTATGCATAGCAAAAGCAGTCCCCTCTCCGGTATGTTGTTGAATGTTACATTCAGCTTTCAAAACCAACTGTTTAATACTTAAGGACAAAGTAAACAAAAATAAACACCAGGGAGCTGGAAATGAAATAACACACTCATGTAGGAGTCAGCTTGAAGAGTTAGACTTCCCTGAATACTTAGTATAACTGCATAAGCTATTCGTGATTTTAAAGGCATCTACTTTTACTATATTTCTATATTCCAGCCTTCCTAGTGACCATTTCCTTCAGATGGGAGCTCCCTGGGTTGAGCTGGATTTTACGTTGATTCTTGTATTTATTGATACCAGTTTTATTTGAGGTAGGTAAATCCATTTCTAAAAGACACACATTTTTAATCTGGGACACACCTTCTGCCAGAGCCCTATATAAATACAAAGAAGGATAAAGCTTTGCTCTTTGTCTGCTCTGCTTGCCCTCATTTTGCTAGCAAGCTCATTTGATATGGGAGTGATTTCTTACTAATAAAGAAACTGCCTCGGCCCTCATAGGACAGAAAATTAGGTAGGCGGAGTAGACAGAAGAGAATGCTGGGAAAAAGAAGCTGAGAGGGAGTCGCCATGATGCTCCCACTCCAGACAGACGCAGGTTAAGATCCTCCCTGGTAAGCCAGCTCGTGGGCTACACAGAATATTAGAAATGGGTTAGAACAATATGTAAGAGCTAGCCAATAAGAAACTGGACCTAGCCGGGCCAGGCAGTGTTTGAAAGAATACAGTTTCCGTGTAATTATTTCTGGGTATAAACTAGCCATGCGGGCGGCCGGGTGCCGGGGACGCAGCCCTGCCGCTCCTATTTCAACAGATGGCGCCCAAACGTGATGGGCTAAATCCACTTAAAAACCTGAGAGGGCTTAAAAAGGAGAGAGAGAGAATTTAAGACAGCTTTTTGCTGTTTCTGGGTTGCGTGCCGCAAAGAAATTGTCCTGACTCGGCAGCAGGAAAAAACTGGCTGTTTTAAAATGCCGGCTTTCTGGGCTGTGCCGCCATTGTGATCTCTGTCTGGCTCCGGCGGGAGACAGAGCTTATGAATGGAGCATTTGGATTAAAGTGCTACGATTTGTTTGATGGCAACTAGACTGCTGTGTGCCTAAAAGGGGGACATTGTGTGCCGCAGCTCAGAGGCACAAGCAGCTCCGCCATGCTAATGGTGCAATGTGCAAGGATCAGAGGCACGAGCGGCTCCGCCATGTTGGACTGGGCGGGGCCAGCATACAGTACCTGTTTTTGACCTAGGAATGTCACAGCTTAGATTCTTAAGCGCTTAGTGATTTAAAGGCGCAAAACAAAGTGCTCCTGGATAGTAAAAAAGTTACAGATTCACAATAAAACAGATTCAGACACTGTTGGATAAATGTACGTAGGCTTGGGAAAGAGAAGAAAAAGAATATAAAGAATAAAGTTAATGTCTTAAAAAGAAAAAGGGTAAAGTCTTTAAAGAGACAGAGTACAGAAGTACAGATAGTTATAGATTAAGAGAAATAAAGAAAAATAAGCCACGTAAAAATGGAAAATTCACAGAGAGTCTGGATTATGTACATTGTGTTTTCTTTAAAATTTTTGACTGTGAAGGAGCTAAGTACAGAGAGACATTTCATTATATGGGCTGCCAAGCTAAACCAAAATGGATTTCATGAGGGTATTATGATTTCAGAATTTGGGTCTAAGGATATGATGCTTTGGAGAGGGTCTTCTTTTGTTTTTGCAGAGGATGAGACCCTGTGGATTGCATCTATTCCGATTTGGTATGATAGACCACGCCCTCCTGAAAGGTTGCTGTGAACACCCTCAAAAAATTGCTTCGCTCAATTGCCAACTGAGATGAAACTAGCACACAGGTTATATCATGAACAACCTAATTAACGACGCCCCTATTCAGCAGGAAGCAGTTTGGAGAGAAAAAACTACGCCCATGTTCCCAAATATTGTTTATAAATGTTCTTTTACATTTAAAGGGGGATATGATATAGATATGAATAATTTGCATTGGTATGGATTTTAAGGTCAATTTTGTTATATGTATATGTATTTTTGATCTTGATTAAGGTATTGTGATTGTGTAGTTCATTTAAAAATGTAATGTATAATTAGGAAATATAGGTTGTTAATGGATAATCATCGCTAATAGTTAAGCTTGTAGTCATGTTAATTAGATTTTCTAGATATATAGAGATATATTTCAGTTAGATAGGCATTCTTCATATCTTTCAAAGACTGCAGAATATGGCATTTAAAATATTTTAATAACTTAGGACTTTTCATGACAAGGAGACACGTCTGCTCCTGGCAGCACCAGCTACTTCAAGAGGAAGATGGGCATCGAAGAGGATCCTTATGGAGTTGGATAGTCATTTGGGCAAGAAACTGCTCTTGCCTGGACTGTTGCATAAACTGGACACAGAGAACCCTCAGAGAGAGGACTGCTGAACTTGCCTAAAGGTGAGATGGTCTTTCGGGGTTCCTGATTCATGAAAGAGTCTGCGAGACATTCTGCAGGACACAGCAGAAAATGACTGAACTGTCTTTGAAATTTCCTGCTTCATGGAAATGTATCTGGATACCATGGGCCTGTAGGCCGAAGATGGATGCCCCAACGGTACCAAAGAACTTTGGGTGACTGTCCAGGCAGCGAGATGTCTCTGTCATTTCTAGAGTTTTCTTATTTCTTGTGTACTTAGGTAATATTATATCCTTCTGGAGTCTTTGATGGAGTTGAAGAATGAATAGTTATAGTTTTCCTTAGTTATGGTAAGAGATAAAATAGATATAAATATTGTAACTGTAATTCTTACTTGATAACTGTTTTGTTATATGTAATTTTACTATGCTAAAGTTAAAGCCTTTCTTTTTTGTTTAAACGGAAAAAGGGGAAATGATGTGGGAATGATTTCTTACTAATAAAGAAACTGCCTTGGCCCATTTTATTGGATAGAAAATTAGGTAGGCGGAGTATACAGAAGAGAATTCTGGGAGAAAGAAGGTTAGAGGAAGAGTCGCCATGATGCTCCCACTCCAGACAGACGCAGGTTAAGATCCTCTCTGGTAAGCCAGCTCATGGGCTACACAGAATATTAGAAATGGGTTAGAACAATATGTAAGAGCTAGCCAATAAGAAACTGGACCTAGCCGGGCCAGGCAGTGTTTGAAAGAATACAGTTTCCGTGTAATTATTTCTGGGTATAAGCTAGCCATGCGGGCGGCCGGGTGCCGGGGACGCAGCCCCGCCGCTCCTATTTCAACACTCATTCCTTTGTGGTCCTGCATATACCGAATGTATAAACATATATTCCTAATCCCAGCCTTCTAATACTAAGGACCTGCAGAGACATCCAGCCTTGTTGACTGGCCCACTACTGGATTCTTGGACTTTCTGTTCATAACCAGCCATAGTTGGAATTGTAGGACCACATCCTATAAGTTATTCTAATAAATCATACATATATGTATGTATGTGTGTAGATAGATAGATAGATAGATAGATAGATAGATAGATAGAGATAGATAGATAGATAGATAGATAGATAGATAGATAGATAGATGAGAAATTCATTCTATAAATTCTGTTGCTCTAGAGGATCCTAACAAAGTATTCTAGTTTTCAAAACTATGCCTAATCAATTTAAGAATAATCTGTGACTTACTACAAGGCTGGATATTAATATCCTACAGTTACTACTTTGGGTCCTAGTTAAGTTATCCTGAGATGGTGACCTTTTCTGATGTCCAACATGCTGCTAGCAGATGACTACGTGTTGACATTCCAGAATTTTAATTAAGTGTTGTCAATACTTTCTGTGATAACTATTAGCTGCAAAAATACAGACTTAGAAAATGCCTATATTAAGAACAGAGCTATCAGAAAAGAAAACTTCAAGATAAAAATTTACTGGCAAGGCACACTAACATTGGGTTGGAGTAGCATTGACTTATATACAAGCTTAAATGAAGCAGTAATAGCTTGATTGAGTGCAATGTTCCTTATTCTTATGAAGGTGGGCTGGGATTGACTCTGTTTAAAAATATTTGAAATTGCTGGTCTTATACTTGCTGTTTTAGCCACAAGAAGAGAAGCATGATGACCATCTTCTTGATCTTCTCCCACTGTCTCCTGCCATGGTGCTAGCTCCTCTTCTTCACATCCCATAAAGAGTTGCCCCATTTTTAACTTATCTTTCAGATGGGAAAACCCATCACATTGCAGGTCTGGTTTTCTATCACTTGTCACTGGTGTTTTAGGATTAATGTTGCTTTGACAAAACACCATGACCAAAAGCAACTTGGAGAAGGAAAGGATTTGTTTCACTCAGTTCTGCATATCAAGCCATCATGATTCAGAGGAGATGTTCTGGATGCCTTTTTAATATTTATCCCCAACAGCAATGATAAGCTCCTTATCATTTCCCCATTTACCCTTTTTAAAAAAAAATATTTATTTATTTATTTATTTATTTATTTATTTATTCATTATGTAATATTCCATCTGCGTGTCTGCCTGCAGGCCAGAAAAGGGTACCAGACCCCATTACAGATGGTTGTAAGGCACCATGTGGATGCTGGGAATTGAACTCAGGACCCTCTGATAACCAGCATCCTACTTCCCATGAGGTCAGCTGTAGGCAAGCCTGTAGGGCATTTTCTTAATTAGTGATCAATGTGGGAGGGCCCAGCATGTTGTAGGTGGAGTTACCTACCTCTGGCTGGTAGTCCTGGGTTCTATAAGAAAACAGGCTGAGCAAACCAGTAATCAGGACTGCTCCATTGCCTCTGCCTCAGCTCCTACCTCCAAGTTCCTCCTGCCTTGCTTGAATTTCTGCCAGCAGTGGTTTTCATGATGGGGACAATGCATAAGACGAAACTAGTCCCACTGAATGTGGGTGGCAGTTGAATGGTTGGGGCAGACTGAGGGGCCATTGGCAGTGGCACCAGAAAATATCTATACTTCATGTACTGGCTTTTGGGGTATCTATTGTCTTTAGATAGGTACTTTGCTAAGTCTATATGTAGTAGGGAGGGCCTTGGACCTTCCCCAAAGCAATCTGCCTTACCCTCTCTGAGGATTGGATGAGGGTGGGGTAGGAGGATATGTGGAGGGAATGGGAGGAAGGGAGGGAGTGGGAACTTGGATTTGTATGTATAATGAAAAAAGATAGTTTATTTTATTTTTTTTTAATTTTTTAAAGGATGAAAAAAACAAAAAACAAAAAAAAGAATTGCTATGGTCATGGTATCTCTTCACAGCAATAGAAACCCTAAGACAAACACATAGGCAATAAGTTCAACAATTAATAACTAGTATCTCATGAAACTGAAAAACTTTTGGGAAACCAAGGACACCATCATTCTGACAAAGCAGCAGCCTACAGAATGGGAAAAGATTTTTATCAACTATACATCTGATAGAGAGACAACATCTAAAATATATAACAAGCTCAAAAAACTAGATGCCAAGAAAATAAATAACCTAAAGATGGGGTACAGTTCTAAACAAAATTATCAAAAGAGGAACCTCAAATGTCTGAGAAATACTTTTTAAAATATCCAATATCTTTAGTCATCAAGGAAATGCATATTAAAACTACTTTGAGATTCCATACTACACCTGTCAGAATAACTAAGAGCATACTGGCAAGAACATGGAGTAAAGGGAACATTTCCCCATTTCTGGTGGGAGTGCAAACTTGTACAGTCCCTGTGGAAATCAACGTGGCAGTTCCTCAGCAAGAAGGGTATTAATCTACCTCAAGATTCAACTATACTGTAGAAGGAACTGCAGGCTGCATTCCTGCCACCCAGCCTCTGGCCACCTGGCTAGCTCATGCCCCAAAATAACAACACACAAACTGTATTCATTTAAACACTGCCTGGCCCATTATATCTAGCCTCTTCTTGGCGAACTCTCATATCTTGCTTAACCCATATTTAGTAATCCGTGTAGCACCACGAAGTGGTGTCTTACTGGGAAAGATTCTAGTGTATGTCCATCTTGGGCTGCAGCTTCATCACATCTGGCCCAGAGAGGAGAGGCATGGCAATTGCCTCACTTCCTCCCAGCCTTCTCTTCTGTCTACTCCACCCACCTAAGGGCTGGCCTATCAAATGGGCCAAGGCAGTTTCTTTATTAACCAATGACCTTCCTCCATCACTATACCATTCTTGAACCCAAAGAACACATTATTATACCATATAGACACTAACTCAACCGTGATCGTTGCTGCTCTATTCATAATACTCATAACTAGAAGAAACCTAAATGTTCCCCAATAGATGAATAGATAAGAAAAATATACATTTACGTAATAGAATATTACTCAGCCATTGAAAAATGAAATCATGAAATGCACAGGTAAATGGATCGATCTAGGGAAAAAAACATTCTAAATGAGGTAACTCAGAAAGACAAGTGTGACATATATTCACTTATATATAGATATTAGCTATTGAGTCAATGATAACCACAGACTTACAGAGAATCATATAAGTCAGGAATAGAGTAATGGACTAGGGGTGGGGACAGATAGAGCTCCCTACAAAAGGGAAATCGAAAATGTCACTGCAACAGAGGTTGTGGGACCTAGGAGAATGGAGTCAATAAATGAAAGCAGACTAAAGCAATGGCCAAGTTCATTCAGAGCCTCACACAATTTATACTCTGGGGGTTAAAGAGTGAGCAAAATTCTTATGAGCTCGAGCTGTATACAATGATAAGGAAAACCCTCACATGTCAAAAGTATGGTATATCTGTAAAGATATAGAAAGAATGGTTTAAACATTTAATTTAATAACAACAGAAAGTAATAATGAGTCAACAGAAGTAAACTCATTCTTGTCTGCTACAGCTGGGAAGAGCATGAAAAACAAACATTCCAAGAATAATTCCATGTTTTTTGAAGAATCTGAGGTCACAAGACCCTTGTCTCTTCTTGGAGTATTCTCACAAAAACTCAGAATTCTCCTCACATGACTCTATTTCACTTTGCAAGAAGAATGGACCAAAACTGAGAATCAAGTGGAAAGGGGAGAGTAATGAGGGAGAAGGAGGGATAAAAAATATTGTTAAAGACAGCTAAAATTAACGTCCATTTGTGAGGTGGTATGGGAACTGAATATAGTAGAAGTTTTCTAACATCTATATTCCTAATGTATAATAGTATAATAGGAAGCTTTATATATGTACATATACATATATGACTTCTAAATTAAATCACCAAATAGAATAGAATAGATAGAATGAGTTGTATCTAATTGACATATTGGCCAAAGGCCTTCCATGGGAACCCCTTAGTAGCCTAGACTGTTGTCATACACTATTGAAACGGCCCCTTTGCTGAAGATAACACCTACACAACTCATTGAGTGTGGAAAAGTCCAACTAATGCTTACTTAGAACCTTCATCCCTGAGCATGCAAATGAGCGGCTCTCTGCATTTGTATCTGTTTCTTGTGTCTTTGAGGGGGGCTCTTTTCCTTCTGTTTATTTTTTTTTCTGTTCTGAAGTGTGTATTTTTGTTCTATTTTGTAATTTTGTTTTGCCATTATCCCTTTGAAGCATGTTTGATTTTTCAATGAGAGACAGAAAGGGGGTGGATTCAGATGGAAGAAGAGATGGGGAGGAACTGAGAAGAATAGTGGGAGGGTAAATAGTAGTCAGGATATTTAAGAAATCTATTTACAATAAAAGAAAACATATTCTAAATATCTCAACTGTGGACTCCTGTAAAAGGCAAAAACAAATTAAATACTTTCTTATTTGAAGAGGGAAAAACCAGGCACAGACACAATCTGAATAAAGCAAAACCACACTGCAATAGTGTAAACAGCTCAATGTCCAATACATAGGACTCACTCTTTCACTCACAATCTTCTGGCCTCCTCCTAAGGCTTGAGTCTCTTTTCTGGCTCTACCCATACAGCCCATGTACCTTTTCTTCCTGGCTTTGGCCGGCCACTTTACTGTTGCTGCTCTTCTCAGTGGTGGTCCCATGATATTCAGCATCTCCAAAACCCCGGGATCTCTGTTCCAACAGTGATGTACTTTCACAGATATTCTCTCCTGGGCCCTCTTCATGCTGCCAAGTCTCAACTTCTCTGTGACCTCTCAGTATTGGGGCTTCAACTGCTACTGAGTCTATGCCTTCTCCAGTGGCCTGTCCTTGCTACTCACAAAGTCAGGCATCAACCGCTTTTCACAAACTCTTTATGCCTTCAAAACCTGTACCATCTGTGTGACCATTACACATTATTACGTTTGGTTGCCAGTATGAGGGACAACCTTGGCAGACTGTGGAACATAGCTCCTGTGCTGACTCCGAGGAAACACTTCTAGATTTTATCTCAGTGATGCTGGTGTCTTCTTAATCACCACTAATTTCTCAACTCTAACTAACCAGCATCAATTTTCTCAGCAAAGCAAAGGCTTTGCTTCAATTGTTCTGGTCTGTAGTTAATCACGGCTGATTCTTCAGCCTTAGCTAACCAGAATCACAGATTTTCAGCTGAAAATCACAAGCAGCCATTAATAGAGTCTGCAAGCAACTCTCAAATTTCCCTCTGGAAATTCACAAGCTAGGCTTCCGTTGTCTGCATTGTTTTTAGCATTTTCCCTACCAAGCTCCCACAGAGTAGTTCACCAAGCTTTGAACATTCAGTGACTTCAAGTTCCTAAATCCTTCAACAATCCTCCCCCAAAGCAGCATGGTCAGGTCTGTAACAGCAATACTCCATGATTGTGCTACCAATTTGTCTTAGTTTGGGCTATTCTTGCTATAATGGAACACCATGACCAGAAACAACTTGAGGGGAGGGTTTATTTCATTCACTATTCCATATAAGGGTTCATCAGTGAGTGTAGTGAGAGGCTGTTCCTTCATTTCCCGGCCACCCAGATCCAAAATAATCACAAAGAAATTATACTAATTGCAACACTACTTGGCCAATGACTCTAGCATATTCCTAGCTGGCTCTCACATCTTAAATTAACCCATTTCTATTATTCTGTGTATCTCCACAAGGTTGTGGCTTACTGGGTAAAGTTCCAGCATCTGTCTCTTTTGGTAGCTACGTGGCATCTCTCTGACTGCCTTCTTTTCTCCTCTATCTCTGCTTGAAATTCCTGCCTTGCTATATTCTATGATACAATAGGCTCAAAGAAGCTTCTTTATTAACCAATGGTAAAAAAAAAAAAAAAAATCATATGCACAGCATACAGAGGGGGATCCCACATCAAGTGAGGGCAGGAACTCAAGCAGATCAGGAACCTGGAGGCAGGAGCTGATTCAGAGGACATGGAGGAGTGTTTCTTACTGACTTGCTTCCAACTGCTTGCTTATACTGCTTTCTTATAGAACCCAAGCCCAGGCGTGTCACCATCCACAATGGGACAGCCCCTCTCACATCAGTCACTAATTAAGAAAATGCCCTACAGGCTTGCCTGCAGCCTCCTCTTATGAAGACATTTTCTGAATCATGGATACTTCCTCTATGATGACTCTGGCTTTGTCAAGTTGACGTAAAACTAGCCAGCACATAAAAAGACCACAAAAACATCAAATTATATCTCAGTTTGCCTTCTTCTAATAAGTGACCATAAGAACTCCATGAAAACTGGTTCGCAATTTTTGTAGTAAGAAAGATATTTAAATGAACAATGCATAGCACTGTGAGCAAGGAGGCTTGGCCAGACTGGAAAGCTGAGGAGGGGCAGAATGCAGAGGAAGGGGGTGAGGATAGAACCTAGCAGGGGAGGAGAGAAAGGCGGGGAGCCCAGCTGTGCAGGGGAGAGCTACATCTTGCTGCTTCATGGCTAGACTTGAAGCAGGACTATTGGTATCCCTGCCCATTGTCTACTTCCCCCCAACTGACTATTAAAGGCAGGAACTAGTGCCACTACTTTTTCTTTTTCAAAGTATGCAGTGTGCACGTGGTTCACTCTGACTTTTTTAAAATGAAACAGGATAGAAAGATGATGGCTCCTGCAGTTGGAAGGAGCTTGAGGGAAGGGAGCAAGTCCTGGCATCCTACTGAGCTGGGGTTGGGGGGGGGGGCAGGAGCTGTTTGGTAAGGTGAGGTCATCAAGCAAACTGGTGATCAAGCAAGGTAACCCAGTGTATTCCAGTTGGGCTCAGGAAGATGATACCTAAGTGGGAAGCTCAACATCCAGCTGCCACCTCTCCTGAGTTTTAGACTCGCTCATTCAACTGCTTGCTCCTCCTACCAAGTGCATCCAAGCTATGGTGGAATACACCAGGGGTGTAATATGGTGAGGAAAACATACATGAAGCTGAGAACCCAGCAGGCCAATACAAATAAGTCAAACTGTCAAAAAGAAGGGGAAAAATGCTCAGAAGGAAAATAGAGAAAACTAAAATGGGATCGTGAGGGAATACTGAAAAAAATCCCAGAGGTTGAGCATCAGAAACCCAAGGCAATTTCTCCCCAGTTGACTTAAACAAGACAAAAACAGAGAATGAGCAAGGACCTCAAGAGGAGAGAATACTCTTCTTTGGATGCTGCAAAGAAAACTCAGATTGAAATAAATACCCAGTGTGATTTAATAAAAATAGCACCAAATAGGATCGTCAAGGCATGACCAGATCAAGAGGGCTACACAGCAGTTATAGGATTGACCTTCACTAGAGTGCTTTTGCTGCAAAGTCTCTTTTGTTCTTTCTCCAGGACACACCTTAGCCATATGCTGCCTGGTGTTACATTGATCTTCAGAGAATCCGCACCTGAAGGAGAACCTCACTAGACACATTCCCTATGTTGTGGTCCTGGGCTCCAAATCAACACAAGCAAACATAAGAGGTTCCCACAAAGAAAGATTTAATACAAGGCAGCCCACAACAAGGGGAAGGCCGAGGGCAGGAATGCCTGATCTATCAGGACAATAGGACAGATTTGGGAGCTGAACTGGGACCCCGAATTTTAGTTGAAGCAAATATTTAAGCACAAAAGTCACAAACATTTGTTGCCAAGTTATAGTTGAATTTTCACCAATTAGAAATCAAAGATGAGGGGCTTAAATGTTCCATCATTGTCAATCAACATACAATGCAGGATTTTCAGTCTAACCAGTCAGATTCATTTGTTCTCCCTGTTGTTAGTAATAGCCATGATGTTTCTAGAGAACTAAAGATGCATGATGACCATTTCTATGGTTTAGAGATGAGGTGGATCAGCTATTGGAAGATTCCCAGCTCCCCTAGGGCTTGGGAACCTGAACCTTGTTTCATCCAACAGGCAAAATGAAGTCTGAAGTCAACATGGCAGTACTTAGGACAAAGTGCTTTGTCCCTGTTACCAACATCCCTTTCCCCCCCCCCCCACACACACATCTTGGGACTAAGGGGATGAATCCTCTTCTATGGGCTTTAATAAGAGGTTGTACTGTGCCCTTAGAATCAGGAGCTTGACATCACCTATGTGATCTTGAACAAACTATGCAATGGCCTTGATAGCACAGGGGCAAACAGTTTAACAAGGAACAGAAGGGTATCCAAAGATACCAGTTGAAAAGTGATTCATACTAGCTGGAACTCTGCCTTCTTTCCTCCTTCCTAGTGAGGGGATTCTCTTTGGGAATTAAATCAGACCTGAATTTTGGACAGATTGAAGGAGGATTTCCAAACATTATCTCATGGGGATTAGGTTATCCATGTAAGGGATAGTTTTGACCCAGAGGAGGGCAAAGGGAAGGAGTGCTGTCTAGTCCTCACCATTTTCTAGGGTTAATTTAGTTAAGGTCTCCTTTTTTTCCCCTTTAATTAAATTAAGGTCCTTTTTGTCCTTTTCTGTCTAACAGGTTTTATTTTACTTTCCCTGGACTATCCTAGAATGACTGACAAATATGCAACAGATTTCCCCCAAAGGAGATCTGCCTTTGACCTAGCATTTTCAGCCTGTTATGGGGGCAGCGATGATGTACTTTCTTTTGTAACTACTAAAATTGGGGCATTGACTGTCGGAGCCCAGGAAGGTTGAAAGGCTTGTCAAAGGCTAGGTGGGCAATGGGGCATTTATCAGAAGCATCTGATGAGCTGGCCCAGGTGAAGGAACAGAGAGCAATCACATTGGCTGAACTGGTTCACATCAGCTTTCAGCAAGTCCAGATCTCAGCAGTCTGTAGTCCACAGGTGCTCCTTGGGTGGTGTCTGTCCAATCTGCTGAGGCAAATATAGAATAAGAACAAAAGTTAAAATTTAGGAACTTAAAAGAGAACCTTATGTTTGGAACTTTTACTTATCTGGAGTCTGTTTGACCTGTGGCAGGTGGATCCAAGTCTTATGGCTTCTTTGATTTCCTGAAGCTCACATGAATTTTTAGTTTACCAAAGGAGATAAAAATTCTAGATATATTAGCATTTTCATTGCACTGAAATCCATATTTTATCAAAAGCACTTAACAGGTGTCTGTAAAAAAAAACCTGGAACAGGTTTACACCTTGGAGACATAGGGAAAGCTATGACTTTGGGTTAGTCTGATGAAAACCACCTTTAAGTTTATACTTAGAAGACCAAAAGAAATTTAAAATCTTGAGCTTATTTCTGAATAACAAATAGTCAGTGCTCTATCAGCTTATCTGAATTCCATTTATTAATATTAAAACTCTAAACCTCTAAAATGTCTGTGTAAAAATATACTTTTAGTGAAGTTTGCAAGTCATACAGGGTGTATAAGATTAATGTCTAAGACCAATTGTCCTGTCAAGTTTTTATGCATCTTTTACTACTAAGGGAGCACATAAAGGAACATAATCAGAAAAACTTCTGATGCATGCCTCTCAAGGTAGCTAGAGCAAGCCAATTCCATGGTTCTCTGCAATTTCTTTTCTTTTTTCTATTTTTTCTGTATTATACTTATTAGCACTTGACATTTTATATATGAACCAATATCATTGAAAAGTAAAACTTATGAGAGGAAAAAAAAACTCTATGCCAAAGAACAAATGCTTTTGAACGCTTTTCTTTCTGTTTACTCATTTATCAGAGATAGGATTAGTTATTAAGTTGCTTTAGTGAAAAGTTACATCTGAAACCTGTTTATTCTTTAACCTGAAGCTTGTGAGCAAGGCAAGCCTGTTTGCCTTTTCTGAACAAGAAACCTTGTAGCTTTAACTACCTAATGAACTAACTAATAAACTAACAAGGTGGCTGTAACCTTGATGGAAGGAGCTGACTGTCTGTTAAAGTTAGCATAGCCATAAATGTGATCAGAGACTTGAGAAGGATTAACCAAAATGGCAAAAGCTAGCCCATGGTCCATACCTAGATAGATATCCCAAGTTCCTCTTGTTTCCATGATGATGAGGGTCCATGATCTTCTTGGAGACCTTAGGAGTCACTGATAGGATATGAGAATCTCAGTCATTTAAATTTAAATATCTCAAAAACCACTGACAGTTTGAGGACATGAACCAAACAACCCTTGTTTATTTTTAGTTATTTGTTTTAGGCTATAATTTGAAAACATACAAAACACTAGAAAATGTTTCCTTGTACTTGATTACATTAGTTCTTAGCACGACTCTTATAAGTATAGTTCTGAATATCTCAAGGCTTAATCGTCTTTAACAGTTTACAATGTTAGTCTTAAAAATGATAATTTCTGAATTGAAGCTCTTTCAAGTATCAAGATAAGACTTTTAATTCATAAACATAGTCTACAGAGCCGGGCGATGGTGGTGCACGCCTTTAATCCCAGCACTCGGGAGGCAGAGGCAGGTGGATCTCTGTGAGTTCGAGACCAGCCTGGTCTACAGAGCTAGTTCCAGGACAGGCTCCAAAGCCACAGAGAAACCCTGTCTCGAAAAAAACAAAACAAACAAACAAAAAAAAAAAAACATAGTCTACAGGAAGACTGGAAATTTTTCTGATTCTTATATAGTGTACCATTGAGGAATATTGTGGGAGCTCCTTCAGCCAAGAGCCTTTAAGATACCAGCCCACTTGAGCATGGTCTCTTATACTATAAATGCAGCTGTAAAGCATGCATCGGTCTCTTGTTTCTGGCTCTCACTTCCAGGGGCTAGATTCAGTTCATGTAATCATCAGAGGACTGTGATCTAGGATTGTGATCTGTGAATATACCCCTAAATAAATAACCCTTTATTATATATAATTCTGAACTAGTGTGGAATATTTTGTAACTTTGTCATCAGAAGAACATAACAGTTTATTGTATAACAGTTTATCAAAATAATTATACCTTAATAAAGCTAGCAAAAACAAGGAGGTTAGACACATAGGTTTAAGCCAGTTTTTATAAGCTTGAATAAACCTAAAGTATGGAGAGACATTCATTAAACCAGTGGTTTTAAGTTCTTTGTCAGACTGCATAGGTCATCTTATCACTAAATCATAGAATTGAAATATTCCAGTTTCTGTTGCTTAGCAGTTGTGGCCCTAACTTTATTTAGTTTTCCAGTGGCTACATTGGGTATTTGAGATTTTAGTGCAATCTTGAGCCTTTCTCAGGATGAGTCTTTATGCATAAAAAACATATTTTGGGTTGACACATTTTAGTTAACAAAAAGTCAGAAGCAGAACTAAAGGGGTTAAAAAACATATATATTTTTTTCCAGCCTGGCTACATTCTGTCCTTCCATAAACCAAAGCAGCTTTACTCATTGACCAATAAAAGCAACACATATACAGAAGGACATCCCACATCAGAAAAGCAGCCAGCCACTGGCTCTTACCTCTACCTCAAATAGAAATGGCAGTCCTGCCTCCAAATCCTCAGAATGTGACTGAGTGTGAAACCTCTCTCCTTCTGTCTTGTATTCCTCTTTATTTCTGAGATTAAAGGCATGCACCACTACCATCCAGCTTTTATGGTTAAAAGCTTTTATGGTTAGTGTGACTGCTGGGATTAAAGGTGTGTACAATCACTGCCTAGCATCTATGGCTGACTAGTATGGCTGCTTTGCGCTGACCTTCAGCCAAGTTTTATTTATTAAAACACAAATAATATACCACTAAACCTACATGTGATAAACATCTTCAGCAAAGTGGCTTGATACAATGTAAACAAAAAATCAATAGTCCTTCTGTATACAAACAGTAAAACAGTAAATGGGCTGAGAAAGAAATTAGGGGGGAAACATGAATAACAATAGCCACAACTCATATAAAGTATACTTGTGTAATTGTAACCAAGCAAGTTAAAAACATGTATGGCAAAAACTTCAAGTTTTTGAAGAGAAAAATTGAAGAAGTTATCAGAATCATAAAGATTTTCCATGCTCATGGATTGGTAGAATAGTAAACATGGTAAAATGATCATCTTACCAAAAGCAATCTACAGATTCTATGCAATTGCCATGAAAATCCCACCACAATTCTTTACAGTCCTTGAAAGAACAGTACTCAACTTCATATGAAAAGAAAATGAGGATGGCTATAACAATTCCATACAATACAAAAGCTGCTGGAGGTCCCACCAGCTATGATTTCAATCTCTACTACAGAGCAATAGTAATTAAAAACTGCATAGTATTGGCATAAAAACAGACATGTTGATCAATGGAACAGAATTGAAGACCCTTATGTAAATCCATATACCTACAGATACCTGATTTTGATTTTTAAAAAAGCCAAAAATATACAATGGAAAAAAGCATCTTCAACAAATGGTGCTGATCTAACAGGAAGTAAAAGAGTACAAATAGATCCATTTCTATCACCCTACACTTGGAGTCACAGAGGCTCATAAGGACTGAACTGCGAACCAGGGAGCCATCATGGGATTGACCTAGCCCTCGGTGCATAGGTTATAGTTTGCAGCTTGGTCTTCTTGTGGGGCTCCTAACAGTGGGAGCAGAAGTTTTCTCTGAAGCTGTTTCCTGCTTTTCGGACCCTTTCCTCTTACTGAGTTGCCCCCTCCCCCTTAATAGAAGACCAACCAGGTGGGTAGTCCTTCCACAACTTGCTATTCTAAGATTGGCCAGTATAGATGGGAGACCTGCCCTTTTCTGAAGAGAAGGGAGGAGTGGGGAGGAGGAGTAGAGTTTGGGAAGTGAAACTGGGAGGAGAGGAAGGAGAGAGGGGAAACTGTGTTTGGGCTGGGGAGTAATTAGCTACTTAAATGATTAGTTAATAAAAAAATTTAAAAATCACACATGGAATTTAATTCTCTTACATAAACATAATAAAATACATGGAAATCAATTTATTACTATATTTTGTTTAATCTAGTATATTCAAAATAATATTTTGCTATACAATCTATATTAAAATTACTGTCATATTTTATGCTTTTTTTACTCTATAGCATATATCAATTCAGATTAGGTATGTCTCAAGGTCTTTTGTGACTAGTGGCTATCACATTGGATGATATTTAAACCTAGATTAAGGTTTCAAGTGATCCAGGCCAGAGAGTACAATGTGATAAATAATAATAATAATAATAATAATAATAATAATAATAATAATAATGTAAAGTAGAGCTATGAGGTAGACCTCACCTGGAGGAATGGCTGACTATGGGACTGGCAGAACGAACATAGAGTTTCTAGCAAGGCAAACTATTTATGAAAGTCCAAAAGAAGGAGGTGCCCCGTGAACTTCAGAGCTGGTCAGGCAGAGAAGGAGCAGTGAGGAAAGACCATGGGCCTATCACAATCACTTAGACGTGTGTTTGCTGTCAAGAAGAGAAGCTACCGAATCCACCTGCGCTTCCATTCTGTCTCAGGCAGGGTGGACTCAAACGAGGCAGCAACTTCAGGTGATTTCATCGATGACACCAGCAAGAACAGGTGGCAGAAGACTCGGCCTGATAAGGAGGTAGGTACCAAGGCAACCTAAGCAAACGCGCAAAAATCTCGGAGGAAAGATGTAGCATTTCCTGAACAACTTTGAGTAAACCATGCTTATGGGGATAGGGTCATATAGGCTTCCTTTATTTAGATTACAGCAGACGTGGTCTATGGTTTTGGGGAATCAAAACACTGCCCCAACTTGACGAAAATAATAAAACACAAGAGATTCGGCACTAATTCAGTAGATCTAATGGGCTACTATTTTGAAGCGTGGCCATCTCCTACTAGAAAAATTAATTTTTTAGAATATACCATGGAGGGAAGCATCCTAGTGAACATAATAAATCAATGGTGTCAGGACTAGATTAACTACCGAGAGAACAGGCAGAATCATAATTAGAGTCATTGTAATAATGAAGTTCAGAGGCCAGAGAAACTGAGATTACCGGATCGTTTGATTTTTAGACTTAAACAATGGGTTATTGGAAATGATGACACTCTCATCTATAGCCTGTCCCTTCACATCAATGCTCTAGACTGTCACAGGTAAGCAGCATTCTCCTGAACGTTCGCGAGAATTTGTTTATCTCTGGTACGTGTCTGATTTCTCATTACGGTGCCAGTCTCACTTTTGGAATTTGATGTATAATTTCAAAGCAGAAAATCAAACTCCAGTTTCTATACTAAGTACAGGAATCACCCAATTCCTCTTCAAAGCATTAACAGGGCATGCAATCTATGAAACTTTCGGACGAGCCCCCATCAACTCTGATTCTAATGAGATGCTGTGGCTTCCCCTGGTAGCTAATTAGTGTTATTCATATAGCCACCTTTAGTCCATGAAACTTAAAAAAAAAGAAAAAATATGTGTTTGAACCCAGGTAAGGGCAGGGAGAGAGAGAGCGTCCTGTAAATACATTATTTTCCTGGCTGTTTTAATGGAATATTAGATGAGGTATTAGAAATAAATCCCACTGAAAGTGTACTTCCTCCAGCTTGCTACAAATATTTTGAATATAAATTCTGGCATGAACTAAATTATCTGGCTTCCACCCTATTTCTGTTCATCAATTTCCATTCTCGACTTTTAAGAATATCATTGGGTTTAGTATCTTTTGTGTTCTTTCCAACATGGAATATCTTTGAATCTTCTCTTCTGCTGGTCTCTTATATCCAACATTAATTTATCTCTCTTTCAAAATAATAATAATATTTATTATATGTAATAGCATGCATGTATATATGTTTGCATATTATGTATTTGTATATTTATATGAACAGTTCTATTGATTTAAGAGTGGAACAGATTATTAAAAGTGTACTTGCTTCAAAAGAGACATCCATTTTAAATTTTTTGCCAGGATTACTATTTGAATGCCAATTTTTTTCACCAAAAAAGAAACCAAAACTTGAAAACCAGTGCTCAAAACTGTAAGTTCCCTCAATGGAGTCCTTAAATTACTAAGAACTGTTCTAAAGGCCTAACAGAAAGTTTGAAGGATTATGTGACCTCAGTTTTTTTTTAATTTATCATTTTTTTTAATTTACTTTACATAACAACCACAATTTCTTCTTCCTCTCCTCCCATTCTTTCCCCTCCCCAACCTCGCTTTCACCCCCACCCCCATATACTCATATACTCTTCCTCCCACTTCCTTCAAATGGGGTTAGGCCTCCCATGGGGATCAACAAAGCATGGCATATCAAGACTGAGCTCCTCCCCCTTGAATCAAGGCTGAACAAAGCATCCCACCATGGAGGATAGGTGCCAAAGAGCCAGCTCCTGTATCAGGGACAGGTCCTTCTCCTACTGCTGGGGACCCCACAATAGACCAAGCTACACAACTGCCACTCACATGCAGAGGGCCTAGTGACCTCAGTTTCTTAAACCATTCTTAACTGCAGCAGGAGGTGCTGGTTTGAGAGAAACTGCCAAGGAAAGGGGGACCTGCAACTAATTCTTAAATGTAATACCACAAATGCTGAAAACCTTTTTGAAAAATTAATATAAACTCAAATTCTACTCAGGGCCAAAGTATAGAATAAAAAAGCTAGAGTTTCATTGTTGAAATAAGAGCGGCGGGGCTGCGTCCCCAACACCCTGGCCGCTTGGCTAGCTCATGCCCGAAATAACAACACACAAACTTTATTCATTTAAGAACTGCTTGGCCCATGAACTCTAGCCCTTACAGGCTAATTCTCGCACCTGGACTAGCCCATTTCTAATGATGTGTGTAAGCACCCCAAGGTGCGCTTACCGGGAAGAATCTAGCCTCCGTCCATCCTGGGGTCTCTGCTCCAGAGAGCAGCTGTTGGGTCTCTCCGGGATCAGAGCAGAGTCTGACCTCACTTCCTCTTCCTCCCAGCATCCTATTCTGTTTTCTCCTCCCCCCTATGTTCTAAGCTATGAGGCCAAGCAGTTGGTTTATTATAATTAACCAATTACCTTCCTCCATCATTTCATCTTTTGCAAAACAGTTCTTCATAGTATTTGAAGATAATATTTAAATGCAACTTCAAGCTCTCATCTCTATCCTGGATACTCTATGCGTCTTATTGGCCAGTTCTCATCTCTACTCTGGATACTCACAGATTCTATATGTCTTATTGGCCATTTCTCATCTCTACCCTGGATACCCACAGATGCTATGTGTCTTATTGGCCAGTGATCTTTTTCACCTGTATATAGCAAACGATCCCTTTGAATTTTAAGGTGGAGAAAAAGATTTTCATTTTCTAGGCAGTGCTAAAAATATTGGAAGCATTGGTACAAAAGCTCACGTCTGTCAAAAACCTGACATCAGATCGTTCTTTCCAATTGTTGGGATTTTCTCGGAGTTAAGAATCCCTGTGGGTGTTCTAACCCTTTGACTCTTTGACACAATGCTGCCATCCACAAAGTTCATACTCAAGAACTACTCCAATAAGCTGACAGGGAAAAAAAATCCCCACCTCATGATATTTTAAGTAAGGTTATAATTCTGTGTTGGGCCATGTTCATAGCACCATGTGACTCGTAGGCTGCAGGCTGGCCGTGACTGCTAGATTTCCTCTGAGGTGACTGATGTCCGGCCATCCTTTGTGTCTCCTCGTGAAGGCAATTGAGAAGCGCATGGAGATGATGGGCTGGCTCAACTTTCTCGCGTCTCTCTGGAACTAGAGCTGACGTGTGCAGGAAAGAGCACACAGAACCTTTCCAGTGCGGTAGATATGCACTCTATGTAATTTTGTTTTTCCCAGCTGGAAGAGTCCTTTTTCCTAAAGGAGAGAGAGGGGAAGAGCTTTCCAAATAGCTCACCAACTAACTCTCTGCCCTATGGCCGTTACCAAGGCACACACGCATCATGTCCACAGCCAGCAGGGGCAGGTGTTTCTTAAGACCTTTCTCTGCAGAAGCTCTCAGAAGGAGTAGGCCTCCTTTCTCATCAGCCTCCTTTCTCTCGTTTTAAGTCAAATTCTGAAATGTAAATCAAGCCTTCCATGCACTATTGGTTGCCTACCCAACCACAGTTTACTGCCTACTGCAAAGTAATTGACTTCTTTTGTTACCAGTGTTACATGACTGTTTAGGAATCCACCAGGCTGTTCTTGATGTCGAAAGAAGAATGATCCCTATAGCGGCCATCATGGATCTTCTAGGTGTCTTGCTAATGGCTTGTGTGAATATGACATGACACAGATCTCACTATTGAGACATAAAAGGCTGTTTTCAGTGTGAATGCTGAGCTGGATTTTCATGGTAGGCTTAACTACAGAGGCATGGATATAGAGGGGATTTGTACAGTAAACCTGTCCTGCCTTTGGTGTGATTATGTGAGGGAAATGTTTTAAATGAAGCGTGCTAGTGGTCAGAGTGGAACACTGACAGGAAGCAAGCCCTGACATCATTGCCAGAATGATCACTGAAATGCCTCTATATTTATTATGTGAGATAAAATACTGCTCATTGTTCAAAACACTGTTAGTTGGGTTTCCGCTGCTTGCAACCTGAAACTCCCTAATACATAAAAACCCTTTCACTTTCAAAAAGGACAAATTAAATTTCAACAGAACCGAAATAGTACTGTGTCCCTCCTTGCAGTGAGAGTTAAAGGAACATTTTTAGATCACCTGCAGTGGTCCAGGCTTCCAGGTACAAGCTCACTCCCTATTTTCCCAGTTGCCCTCTATGCTCAGTTTAATATACCAGGAAGCAGAGGAACTTGATCAAAATGACACCTCTTGGTTGCCAAGAAGCTGAAAACAAGGCTGCTGACTCTGAGGCTGACATTCTCCCATATGCCAATTTTCATCCCGATAAATGTCTTCATGATGGACATAGAAAGGCCGGGATGTTAAGGCAAGCTTGCTTTTCACAGGCCAATATTTCAACAAAGGCCAAACACATGTTCATGTGAGGCATGCCATGCATCTCAATGTTGTTCATCCTCTGCCAACAGTTCAGAGCCAGGCCTTTCTTGTTCTCAACAAGGAAAGGCAGGAGTGCTTGCATGGGTGTCAACCCATAACTAACACTTCCCCTTGTGCAGACAAGTTGTCGGCCTCTAAAAAGACTCTCTTCCAATGCTGGGGAAAGCCTAGATTCCATGTGGAAGCCATAAGACAAGTCCAACTGTTTTGAGAACATTTTCTTAACAGACATAAGAAGCCTATTTGAATGCTTTAGAATTTCTCATTTCCTAAAACTAGAAAAATAAAATTTGAGTAGATGGCTCTGAGGTCAGGATCATTTGCTGCTCTTGCAGAGGATCAAGGTTTGGGTTCCAACATCCACACAGTAATTCATAATCCTCTGTAATCCCAGTTCCAGGAGATCTAATACCCACTTCTGGCCTTCGTGAATACTGTGTACACATGTATTCAGATAAAACATCCATAGCATCCAGATAAAATTAACAAAATCTTTTTTTAAAATGTAGTTAAGAATGATTAAAATTCTTCCCAATGAGGTCTGAATGATAGTGGGTTTTAATGCGATTTTCCATGCATGAATGCATTTGTGATTGATGTGTGTGTATCATGCTTTGAACATATCCTTCTTCCCTGATACTCTGCCTTACGGTTTGCTAAAATCTGAGAAATGCATAGTATATAACAATGTATGCTAGTTTTTCAATGTTTAGTAACTTTCTATGCCATTTTAAGAGTGTTATACCTATAGAACCATTTAATCATTACCCGAAATGGATTAAATTTTTCAGTAGTAATTTATTAATTAATAATTAATAGTAGAATGCTCTCTTGATAGATGAGGACACTAAAGCATAGGGAATGCTAGTGAGAGTTGCTTGAAGTAGCAGGGGTAAAGCAGAGAGAGGCCAATGGCCCCAGACTCCACCTTACTCGTCACTTAAGACTGACTGGCAAGTCCTTAGCTGGTGTCTGACAGTCAGTTTTCCCCAAGACTTTGTTGAATGAAGACCTGGTGGCTGTTTTAATCAGATTAAGGCCCAAATAAGTCACATAAACCTATGATGCATCAAAATAAGAAAGCATTCAGAAAATGACACAGAAACCCTGCCACCTAGTTACAGAGAGGAGGTGATGGATGAGTGGCCCTCACAGGCAGCAGGGCTACTAGGCAGGGAAGTGGCTCAATATCCGACAAAATAACATTACTGTATTTCAGGATGATTTCCCTTTAGACTGACCTACAAACATAACCACTGGCATTGTGTTATTTTTAAGTTTCAAAATTGGGTTTTGTAAAAAATCAGAGATTTGTGTTCTTAAGCATTTCCAAGATGCGGTGTAGATGCTGCCAGGCATCCCTCTGGCCTCCCCTGGCTGCTTTGCATTCAAACCTATGGCCTCCAATATGGCCTATCCAGAAGGAGTCTAGTACCTTCTGCAATACTCAACTCCCCCGCCCTCTTTGGGGACTGCCCTGGCCGTTCTTTGTCTCAGGCCACAGCAGGCCACTGTAGCTCAGCAGTTTACTTTCCCTCCCTCGCCTGGAGACAGCTTTCCTTCACTGACTCTCATTGTTTCTCGGGGACAGGGAGGAGTGGTAGGAAGGTGGAGGGTGAGAACAAGAGCCAGGGAAGGGTAAGAGTTACACAAGATTAAATGAAACTAGTGATCTTGGTCAAGTTTAGAGGAATTAGAGAAATATTGTAAGTACTGGTAATTAAAAATAACGGTATAGCCAGTGATGATGGCCCATGCCTTTAATCCCAGCACTCAGGAGGCAGAGGCAGGCAGATCTCTGGGAGTTCAAGGCCAGCCTAGTCTACAAGTGCTAGTTTCAGGACAGGTTCCAAAGCTACAACAAAACCCTGTTTCAAAAAACCAAAAAAAGAAAAAAAAAAAAGAAAGAAAGAAAGAAAAAATAATAACATGTATAAAAAACTGTAATAAAAGAAGGAGAATTTGTACTGTACATGCAAATATTCCCATCACCTCTTTAAAAGGGAAATAGATTTTATTTTGTTACTTCATAAGACAAAGGAAAACTTTAGAGCAGTATAAGAACCTTTTTTTCCCAAATATCATTGTCTGAAAGTTGACAGGCTGTCAGGAAGTGAGTCCTGATAAATGCCTCCTAAGTCCTTCAGATTAAACAGTCTACCTCCCTTTGGTAACCTCAACAACTAAAAAGATTATGTTTCCAAAATGCCCTACAGGAAGAGAATTTTAAGTTGAAAATGAAAAACCTTTATGAGATAAGGAATGTTCAAAAACATTAATTTATGAAAAAGAATCTTAAAATATTATACATATGTGCAAAAACTATAACAATGAAAACTTATACACAGCAAGTAAACACTCTAGTGCTCCTACCAGAAGCCACGGGTTATTACAAATCCCAGTGCCAGTTGTAGGACACTTCCCATTAAATTGTTGGTCAGAGTGTCTCAGAGACCACCCCCAATCAATATGATCTATTGCCATTGCTCTTGGTCTAATCATGCAAAAACAGAAAGGCTGTCATACGGTAACCAGTCACTTTCTGATTGAATTTAAGATCTGTTACACAGGAGGAAACTCTTGCCTGCTATTTTAGGTCTGGCAAAGAACTTGTAGCTGGGGAGTTTCAAGGTTCAAGGAGGGAACATACTGTTATTTTTCTAAGCTGATATACTATCAAATTGTCTTCAAAATAATTCTCTCTCTATTAATATATTAGTGAAGGTGTCAACCTTCATCAGAGAAGCTTGCCCATACTTTACCTCCCACACATGCTCATGCAGCAACCATATTAAAACATGATGAATCATGCATGCAAAAGACATGAAAAGAAGAAAGGGGTTGTTGGGGGTTTTGGTGGGAGAAAAACACATGAAATAGGGTAAAGGGGTGGAGAGGAACTAAAACTCATATACACGTATGAAAATGTCAAAAATAAAAAAATAAATGTTGAGAAATCTTTTAGAATTATTTTTTTTTTGCATAACTGAGCGAATGCCCATTGGCTGTGATACAAAATTTTCAGACTGTCTGTTGCTCAAGGTTTTTGCTTTTATTCATTGTCAGAGAAATGCTTGTGCTCCGTGGGTGTTGCTCTAGAAAAGCGACAGATTGTCGGGCATTTTCTCCTACAGGCTCCTCGTCTGCCGTCTCCTTCCTCCAATAGGCCAATGCCCTTCTGATTTTAGAAGTTGGAGTTATTAGTTTCATCTCCCAAGTCCCACTCTGCTGTGGGCTGCAGAATAACATTTCAAACAGCATTTCTTGGTTACTTACTTTGAACATTTTCTCTCTGTCATTAAATGAGGGCATTTAGTCAAACTCCTGATCACAAAGTTTTGCTACATCCAGAAAGATGGAGAATTCTTGTACACAGTACTACCAGCATCTCTGGGAGAGCAGGACTCCTGGTTTTTCCTTTCTTCAAGAAGAAAGCCTAGTCCAAGACTCAATTCTTCTCTGTAAATCAACTGTATGAAGCCTCTACTCCTGTTTGGCCACAGATTCAACTCCCACTTTCCTTCTTCCAAATCCCAGTATTCCCCTTCTATAATTATCTAGCATGGTGGGCAATCAATATTCGCTTGTTCTCTGAATAAATTTCGCTAGATTACTGAACAGAGATAGAAAAGTAAATCTGACTATGATAGAATTATGCTTCAGGGAAATGTATGGTAGATAAAAATAATTGTATATGCTTCCCCCAAAAAAGGCATCTTCCAATTATGGACTTTATTAAGTGCCTTTTTTAGACCGCACTGCAAATTATAGAAGAGCAAAGTCATTCCATATTTAAGAAGCTTTACTATTAGTTAAAAGTTATTTCTGTATATTGATTCAGAAGAGGGAAACACACATGTGAAAGAGACATGCTCTAATTTAAAGCTTGCATGGAATGCAGGTAGAAAGGTAAAGAATGGTAGGCTTCTGAGGAAAAGAAATCTTTGTATTCAAGTTTCATTATAAACATTACAACCAGAATGGTTTAAAATTATTTTCCAATAAAAAATGTATTTATTATTCCCAGGATATACAAACAGCTTGGGGAAGAAAGGGAGACACAAAGAACAGAGAGAAATATGCCAGATAGGAGAATTATGCAAGAATAAAGAGAACAAAGGAATGAAGAAGTAGAATTGAGAAAGAGGAAATGGGATATAATTTCCCCTTAGTATCTGGCCTAGTTTGATGTGGTGGTTTGAAAGAAAATGGTCCTCAAAGGGAGTGGTACTAATATTAGGAGGTATGGCCTTATTAAAGGAAGTGTGTCACTGTGGAGGTGGGCATTGAGGTCTCCTTTGCTCAAGTTACTCCCAATGACACAGTCTACTTCCTGTTTGCCTGCATATCAACATGTAGCAGCTCCTTCCCCAGCACCACATCTGCCTGCAGACAGCTATGTTCCCCACCATATTGATAATGGAATTAACCTTTAAAACTGTAAGCTGCCACCTCAATTAAATATTTTCCTTCATAAGAGTTTCCATGATCATGGTATCTGTTCACAGCAATAGAAACCCTAACTATGACACTTGCTTCCTGTTTCTGTGTTTAAGCACTGATCAAAACAAACTGGGTTGGGGGGGAAGGCTTATTTCTTCTTACTGGTTGGTGTGGACCACATGGCGACCGTTGCTGCTTGACAAAGTTCCAGTACTTTGACATTAAAGACCACACTCCTCCAGCAACTTTTTACATTCATTGTTAATGATTCTTAATATTAATAACCAGTTTTTTGATGACTTGTGTAAAGGATGAAATGTTTAGAATGGTAGCTTCTTTACACAAAATAACTCTTTGGGAAAAAATTCCCACTATTGTAGAACCAGGAATTCCATTGTGCCCTCCTAATTACACCAAGAACAGGAAAGCTAGGGATTTACTAGACACTCCTGATCTCAAGGATGGAGAGTCTACAATTCAGATCCAGAGCCTGAGGCCATTAAGGGAAAGAGTTCAGATAATAAGTGTAGAAAAATCAGAATGGTACAGTATAATGGAAAAAGAGAAAGAAAGCAGGACCTTCCCTTTTGGGGAGCATAATGAGGGGAACAGGCCCATATAATAACAAATTGTAGTATACTGTCTGCTCCCCAGAAGAAGTTTTCCAAATGTCAGACATTTGGATAAAGGTCTCCATTTCCTCCAGGGCTTGAGGAAAGTCCCCGCTTGCAAATAAGGGAGGCATTCTTAACCCTAGCTAGAGGAGCTTGTGACCCTTTCATTTACACGTGACTGGAGCCTATTGTCAAGGGCAATGTTAGAGTCCTCAATCCAAGACATCAAGTCACACCCCAACTCACATGCCCCTATCTCCAGTTTAATCCTGTGTGCAACTATAGAATATAAAAGGTGTAGTCTTTTCTCAATTAAAGGCTGCTGGCAACCATCCTCATTCATCTTCCGCTTGTGTCCATCTCTTTCTTCCCCACCCCTGCCAATTCCACACATTCTCTTTCAGACCTGAACCCATTGCCAAAGCAGCACGTGGCAACTGGTTATTATCTATCACCTGGAGAAGCCACGACAAGAACTCAAAGAAAACCATGAAGGCAGCAATGGGGCCGACATCACAGAGAAACACTGGCTTACTTCCCATTGTTTTCTCGGCTTGCTTATACTATTCATGATCACCTGGCCAGGGATGGTAGCACCCATAGTGGACTGGGCCCTCTACAGTCATCATTCATCAAGAGAATGACCAATAGACATGACCACAGGCCAATCTGACAGTGGTAATTTAGGTTCTTTCTTTAGTTTAGGTCAAGTTGACAACAATGAACTAGCACAATATCTAGAAAGACTTAGTGATTGAATACCATGTACATACCAATGTCTATGTATCAAGTCTTTTTAGAAAAGGGTAAATATTTGCAGTTAATTTATAGAAATCTTCCTATAAATGGTAAATACTCTTTAGATTGCTTATGTGTGAGAATCAAAGTTACATTTTAAGTTTTAATTACTATGCCATGAAAAAAATGACTCTGATCTGTAAGCCCTTTGCCCAAGGACAAACAGTTCCTGAGGCTATTGACAGTGGGAGCTGACAAGCCCAATGTTTCACTCCCCTAAACAACTTTGTTTGACCCAGCTACACTGAATTGATCACATGTGGGTGGGAGGTTCCTGGGTAAGAAATGTGTCAGGATGTACCCTTGCCCCTGATTGGATATAGGCAAGAGATATGCAGGCAGGAAGTACATCAGGATGTTAGCCCCTGATTGGGTCTTGTGGGGGATGTGGTGAATTACTGGTTTGTCTTCTTAAATCCTAGCAAAACGTGTTTCTGTTCCATTTTCTAGGGAAACCAGAGATGGACCTGGCCAACAACCAGGCCAGGATTTAATTAAAGCCCGCTTCAAATTTGACTTTAAGCTGTTGCAGTTGTCTTATACCCAATAACAAGGCAACTTAAAGGAGAAATGGTTTGATTTAGCTCTTGGTTCATGGTACAATCCATAAAGACAGGAAAATCAAGACAGCAGGAGTTAGAAGCAGCAGATGATATTGCAACCCCAGGCAGAAGAGAGCAATAAATGCTCATAAAAAGCTCTCTCTCTCTCTCTCTCTCTCTCTCTCTCTCTCTCTCTCTCTCTCTCTGTATCACAGCCCAAGACAATGGTGACACCCACAGTGAGTGGGTACTCCCACTGTAATTAGTGAATTAGTGTAAATAAGATAATTTCCCAGACATTTCATAGAGATTCTATCTAGTTCTGTCATGGTGACAATGACATCAACAATCACATTGTATAAGTGTGTGTGTGTGTGTGTGTGTTGTTTAAAGAATATCAACAATGCAAAGGTTTTATAGATGTTCAGTTCTGTTGTTCTCTATATTTGTGGTCTATGGTTGGCAAAAGAATCAATTGCTCACCTGAATAACAAGAGCACATGACAGCTGACTCAAGGAAAGAAAGGATAGCTACCATAAGAACATGACGAGATCAACATCTGGATGGGACGTGAAAGGGAAATAAAGGATGATTCTCAGCATCTCAGCCTTCACCTGTAATCCGTGTAAGCCGGCTCAGAGGGCCACAACACGGTTGACCAGTTTGGCATCCTAATGGTCTTGGGTTTTTCACTGGATTTACAAGTCTTTAAGGGGAGCATTTCTCCCCAGTTTTTTAGGAGCCTACCAATGTCAGACATTCAAAGGTGTGAGCTGGATTCCTCCATTCTGTAGAGCATCTGGCTGATTCTCTGGCTCACCAGAGAGGGCAAACACCCCAGTACTAGCTGTTCCTCCGTCTTGTGACTTCTGTTATGCATCAAGCCCAGAGTCCCCACTCTGTGTTTTGTTAAGTTAGCTTCTCTAGTGTTTCCTTTCCAGTGAAGTCCTTCTCCCAGGATGACGATCTCCATTTTCTCTACAGATACCCAGCCTCAGTTTCCTTCTTCTGGGCCCCTGTGGGGGAAAATAGGGCCTGATCCAAATCCCTGTCCTATGTGAAGCTAATGCCTGAAATTCTCCCATCTGGATCCCACTTTGAAACAGCCCTGAGTTCAGCCCCCTCCCAGATCCACCAGGACACAACCACCATACTTATTAGGTATCACGCCCTCACCCCAAACCTGAAGCCTCCGCTGTAACCTGTATCTAGATTCCGAAAGAGCGGCCTTATCCATCTGTGACGGAGAGACCTTTGTTTAGAACTTGTTCTCGCTTCAAAACCTCTCACAAGATGAGTAGAAAAACGAACCTTTTAATTTTAACACAAAGGGTAAGAAGACCTACCACCAGCGCCAGCTTGGGTAAATGGCAGGACACCTAGGAAGCGGTTTTCAGACAACTCATCTCCAGATAAAGTGTTAGCTACAGAGTGTCAGGACGGTCTTCCTCCTGAACCCCGCTGCCAGGCATGTTCAGAAATCAAAAATCTCTCTTAGGATTTAGGATAGAAATATGAGTTTACAGCATATATTAGAGTGCCCTCCGACCTCCCTGGCTCAGAGGTGGCATTCAGGCAGTCAATACTCCAGAAGTTACCAGGAGACCAAACCTTGTTGGAGGAACAGAGTTTTGGAGAACCGTTTGCCGACTGGGGCCGCCCTTAGACCTATCAGGTCAGAAGAGTGTCGCTGATGAGTAGTTTAAAATTGACTAAGAACTTCAATTTTACAGACATTTCTGGGATGTAGCCATAAAAGGGCTAAAAGGGAGAAAGGCAGCTGAAGACTCTAGAGAGAAAGGGAAGCGTGGCTGAGAGAAGTTAGTAAATAGGAATGTTGTTTGAGCATGGAGTGACAGCAGAGGCCTGTGACTGTGCAAAGAGCAGGAGCCACACACAGTGGGGCTACAGCATACCCCCAAGAAGATGTGGGGGTCAGTAACTCTGTAAGGATGCAGAAGTTTGAACTGAAGTACAGCAGAGGGAACCAAAGACAGGAGGAGAAGAAAGACAAGAAGTGTGAGGTGGGCTGGTGAACTCAAGCCTCAAAGACAGGCCACAGAACTGAAGGTAGCTGCTCGAGAAGCTCCCCTCATTCCAACAACCAGAGTAAACAAACAGGTGTTTTAAGAATAGAAAGGGGTGGCTGAAGACCTGTTTCTCTACTTGATCTGTGAACTTCCATTTTCTTATATGCTGGTAAACTCTGTCTTCTTATCAGTGAAGAGAATTTATCTCATCACTGGGTTCTTCTTTATTCATCTTTATTAAGTTTATCCTAAATGTGAGCCAGGCGGTGGTAGCTCAGGCTTTTAATCCCAGAACTCTGGAGGCAGAGGCAGGAGAATCTCTGTGAATTCGAGGCCAGCCTGCTCTACAGAGCTAGTGCCAGGACAGCCTCCAAGGCTACACTGAGAACCCCTGTCTTGAAAAAATTAAACAAAACAAAACAAATTATCCTAAATGTACAGTTCAGGCATTCTGGGTCTAGTGCACAATCCTTATTACCTGAAAGCAATGACAGGCACATGGTCCCTTTTGTCTTAGGACCATTTCCTGGAGTCCTGCAATGAGGTGAACTATCCAGCTAATTGTTAGACATGCATAGGTGAAGGGCAAGGGCTTTTTCTCTTTCATAAAGGTAAAGAAGGTCCAGGAATCAAAGCCTTCATATAAGGCACCCTTTCTGTAGGCACAGGAAGCCTAGAGAAGTAGGAGATGTATACACTTACAGTGTTTTAAGGAGCAGTAAATGAGAACTGTGGAAGGCATTAACAACAACAACAAGAAAGTCAGGTGCATTTTGTTCTACATATCCTGATTTTCTTGCTGTGCAGGTGAGTTGAATAAATGTTGTCTGTGTTTTATAATGGATGTTCCTTGGAATGCCAGGAAAGTGAAGTAACATTTTTAAGGTTAGCTTGAAAAAAATAGAAGATGGTACCATTACTCGATGCTACACAGTTTCCTTAAGAACTTATAATTTCATGAATGAAATAATAATAATAATCCCTAATAAGTGGATCCTGTCATGATTATACTTCATTACCATATTAGGTAAATCGCAGGAGCCTGACAGTGCTTAATACTGCTGAAAAGTAAGAAATTGTGTCTTTTTTAAAAGTGAATCCTGATCATATATCTAAATATGGTATGTTTTATTTGCAATGCTTATATCTAAGAGAATATGCAAATCTACGAAATATATAGGAAGAAAATGATACAGCAAGGCAGAAAGACACAGCATGTCCCTGTTGACATTCCACCCAATTAGTATACGCTTTCCACATGGTAGAATATTTAATTGAGTATAGTAGATATCATGGGTGCTAGTTACTTGGTCATTACATCACTTTGCATATTTCCAGTGGTTTCTGATGAAAATACAATGTGAGGTGGAAAAACATATTTATTATTCATTTTATGTTTCACTTATTAAAAATAAAAATCTGCTTTGGGAGATTAGATAGATGCTATTATACACAGAAAGTAAGTTAGGAAATGGGCTTTTAGCACTGGATTGATACTGATTTACACATAGGCATTCACCAGACTGCAGTCATGAGGGAGTGAGGTTAGTGTGGTCTCTGCTTCAACCATGCTATAAACACGGGCCTCAGTTTCTATGGAGCCCATCTGACCACACGACTGGCTCACATAGTAGCCGTTAGCCAGAGGAAAATGAGGAAGCATCTTGGCTTCTCAATTTTTCTAAACTCAGTTGTAAATAATCCTAAAATGGATTTGATTAATGGACAGGAAAGTGGAGGTGGAGAAAGGAGAGAGGGAGGGAGGGGGGGGAAAGGGAAGGGAGACTGCCTCTGTGTGAAGGGACTTCCTCCGGGGATATAGGAAGGTTTTAGGTTGATTTGCCTTTGATGTCTGTAGTCTCAGGGTTTGTGTAGATGAACAGCGTATCTTGGGGAATTGTGGATTTTCTTTAACGTATACACACCCATCATTTTTGTTACTCTTCTCTTTTGTGACAAAATACGTGGAGAGGAAGGGTTTGGTTTCTCTCACAGGACACAGTGATGACGGCACGGAACTCGTGGCAGGAAGAACTTGAAGCAGACAGTCACACTGCATCCCAGACTGCAAGCAGAGGGCAATAACATCTCCTAAAACTAGAAAATCTCTTACAGCCATGTCCAGAGACTTCCACCCTACATGATTCCATCAAGTTAACAATATTAATCCTCACAGAGATCGTGCACGCACATGGTAAGCCAATGTGGAAACCTTCATCATCTGTAGCTCTGTACATATTCTTGTCAACCCCTGGCTAAGTCTTCTACATAGCTCGGATGTGTCCTAAAGGAAGCATGATTTGCAACAACAGAAGACCTCCCTAATTGTGCAGATGGAGGTTTGGGACTCAAGAAGAGCATGTCTCAAAGGACAGGTGCAAGGACAGATTTTTTAAAATGATTCCTGATGTTGAATGGCACTTGGTAATTGTGAACATGTCTTTGAAAGAAGCCAGCACACGTGCTACCCACCATTACTGTCCTAACTACCACTTACAAACCATTTCTATTGACCCAGAACACATTCTTCCCAAAGTTAAGGGGATGATACATTTGTTTATACAAAACAATTGCAATTATCAGAATAATTCATAAGAGTTTCTTTTAATATCAAAATGTCCTGAGTGGAGTTATTATGTTTGCTCTTGTCAAATCAAACTCTTTTGTTTTTGTTTTCTTTGCGGCTTCTTGCTGGGTCTCCAGGTATTTGATCTGCCTTTGTTTACTTGTTTTTCACCATGGATTTTTGTTTTGTATTCCGAAGCCGACTTAGCTAAAGGACTGCAGCTTTTAAATCTTTTTTGTTGTTGTTGTTGTTTTTGAGAGAGAGTTACTTCATAAAGATCTATACCCGAATGCCTTCCATGTGACTTTCTCCCAAGACAGATAAAAATGGAATTTTTCTTGAAAACACGGTTTGACTCCTGAGCTCAAATAGTTATCCCTCAGTTCCTGTAAGAACATTGACCTCTGAGTATCAAAATCATTTAACTTTTCTTTTGGGTCTATCTAAAAAATCATCTCAAAGTATTCTTTGAAACCATGTCTGTGAATTACTTAAGATTCTCAAAATGTCTCCCCTGAAAATGGATGTTTGAGTCATACAAGGATAACCCATTTCAGGGACATTGCCTTTGCTAACCCCTGATGGGAAAGCAGAGAGAACCAATAAGTAGGTCTGCTACTCTGCTCTGAGTAAACTATTTAAAGGCAATTGATGGCTATGGATATAGAGTTTAACTTGAAGGCAATATCATAACATATATAGCCCAACAGATTCCCTTTGTAAACTGTTATAAGAGTTCTGGTGGCCAAGAGCACTTCTCTTCCTCATAGAAGATATCTGTGTTGGGATACCAATCTATACTACATAAGAAGAATTATTTGTACAGCTACTTAAACTTTAACTATTTGAGATGAAATAAAATGAAGAGTTGAGTTTCTCAGTTGTACCAGACAAAGGCTAAATGCACAGTAAGTACAGGAGGCTATGACTGAAAGACCCTACAGACCCCCTCCTCAAAACCCTCAGCTAGCATGCTCCCGGGGAACGCCCTGTTTGCTTGAAAAATTCTCAGATCAGCAGCCAGCCTGCTCTCATAAGAACATTCCATTTGCTTAGGAGAGCAGGATGTCTATGAGATAGGATGGCCGCAAGGCAGGATATCAATAAGATAGGACATCAGCAAAGCAGGTTGACTGCAAAACAGGATATCTATAAGCTAGGAACAGAATGACTTTTGCTGACACCCATGCTGAGAGAGGAAACCATTCATGCCCCCGCCTCATTCCAATAACCACACTTTTGCTTCTGTAAACTTGCTTTTTGGTCTTCCCTATAAAAAATCCACCCTCCAGTCAGCAGGCACGCAAGTCCTCCGAAAGACTTGCCGCCCCCAGGTACCTGTGTTTACCCAATAAACCTCTTGCGTTTTGCATCCGTATGGTCTCGGCCTGTTCCTTGGCATAGGGGAGGTCTCCTCCTGAGAGAAAGTCCTCTTCGAGGGTCTTTCAATGACGACAGTGATTGCTGTAGTCATACAGCATACATGTTAGATCACTCAACTATAAAACAATTCCATCTCTTCAGAGAGCTCTCTGTGTACGTACTGACTATGGAAAACAATGCTGATCAGGACAGCTAAGCTATGACTCTATAGCGATGTACTGTCTTTCTTCTGACTATCAAATGTTGCACTGCAACATGAAAGTTTTAGGTTTTTCCAATCAGCTCAAAGTTCTCTAAAGAACGGTAGAGATAATTTAGAAAAGCGGGAGCTTGGTAGACGACATTTTCATTAGAAAGAGAGAGTTTTAATTTGGGTATCAGTTGAAGTTGTACCCTAAGTGATTGTCTTTTATTCTAAATTTTCCATGAAGTCTAAATGTTTAAGGAAAAAAAAAACCCTACTGTTTCCAAAAGTATTTGAGATGCTTCTATAGATAACCCATCTAGAAAACAAGGTACAGTGCTGCACGTGTTCAAATATAAGGACCTAGAAGGCTGCGTAGGTTCCTTCTTTTCAGGCCTCGTGGAGAAGTCAGGATAGATTTAGAAGCATCATCATTTGGAAACAGTGCCCTGCTCATCATATGGCTGAACTGCCCTTCTAGTCCTAAAGGACATCCCCATGCACATTTTTATAAGGCTCCAGATGATGCTGCCGTTTAATGTCTCTACTTAATCTGGTAGAAAATGTGAGACTAAAACAGACTTTGTAAATGCATATTTGTGGTAATATAATTTCTTCTGAAGGGCATTGGGCTATTTCTGTCTTAAAGGTTAAAGTAATTTTAAAACATAAATGTTTGAGGACAAAGTAAAGAAGCAAAATAAGGGTTCATTATCCAAATACCTAGCACTGTGGTGCAAACCCGCAATGACTTTGTTCTCCAGGAGAGATTCTTCAGTTGGTTTTCCAGGGAGTGCTCTGCAGCACTTCTGGTTTATAGCCTCGGGGTGTCTTCTCCCCACTGCTTTATCTTTTCCCTCAAGGCTGAGATATTTCCCTGCTTCAGGTACACAGTCGAAAACATTCGCTTTAGAATTGACTTCACAAAGAAGCCATAGATCTTTACAAAGAGGAGAAAGGGATAAGAAAATCTCTGGTCAATAGAAGACAAGGGGGCAATTAACATTTACCAGTGGGAGCACTAACATCATTCAAGTTTGGAGTGAGGATTCTTTTAGCATGTGTAACTGTGTTCTTTTTCTTCTTTCCATCCCTTCTACATCTAAGTAGCTCTCAGGATGCAAGTGCAAACACAGAAGCAGGACTGACTATGTTGACCAACCATGCAGTATTAGGTCCAAGGAGTCAAAGAGATATAATATATAATTTATTACAAAGATGCTTTTAGTTACTGTTGTTTTGTCATTTTTAATGACCATTAACACTCATATACTCAGTTTGAATGAGGATAAAGAAACATTCTATTGTAGAGAAGTAGATTTCTAAGTTCTAGATTATAGGATGAAGCAGTCTTAGTAGAACATAGTGAAGTAAGTATACTGCAGTATGTGAGAAATAGTGAGCAGGGATAAAACACAAAAGACATTGGGTACTGAGTTTTTTACATTGGAGTTTGTTTTCATTTTGTTCAGAATGTGACTGTGCCCTAGTTTTTCTCACTTAGAGTATAAAAGTATCTAATTTATTTTCTATTTTATAGGAGCCTGCAGTTGAGAAACATCAGATTTTAAGAGTCTGGATATTTTTAAAGAGACTGGGTTTTTAAGTCTTTCAATTTTTGAGGACTGTGGAACCTTTTAAATTTATATAATGTTTTATATTGCAATGTCAATATTAATGTGTGATCTTGGGCATAAGCAAGAAAGGGAAGTTTGTGACTTAACAGGGAGGTATTTGTGTGTCAAGTTGACAGAGGGTTAGTTGTGCCGGATAGTTTTCTTTCAACTTAACACAAGCTAGAGTCATCAGAGAGGAGGGATCCTCAATTGAGAAAATACTTTCAGAGTGTAGGGAAATTTCTTGATTAGTGATTGATGCAGGAGAGCCAGGCCACTGTGGGTGGGTTTGGCACACCCCTGAGCTGGTGGTCCTGGGTGCTATAAGAAAGCATGTTAAGCAAGCCATAAAGAGCAAGCCAGTAAGCAGTATCCTCCATGATCTCTGCATCAGTTCCTACAGCCAGGTTTCTACCCTGCTTAAGTTTCTATGCTGCCTTCCTTCAAGGATGAACTGTGACGTAGAAATATAACTCAAATAAACCCTTTCCTTCCCAGGTTGTTTTTGGTCATGGTGGTTCATTACAGCAATTGTAGTCTTACCTAAGATAAGATTAACAAAAAGATTTGTGTTGCTCTGACCGCCGTATTTGTGGGTTGCTTGACAGAAACTGCAGGATTAAGAGAAAAACTGAGCTAAGAACGGATCTTGTAAAATTGGAAGGCTACATCAGCCAATGAGGTTGGAAGAGCATCACGGAGTGGGGTGTGTGTTAAATAAGGAGTCAATTGGAGTATGATATAGGGTCCTAGACAGGAAAGTAATAAATACACTATTCTTCCCTATTTTTTCCGTGTTCATTTTGTCTTGTTTTTCCAAGTCATCCATTAACTCCTTCAAGGTAGAAAATGCAACTCCCTTTAAGGTCCTTCACAGGGTTAATTGTAGAGAACAATCATTGTGTCTACTACACTCCTTACTTTCCCTGTTGTTCTGATAAGACACTTTGACAAAAGTATCTTAAGAAAGAGATCTGTTTTTCCTCCCAGCTCCTGGGGACAAGCCAGCACAGGGGAAGTCACAACAGCAGGCCCTCAAGGCAGCTGTCATACTTTATCCAGTCAAGAAGCAGAGAGGGATGCAGGACAGTGCTCAGCTCAGCTCCCTGGTTCTTCAGTCTGGAATCCCAGCTCATAGCTCAGTCGGGACTCAGCATTTCGATTAATCTAAACTAGATAATCTCTCATAGGCAAGCCCAGAAACTAATCTAACTAGGAGAATCACTCACAGCCATGCCTGGAGGCTTGTCTCCCACATGATTCTAGATCCAGTCACAATGACAATCAGTACTAACCACAACCCTTACTGAATATATGCTATCAGTCAGGCTGACAAGAAGCAATAACAGGACCTGAAAACAAGCAAGCAAAATAAAAAAAGCACAGAAAATAATTGACATAAAGGATCATTTTGTCAAATCCCTAAGGACAAACCATTTTGTCTATATTGGCTAACCTTTGATTGGAAGTCCTGTGGGGATGGAGCCAACTTCTATGTTTTAACTTCCTTGCTTCATTTACTATTTATTTATTTTTGAGGTGTGTGCACACACCTCATAAATAAATAAATAAATAAATAAATAAATAAATAAATAAATGCACACGTATGTGTATATACAGGCATGTATGTGTTCATATATGCATGTGAGAAGGCAGAGGTTATGTCGGGTGTCATTTCACAAGAGCCATGCACCTTAGTGTTTCGTGATCATGTCTCTCCATGAGACTTACCACTCTACAGTTAGTCTAGACTCACTGCTTAGCAAACACCAGGGATCTTTGTATCTGCATCGCTCCGGCACTAGGATTACAAGTCTATGCCAGCTCATCCAACTTCCATGGAGATATTAAGGCTCAAACTCAGGCGCTCATGCCTATGCAGCAAGTGCTTCACTAAACAAGACATCCCCCCCACTCCCCATAGCCTATTTCCTAAGCTATTTATTCGGACTAAGACCCATTAATGTGAAGGTGATCTCAGCAAGGGCGTTGGTAATCGCAGTTTTGTGGAACTTAAAGCTTCTGTAGAGCAAGGTGGGAAGAACACATTAAGATACACATACACCTTTCCACATAAAAATTGGATATTTATCTAGAATATGAAATTCAATTATGAAGCAGACAAAGCATTGTTAAGAGCTGATAAACTGCAGAAATATCACTTGACAAAAACTGACAGACAGTTAGTGGTTTTTGCACATCTGTCTGGTAATTAGAACCATTTAGCCTGCACCAGTCTGTGGATACACACAGTTCTCTTTCTGGTTCTCCTTCACTACTCACCCTCTCGTTGTGCTGAGCACTGCCAGTCACGGCAGCTCATAGCTCTCCCAATACTCAGAGGAGCAGTGGATAAGAGAATTCTAAAAACTGTCTCCACACTAAGATGGTAGTCAGTGCCGCAATTACATGCAATAAACCAAAGTCATCCTCATGCCTAGCTCTTCCCAAATGCCTGTATCTCCAACTGCAGCAAACAGGAGGTATGGTGGGACAAAAGAAACACAGGTGTGTCTAAAAGAACACAGTCTATCATATAGACACTGTTCTGATTAATACTAAAGTGTCTTCTCTTTGGATCACCCTGAGTATACCTTGGTATGACCATTGGATAGAGGCCCTGTGCCAGTAAGGAAGAGGCTCTGCAGTTTAAATGGCACTATCTCCATGGCATAGCTTTCCATATGTAGCACAGAGAAAAGAAAAGATGGATAAACATTCTGAAGCTAGAATCATAACAGAGGTGGACTGCAGAGAAGCTATGTCCTACTTTGGAAGACAATAAAAACTGGGGGACTCCCAACAAATCTTTTCTTTAAGGAAATGTATTAGAAATAGCTCTAAATTGAAGAAACAGAACTTAAGAAAAATAAATGGTTTGTGTTTTGATACTCAAGAGCTCCAGTTAAAGGCTTTCTGACTGAAAAGACAGAAAGTCAGCCTCTTTCTATGGTATGGCTTGAGCATTTTGTGTCTGAGCATAACAGTGTTAAGGTCAGTGCATGGTAAAAATCAAACGCTGGCATTGCCACCCTTTCAGAGCCATTCAGGCCGAAAGGTAGCACAAAGCTCCCATTGAGATAAGGCCTTGGAGTTACAGGGGCCGCTTTCACACTCATGCCATTGGCTAGGGCTCAGTGCTTTCTTTACCCGGATACACTTCAATGTAGGGGTGGATGGGAAATGATATCTTTATTCTGGGTGGCCCTGCAAGGAACTGAAGTTAGAAGGCATTTTTAGTGTTTGTTTTGTGTCTTTTGGGTTTTATTACGAAGAAGACTGTGGGGCTGGATGAATGGCTCAGCTGTTTAGAGCACTTGCTGCTCTTGCAGAGGACTGCGGTTTAGTTCCTAGCACTCAGGTGCCAGCAAATAACTGGCTGTAATTCCAGTTTCCAGAAGATCTGACATCCTCTTTTGGACTCCAAAGCTATATAATACAGAATGTGCACAAACATACACCTAAGTAAAACCACCAATATACATAAAATGAAAAAAATTAATTCAAAAGAAAGAATATGACTTGGATTGTGATATTTGCTACCTGTGCTCCAGGAATCCTTTGAAAGTAGTGCCATTGAAGGGTTTGGCAAATCTTGACTGTCAGCGTGACATATGTGGGAAGGGAGACCCTCAGTTGAGGACTTGCCTCCATCAGATTGGTGTGTGGACATATCTGAGGGAAAAGGATGAAGTCCTGAGTGAATGTATATTGTTGACATGAATACAGCCTTGTCAAGGACTCCAATGCCTTAGAGCCATGGAAATGGAAAAACTTTCTCTGAGTGAAGCTCAGAGGAATGGCAAAAACTCCCTCCAAGTATGGAAGTTAGGAATGAGTGACCTGCAGCTAAAACTAGTGTTTGCAAAAAACTGTCTATCACGGCTTCCGCCTCTCTGATGTTTACAGCCTAAGACTGCTCTCCTATAGAGACCTTCTTCTGAGATTAGCTAAACATTCCTCTTCATTCTTCTGTACACAAGAAACCTGCCTCCTTGATTCAGATATGTAAGATAAATGCATCTCCATTATCGTATACAACCCACCCAACCCCAGCTTTTCTGTTTGTTTGTAAGTATGTGTCCATCTTTTCTTTATTCCCTCCTTGCCCTAGTCAAGTTTCCAGGACCCAATCATGTAGTTGGTTGCAGCTAATATCTATGGGGGCATTTTCTTGCTTACTAGTCGAAGCAGGAGGGTCCAAACCCAGTGTGGGGAGTACCATTTACAGGCAAATGAAATGGGATAAATAAGAAATTTAACTGAGGAAGCCAAGGGGAGAAAGCCAGTAAGCAGTGTTTTTCCATGATTTCTTTTTTTTTTTTTTTTTTTTTTTTTTGGTTTTTCGAGACAGGATTTCTCTGTGGCTTTGGAGCCTGTCCTGGAACTAGCTCTGTTGACCAGGCTGGTCTCGAACTCACAGAGATCCGCCTGCCTTGTTTTTCCATGATTTCTGCTTCACTCTCCTGCCTTGAGGCCTTGCCTTACATAATGAACTGTAACCTATAAGCTTAAATAAACCCTTCCTTCTTTAAATTTCATTTGGTTGTGGTACTTAGCAGGGCAACAGGAAAAATGTTGAAATAGGAGCGGCGGGGCTGTGACCCCGGCACCCGGCCGCCCGCATGGCTAGCTTATGCCCAGAAATAATTACACGGAAACTGTATTCTTTCAAACACTGCCTGGCCCTGCTAGTTCCAGCTTCTTATTGGCTAGCTCTTACATATTGTTCTAACCCATTTCTAATATTCTGTGTAGCCCACGAGCTGGCTTACCAGGGAGGATCTTAACCTGCGTCTGTCGGGAGCGGGAGAATCATGGCGACTCCTCCACCAAGCCTCCTTCTCCCAGAATTCTCCTCTGTTTTCTCCACTCACCTAAGGGTGGGCCTTATCAAGGGGCCTAGGCAGTTTCTTTATTAATAAGAAATCACTCCCACATCAGAAAAAGTATCTAGAACACCAAGTAATACGAGTGAGAATGGCTGGGTCCCATGTTGGGGTGACATCTGTCGTGAGCCCCACGTTGAGGGCCATCTATAGAGGACCAACCTTGACAGGTCCATTAGTTCCAGGGTAAGGGTGTGTGGATTAGAACTGTTGTGCAGAAAGAACAGAGATGTAAAAGAAACAGAGTCACAGAATAAAGTCAGGAGGGCAACCTAGTGTTTATTGAATTCACCTGTGTTTATTTTCCATGTGTTTTATATACCCTAATCCAAAAGGTGCAGAAGAAGACTTCTTTACCATGATACAAACAAGGAACAAACAAAGTAATTACCTCTTTAACACCATAGTTACCTCTTTAATTAATAATGTTTCTTTTTAGAAACATCAAGTAGCTATTCCCTTAGTTAAGCATTCTGTTGTTTAGGCAGGCCGTGCAGCAACCACACCTTAGGCCAAGCATTCTGTAGGCAGCCACTCCCTGGGTCAAACCTCCCTTCCTAACCTTGAATGAGCAAGAACAGAACTAAACTCTCTGACCTTTGGTCAAGGTGAAACAGATTCACGTGGATTCTGACCTGACAATTTGCAGCCATTAGATTTTCTGCAATATAAACATAGAGGATTGGGGATCACAAAGTCTGAGCTTGGAGTCTCTGCCATCAAAATCCAGTGGCTCCTACTGAAAAGAAATTCCCCTACACACTGTGCCACATGGATACGTTCCTTGGCATAGACTGTTTACTCAAAACTCTTGTGTAACTCAACACTGGTGATCATCTAGAGAATTGTCAAGCTCTTTCCTGGTGAAGAACAAGGAATTAAATGTCCAGGAAAGACAGATGGACTTTTGTAAAAAACATAAGTAAGAGCTTTATTTCTTTGGGATAGGGGTGTCTTAAGACTGGACTTCCACTCTGGCTTGAATTTTTAGGGGTCCCAAGTTTTCCCCTTTCTACTATTGGTCCTGTTTACATACTCACCCCATTTTTCCCCATCATGTTTCTACCTAGTATCATCCTAGAACTAGAAGTCACCACCTCAGGGATCTCATTTTATCTTTCTTTATCTGCCTTTGCCCCTTGAACTCTCTTCTCTTCCAAGAGTTATAAAGTAAAAGCAAGGCTACCTTGCCTACATATTAGTCAAGCCAATCCCCTCCCTCGTGTCCCAGTCGATTGTCACGTGACAATCCACTTAAGCAAAAAAATCTGTGTTTCACCAGTTATCACTGGGGACACACACAACCAACATCCTGACACAAATTTGATAGCGAACAAAAGAACAAGACGGGTAACATGAAATGCATAGGTACTTTCTCTCCATGACTAGGTAGATAGCATCCTACCTGAGGTCCAGAACCAGGGCAGCTAATTAGATGTTTCAGTGTCTACAGGTGTACTCAATGGGTTCAATCTATTGAGTACCTATGAAGAATAGAAGTGAAGAGAAAGTTTTAACTCTACTTGACTGTGCACACCAGGATATTCGGTTCTAGTTCTCATGCCTTTACATCCAGTCTGGAATATGTATCTTTGCCTCTCTGCCTTTCTGGCCTTCACCTGCACTGCAGGTATTCCTGGGTCTTCAGCTTGGAGGTGGCAGATTGTAAGGTGTCTTACTTTCGGTAATCATTGAATAATAAGAGTGAACCAGTACCATATAGGCTATGTTTCTGCTTTTTATATATCGTGTGTGTGTGCATTCAGGTGTACGCTTGCATGGTGCATACTGTTTCTCTGGAGAACCATGCTTGTTGCACAACTTTCTTCCTTTCCTAATTATTTATTTATTCTATGTATATGTGCATTTTGCCTGCATATATGCCTGTACAACAAGCACATGACTGGTGCCCACAGGAGTCAGAAGAGTAAAAGAAAACAAGCCAGGAAAAGCTAAGTAGGTGCTAACAAGGCTGCTGGGCAGCACTCGGGATAGACTACAGCTTCAGTGAGCTTTGTAGGGTGTAGGATAGGGAGCAACAAGGTTAGCTGGTCAGTCAGGCTCTTGTGGCTGAAAATGGAAATAAGGGCATGGGAGCAGGCTGCCTGGTGCAAAGTGTGTCTTTCAGAAGAATCAAGAACCATCACTATCTTGGAAGGAGCTTGTTGATGAACTGAAACAAAATGGTGATGCCTATGTCAAGCTAGAGTTACTGAGTGTTGTGAGCCTCACTGTGGGTACTGGGAATCTAATCCAGGGCTCCTGACTGCTGGGTCATCTCAGCACTGGAACTTAGTTTTGCAGCGAAGAACTTAGTGACTACTCCCAGCCTCCTAACTGTCCTCTAGATCTACTACAGTTCATTCTCTTTTAAATAACAAGACTGCAAATCTATACATCCTCAAAACTCCAAAAGCCTGTGGTGCTCACGTCAAGCCTCCCTTTCAGTCATCTGTTTTCACTTACATACATACATACATATACACACATACATACATACACACACACACACACACACACACACACACACACACACACACTCTTTGGCCCTGGTTACATTGACCTGGGCTGCCAGATTTCCTTCCACTTAATCTTCCAAAGTATTTCTCCTTTGCCCTGAAGTGCTTTCTGCTTTTGTTTTCCTTGTGAAAGCTCACACCTTCAGGGAGATCCTCTTCTCACCATTGAAACTTCCTTGTGCCTGAGCTATTTCCCTCCAAGGCCTTTAACACACCCAGGTTTTATGTGTTGTTCTGTCCAGGGATGTCAGCTGCCGAAGGCAGGGGCTTACCTGGGGTCAATGTCACTGAAAACAACAAGCTCAGTCAGCCTGTGACAAGCTGGTATTTATGACACAAATTGGTGAAAGTGGATAATTAATTTCTTACCAGATGAATTCTCCCCATTTCATGTTTTAAGGTTAACATTTTCTCTTTCTCATCTTGCATTTTAAAATGACAACTGAAAAATGGAAACTGAAGGGGGAGGTTGGTAAATGGAAGAGAAATGTGTACTTCTGTCTTTGATCTATTTAATTCAGGTTGATGAGAACTCTGGTTGACCTGCTGTACCGAGGACTCTGTAGAAATGGATGGAAGAAGAACTTTCTAGGCTAAAAGGGAAGATTATTTGTGCATAATGCTCTGTTTGAAGATAGAAGTTAGCCTCGCTTCAATTGGGAGGTTTAACTACGGTCTCTGCTTCTCCTAAAAAGGGACAGGAGGCATTTATTTAAAAGGCTTAACTTTTTCAAGCCATCAGGGCACTTTCATGTGGCAGGTGCTAAGGAATGAGAGTCACATATTCAATGGACATCAGAAGACTATGACAGATTCTCTTCAGGTGTGGGTTCTAGAGCCCCAGATTATCAAGATCAATGCTTATCTTTTCCATCTGCCCTTAGACTACCAAGGATAAGGAAATCTCATTAACTTTTGAAACTGGGCTCCGTCTTTAACCAAACCCGAAGCCCTTAAGTGCTGTCTGTTCCTGATGTATTCTCCGGGAGGATTTTTATTTTTAGATCTGCTTCTTGCCACTAAAAAGTTTTGTTCGTTCCCTAAGGAAATGCAAGGGCTTTTCCCCTGGGAATGAAATCTAGACACATTTGTCCTGTGTGATATACCTTCTGTTTGTGGCTGGCACACCGATTCTGTTGGGCATTTCCAGGCCATTGTGTGACACTCAGGGGTAACATGGAAAATTGATTGCATGCTACCTTTGTTGCACATTAAAGGGACGTGAGCCATGCTTAAGCTAAGAGACACAGAAGTTTTGATTTCTCCCATAGCAGGAAATTATATTCTATAACATGTGCTTAGTAATTACCGATCTTGGCATGGGCGTGAGTGCCGCATGCATACTACCCCCAGTGGCACCGTTTCAAGGTTGCAGAGTCACCTTTTATAGACGAGTCATTTCTAATCTCTCCTCCTGCAACTCCGTCTGCCACATTTTGCTCTGCACGGGTATTCCTGGAACAAATTGGAATGTTGCTGAGTGAGTTCTTTAAAGCATTTTTAATGCTAGTGCATATGTTTTAAGGGCTGTGAAAAACTGTCACCATGGACCTTGGAGACGGCATAGTAAGAATGAGAGGAATGGGAGCAGCCACAACGCAGATCCCTCTTGACAATAAAGCAGTCCTTTATATGTTTGAAGTACCTGTGAATGTTTCTATTCCAGTGGGTCAGTTTATCTTTGGGATGGTGAAAAATCTAGCCAAATGGCATGGTTTAGATACAATAAGCTTAGAATAATCTTAGATATAATAATCTCTACAGCCTTATTTTGTTAATTTATCAGACACGTCAGAATTTGTTCTTTAGCGTATTTCTATAGTTTTAACTTGATGTTCACAACAATCCTAATGAATATGTGCTATACTGGAAATAGAATAGCCAAGTGGGTAAAGTGTGGGTTCTCAGAAAGCAAAATCATAGAGATCTAGGTCAAAACCACGACTCTATGTTAGCAAGGTCACTTGGATTTCTCATCTGTAGATTTGGACAGTGAAATAAACTGCTGATGGATTTGTTGATAACATTAACATAATAACCTGGCACTTAAGCATTTAATATCATCTCATTTTTCTATTATAGCTATTTTATAGATGAAATAATAACTTCAGTGGGGTGGCATAATATGCTCATGACTATACTGCTAGTAACTGACTTCCATTTGGATCCAAGTATTTCTGATTATAGATATCTTGATTTCAGATTGGCATTAGAGTCCAGAAGAGAGTAGAAAACCAGTTCTCACAGCAAATGACTCAGAGGATTATTTGCAAAATTGAATAACAAATTCATGTTGACAAGCACATATAATGGTATAAGAAAGTGAGTTATTCTGATTGTAGAATTTCATAGGTTACTAATCTAGACCTTTTCCTAAAATAAACCTGGACGCCGATGAAACAGTTGCTGAGTTTGTCTTCCCCCTGTGTAAACAGCTGTACCACTGAAACGGCCCTTTTGCTTTTAAGGGTGCCATGTAGTTGGGTTCCTGCCTGGTGGGGTATGGGCAGGAATGTTGAGCACCATTTTCGGAGGCAGCCTAAGAAATCTCTGTGTAGTATTTTGTTGCTTTACCTTCTGTTGGTAGGAAAGGAGATAGTCACCACACACTGCTTGGACTGTAATTTAATGATGGGAACCCACAAAGAGGATGGTTTCTGAGTCTCCGAGTCACTGATAAGGTAAGGCCATCACCATTCAGATGTATACCTGGCAGATTCTCCCATTGTGTGGGCTTCTCTTACCCATTTGATAATTTACACTTCCTCATTCAAATGGAGGCCTCTAGTTCAATATATAGAAATTTGGGATTAATCCATCTCTGGGATTAAGCGTACTGGATCATAATGACTGGTCTTTTTGATATGTTCTTGGATTATGATCTTAAGTATTGTATTGACTATTTTCACTTCTGTATTCATAAGGGAAATTGGTTTGTAATTCTCTTTCTTGAGTCTTTATGTGGTGTGGGTATCAGAGTAACTGTGGCCTCATGGAAATAAATTTAACATTTTAGGGAATTTTTTGTTTACATTTTGGGGGACAATTTGAGGAGCATTGGCATTAATTCTTCTCTGAAAATCTGCTAGAATTCTACACTAAAACCATCTGACCCTAGGTTCCTTTTGGTTGGGAGACTTTTAATGACTGCTTCTTTTTCACTATGGCTTATAGGTCTATTTGTTTATCTGATCTTGATTTAACTTTGGTAAGTGTTACCTATCAAAAATTAATCATTTCTCTTAGATTGTTCAATTAATTTTTTAGTTTAAAAATATATCATTATAATTCTCTGGATTTCCTTGGTATCTTTTATGTCCCCTTTTTAGTTTATGATTCTATTTAGATATTTTCTCTCCATCTTTTAATTAGAACCAACTTTTGTTTTATTTATCTTTATATTTTTCACTTTGTTTCTATTTTATTCATTTCAGCTTTAGTTTTGCTTATCCTTTGCTATCTACTCCTTTTTGGGTGTTTTTGCTTCTTTCTGTTCTAGAGCTCTCAGGTGTTGCTGTTAAGTTGCTAATATGATATCTCTCTCTCTTTAGTCAGGCACTTAGTGCTTTTTAGTTTCCTCTTTTCATTGTATACCATAAATTTGGATATGCATTATGTTCATTTTCATTGATTATAGAAAGTCTTTAGTTTATTTATTTATGTCTTGACCCATTTTTTATTCAGTAGCAAGCTGTTGCATTTCCACAGGTTTGGAAAGTTTCTGGTTTCTGTTGATACCTAGCTTTAATCCATAGTAGTATGATAGGATACAGGGCATTACTTACGTTTTCTTTTATCTGTTGAAGCTTGCTTTGTGTCCAAGTATGTGGCCACTTTCAGAGAAAGTACCATGACCTGCAGAGAAGAAGGTATATTCTTTTGTGCTTTGGTGAAATGTTCTGTAGATATCTATTAGCTACATTTGGTGTATAATATCTGTTAGCTCTAGTATGTCTCTGTTTAGTTTTGTCTGGATGACCTGTCCATTAGTGAGAATAGGGTGCTGAAGTCTTTCACTATCAGGATGTAGGAGGGTCAACTACTATTTAAACTATGGCAGTATTTCTTTTACAACTTGATTGTCTTTGTATTCAGCACATAGATGCTAAGAATTAAAATGTCCTTGTTTGACTGGCATGAGGTAGTCATCAGAAGTAAATCAAAATGGAAAGAAATATACTACATGTTAATTACATGGAATTTAACTAAAAACTATTAACCTACTAAAGGAATCATAAGATTGAAAAGTTTAACATCATAGACGAGCATTACTGCATGCAAAATTTCAATGTGGTACTAACAAAAATATGTGTATTGTTGTGGGCCCTGGAAATCTAAGGCTAGGGGTCAGCATCTCATCTCTGACTCAGTGAACAGCATTTACCTCAGGTGTGGAATTGTATGACAGCATGTGAAGCCCATATCTACCAGACAGCTCAAAATCTTTTCATGGACATGTCTTACAGTGAATTCATCATATAAATCCATTCTAGCTTCATGATCATTCTCAATTTATAATATAAGTGTCCCAGGTACTGCTGAGACCCAGCGCTAAATACCTAGATGACTAGCTTCCAAACAATTGAAAGGTTTATGGTTATAAAATATTTTTTAAATTAAAAGTGTATGCAGCTTGGGCCAAAGGGTACCTCTATGTCCCACAGTAAACAACGGTAAAAAATATATACACTTGGGCTGGAGAGATGGCTCAGTGGTTAAGAGCATTGCCTGCTCTTCCAAAGGTCCTGAGTTCAATTCCCAGCAACCACATGGTGGCTCACAACCATCTGTAAAGAGGTCTGGCGCCCTCTTCTGGCCTTCAGGCATACAGACAGAATATTGTATACAAAATAAAAAAATAAATAAAAAAATATATATATACACTTGATACAATTTATATTGCTAAAGGCCATGGAACATTAATGCAATTTCAATTCTCAATAAAAGCACACACATATCTATACACACATGTGTTCTTTTATTTAATTCTTTAATATTAAATAAAACACACACACATATCTATACACACATATGTATCTATGTATCTATATGTGTATTATACATATGTATATGTGTGTATAGATATGTATGTGCTTTTATTTATACATATTTATGTATATATATGTATGTATCGGGATTTTTCAGCATACTTTATTATGACATTATGACTGACAGTCTTAAGGTTAACCTTTACCTGGAATAAACTTCAGACTGGTTTCATTTTGATTATAAAGGGAAGACCCTGACCTCCCTTTTCTTGGGGCATTACTGTAAAAAACTGTAGATTAAATGCTTTTTCGGCCCCTTTGAGCTGTTAATCTTTCCTTAGCGTCTGACCAACTTTACAGCCCAGGAATGTTTTTCTAGTAACCATTCTTTTGAAATGTCATCCTCAGCAAAGGTAAAGCCCTTGTCTTCTTTGGGATGGTAGGATCTAGCTTCCCTAAGCACCAGTTAGCAAACACAGATGGCCTAATCAAGTTCACAGACCTCCACAGCACCCCTTTCCCTCATATTATCAGAACCGAGCGGAGCTCAGTCCTTCCTGAACATGGTGGACTTGACTAAGACTGAATAACCTTGAATAGTTCCTCACGTCTGATTAATGCCATCTGGTACAATTTACTCTGTCCAGACAATCTCACTAAATAACTACACGAGTTTAACAAAAACAATAAGCACATCATTTCTGAAACCAAGTTTGTGAAGTAAAATGAAATACTATTCTTCTGAATTATATTTTTAAGAAAATGCCTTTTCTCTTAGTCTTACTAAGGACATATTTTCAATGTACTGAGATTCAGATAGCACCTCCAATAAAAAAAAAAAAAAGAGAAAATGCCTTTAAGTAAGTAATAGCTATTTCTGAAGCACAGTAGCTAATTTTGGCAAAGTTAATTTGATCTCAGGTCTTTTAATTTTAGTTTCCAACTCTTTTAGTGGAGTCTCTCTGCCTGCAATGTCATAGTGTCAGTAGTATGCTTTTGAGGGGATTCTAACAGGAGCAATGTCAAGTGGTGGAAAGGAACCTGATGTGTGAAATGTTCAGATGGTACAGTTTGCAATATGAGTTCAGTAATGTTACCAGCAATGGCAAGGATACTTTAGGAGTTTTAGGGCTGAAGGATATTCGTGGTGTCAACCCACGAAGGTGCTAGGTGATAGACAGAGAAAAGAACATACATTCTCACTATTGTACTTGGCTTCTCCTAACATCTGTGTGGAAATGATGCTGATTGACGAAGACAATATTAGTGATTTGCTCATGGCAGCTATTGGACTAACATGGTAAAAATGAAGTAATGTCAAAATGGCAATCAAACTTCACATCTTCTTGTCACCAAGTTTCTGCAAAGCTCTTCAACTGACCTTTCTTCTAATTGAAGTACAGAAGCAGCTAGAGTCAGGAATGTTTTTCCTGTCAGTAAGTTTTAGTAAATACAGATAAAAATTTGTTTACATGGAAAAGTGTGTGTGTGTGCGCTTTCCCATAGCCATGGGCTCAGGATAGTAACACCCAGTTTGTAATCAGCTTATTTACTCTAAGAAATGTTTGAACCAAATAATGGCTTATACATTTAAATGAAAAAACATGACATTTCAAAAGTAAATTGTTATAAATGCATCTTTTAATGAGCTATGGGTGATTTTATTTCCGTAGATCTATAGTCAGATAGTATTTGTTGTCGAATGAGACAATTTTATTTTTATTTTACTAATTTACATATGTGTAAGGATTAAGGAATTTTATGTAAATAAAAAACTGGATTGATCTTTAAGGAGAAAGAAGTTCAAGTATTTGAATACCTAAGTTATAGGTAAAATGGCACATTATGATTTATCAACTGACAACCCAATTATTTGTTGAAGGCATAGAATTACGAATATCTACACTTGCAAAAGATCTACACCTAGTTATTAGTGTCATTTCCTTTCTCAACACAACAATTTTCATTTAAAATTTATCTAGCCCATGAATTTTCTAGTGTGAGGGAATGTATCCTATCAGTGTTGGCCACTGGTAAGGCATGGTTTTCTTCTTTGAGGGAATTAGGAAGAAAAATATTTTAAATGATACAGAATTTCAAAAAATGATTCCCTAAAACTGCATATGTCATATACTTTCTAGAAAAATCTGTCTCCCAGGGGGACTCATTCTAAAGAATGAAAAATTCAGCTCCTAAAATCCTCAAGAGAGAGAGGACTCTCATTTCTGTGTCAAGCAGTCTTTGAGTTAAATGACAAGCCAGGGTTATTAGAAAATGACCCCCAGGAGATCATGAGTAGTTCTAGTCAGAGCATCTAGAACTAGATTGACACCTGGCTCCTATCTAATGATTCATGCTAGCACACTTCAGTGTTACTCTGGTCAAATAATTTACCATAGAGCTTCAGCCTTGCCAAGTAAGTGTGTGTGTGTGTGTGTGTGTGTGTGTGTGTGTGTGTGGTCTGATAGGTGAGAAGTAATCAGTATTGACTGTGGTCATTATATCATCCTTATCATCTTCAGAATGATATTGACCAGATCTGCTCCATGGCCATTGCCACTACCTAGGAACATTCTCTTCTGAAGAGAGAATTAGGCATTAGGGACCCAACCCCCACTGTTTTCCACTGCAAAGGAAATTTTGAAGGAATTTAAAGGGATTGGATGAGTAGAAGAGAATTCCATGTTAGAGAAAGCAACACTTCAGCGTACCACAGCATTAGTCTCTAAGCAAGATTAGATTGACAAGTCAAAACTTCAAATTGAGAAGGTCAAAATATTTAAATGACTTTGTTTATTTAACATACGCAAAGTCAACATATAATTTCAGCAACTTGGTCTCATTTAGAAGACTTTAAAGTAAGAGCATCTGAATAATCATCTAAATGATCTTACTTTTAAAATCATATGAAAATTAAATTTAATAAAAATTAATGCCTACTCCCATCTACATAACATAGTAAGAAGTGCGTTTAGTCCTACATCTCCAAATATTATTTCAAGTATGGCGAAGATGTAAAAAACCTTTGGTTGTTGGAAGGAGACACTGAAGTGTAGAGATTTGGTGAATCTGGAGAGAAATCCATTCTCTTAATTACAACCCTGTCAACAGTTTCTTCATGGATTATTCATGGGTTTCAGTCCATGCAAGACTTTATATTTTAAAATTCAAAACAAACAAATAAATAAAGGGTTAATGATGTGGGATTTCCATCTGTATTCTGTGAATATCATTGGTTTATAAAGAAGATGTTTTGGGCCTATTAATAGGGCAGAACTTAGGTAGGTGGGGAAGACTAACCAGAATGCTAAGACAAAGGAGATAAAGTAGAGAGAAGCCATGTAGCTTCACTAGAGATAGACACTGGAACTTTATCAGGTAAGTCATAGCCATGTGTGATACACAGATTAATAAAAATGGGTTAAATTAATATTTAAGAGTTAGCCAATAAGAAGCTAGAGCTAATAGGAGAAAGCAGTGATTTAAATAATATAGTTTCTGTTTGATTATTTCAGTTCTGGGCAGCAGGAACCAACAAGTAGCCACCTCCTTAGCACAAATTTGCACCAAAGTGGTAGACTGAATCCACATAAAAACTGAGAGACTTGAAAAGGAATTTAGACACTAAAAAAAAAAAAAAAAAAAAACAAAGTTTAGCTGCATTTTTTTCCAAGTGGGCTTTGCTTGCTGGTGGCATGCTACGGCTCCCTTAATAGAGGTTTTCCTGAATCAGTGGTAGCAGAAAAAAAAAAAAGCCGTGGCCATTTTGGAATGCCAGCTTTCTGGGCCATGCTGCCAGTGCAACCTCTGGCTCTTTCGGGAAGCCAAGTATTTGAATGGGGTTTGTGAGCAAGATGCTCACAAACCATAGGGCTTGTTTGGTGGCAGCATAGACCAGCTTTGTGACTAGAGATAGGGAATTGTGCATGCTTCTTTGAGGAGGCAAGAAGCTCCACCATGCTGGGCTGGGTAGGGCAAGGAGGCATTGCTGTATTTTTCCTAGCAATAGCACAGAAAACATCATTTTGAGTGAGATAACCCAGATGCAGAAAGACAATTATCACATGTACTCACTCCTAAGTGGTTTTTAAACATAAAGCAAAGAAAACCAGTCCACAAATTACAATTCCAGAGAACCTAGACAACAGCTTAAGTTTTTAAGCTTAGCTTTTTAAGCTTAGCATTTTAAGAAGTATTCCTGGACAGTAAAGAATTAGAGATACAGGACAGATTCAGACATAAAAGACCTCTAAATGAGTCACAGTATTGGATAAATGTACATAGGCTTCGGAGACTGAAAAAAAAAAAGAGTATAGAGAGTTATAAAAATAAATAAATGGTTTAAAACAAAATAAAACAAAATCTTTAAAGAGACAGAGTATAGAGAGTAATGATTAAAGAAGTAAAGATAATAAAATTAATATTAAAAAGTAATAGACTAAAAATAAGCCATGTAAAGATAGAATATA
>NW_026067983.1:5684744-5919682 GCF_014885135.2 Alexandromys fortis | reverse complement strand
CAACTGCTTACTGAGATGAGCTGAGCACACAGGATACACCATGAAAGACCTGATAATAGTGCCCCCCCCAATCAGCAGAAAGTAGTCTCAAGAACTATGCCCAAATTTCCAAATATTGTTTATAAATGTTTCTTTATATTTAAAGGGGTATATACTCTAGAGATTTGCATTGGTATTGATCTTGGTTTATTGATAGAAATTTAAGATCAATTTTGTTATATGTATATTTCTGCTCTTGAATAAGGTATTGAGTTTGTGCAGCTTATTTAAAAATGAAATGTATAATTGAGAAATATAGCTTACTAGATACTCATCTATAATAGTCAAGCTTGTAGTCATGTTAGTTAGATTTTCTAGATGTACAGAGATGTATTTCAGGTGGATAGGCATTCTTCATATCTTTCAAAGACTACAGAATATGGCACCTAAAATGTTTAAGAACTTAGGACTTTTCATGACAATGAGATGCATCCGTTCCTGGCATCACCTATTACTCCAAGAGGAAGATGGGCATCAAAGAGTCTCCTTATAGAGTTGCTTAGTCGTTGGGGCAAGAAATTACTCTTGCCTGGACTGCTTGATGAACTGAACATGCAAAATCCACAGAGAAATAACTGCTGAACTTGCCTAAATGTGAGATGTTCCTTCAAGATTTCTGCTACACAAAAGAGTCTGCCAGACATTCTACGGGACACAGAAGAAAGTGACTGACAAACTGCCAATATACATAGAACTGCTGTTAAAGTTTTCTGCTTTGTGGAAAAGTCTTCTAGATACTATGGGTCTGTAGGCTGAAGATGGATGCCCCAATGATACAGAAGAACTTTGGGTGACTGTCCAGGAAGTGAGATGTCTGTCAATTCTAGAGTTTTGGAAGTTGCTTACAATGCACTTCCTGTTTACTTAGGTAATATTATATCTTTCTGGAGTCTTTGATGGAGTTGAAGAATTTATAGTTACAGTTACAGTTTTCCTTAGTTATGATATAGTTATAGTTACAGTTTTCCTTAGTTATGATAAAAGATAAAGTAGATATTAAATATTTTAAGTATAATTCTTGCTTGATACCTGTTTTGTTATATGTAATTTTACCATGTTAAAATTAAAACCTTCCATTTTATTTAAACAGAAAAGGGGAGATGATGTGAAAATCCCCCCGTCTGCTGTGAATACCATTGGTTAATAAAGTAGCTTCTTTGGGCCTATTGATAGGGCAGAACTTAGGTAGGCAGGGAAGACTAAACTGAATGCTGGGAGAAAAGAGGTGGAATCAGAGAGAAGCTACATATTCATGCCAGAGACGGACAGCGGGACTTTATCCAGTAAGCCACAGCCATGTGGCGGTATACAGATTAATAGAAATGGGTAAATAAAGATGTAAGACTTAGCCAATAAGAAGCTAGAGCTAATTGACCAATAAGGGATTTAAATACTATGGTTTCTGTGTGATTAATTTTGTTCTGGGAGGCTGGGATGAACAAGCTGTCCTCTCCAACAGGTTAATATGTTGAACCATAAGATTGTTCAGGAACAATTTATGTGAATATAATATGATAACCACTTGTGATCAAACATTGGATAAGAACAGAAAGAGAGACTGGGAAAGCAGGACAAAACAAGTACAATGGCTTATTGTGTAAAACAAACAGGAAGAGAAATCTGCTTCTCTTTGAAAGTCCCTAGGAATACATGTGCATTGATATAGATTATAGTTGCAAGGAGTTCTGGGAAGATATTGATATAAAATTTCCAGGATTGCTATCAGACTCATCTTAAAGTTAACATTTATTTTTTTAAAAAAAATCAATAGATTATATAATCCATTAATAGATTGTCTGTGACTTCTCTCAATTTATATATATTCACTTATCAAAATTATTAAACATTTGATGTTGAATATATATAAAAAATACAAAAAAACTTTGTTGGCACCTGTTAACATATATTCAACATGTATAAACTATTGTTCATAATATTTTTCATTTGGATATAAGGGTACAAATTCATTTTCCTTGAAAGATCAGAAAAAAATGAAACAGGAAACTCTATGGTAAGACTTTTCTGATGGGAAATGGTATTTGTTTTTGCCCATACTGTACTGTTGTTAATGCATGCCTGGGATTAAGTAACATATAAAAACTGTTCATTTTCCTGACCATCCCGGGAGTATGAGCACATGACACATACTTTGTTAAGGGCATTTTTGCTGCATGTGACCTTGTAGAGAATGTATCATGGCAAGACAGAGCAAGCCTGCCAGGGAGTGCTCACCTTTTAAACAAAGTCATGGCTACATTAACTCTTTAACGTAGTAATCCACTGAGCTATGTATTCACTGGTGAACCAATTACCTCCAATTACTATTAACATGTGCGTTTGGGGGTTAAATTTCCAATGCGTGAAGAGACTGCCACTATTTATGTTTCATTTACATCGTCTCCTATAGAAAATAACTAGTGGGTTAGGAAAAGGAACGTTCCCATCAGAACGTGAAAATGAATAGGCACAAAGCAAATTCCACTCCTTACTCTGAACTGTCTCTTCATGTCCACTCCAGAAACTAAAGGAGTTATCATAGAAGGAATGTCATATATGAATTATCATTTACCACATAATTCAGATAGTTTTGTTTCTTGATATTTCCCCAGTGATTCTAACTCTCTCCTGGTAGATTTTTGATGCTTAAGTGGCAATGACATGTGTATTAGGTGAATGGCTATTTGATCTGATTTTATATAAAACAAAATCATAATAAATATGATTTTTCATTATATGACAAGATATAATATATGAGAATTCTTAGTAATTTAGCATTAAATTATATGTAAACTTGTTTTTATAATCATATAAATATAAATGATATATGATCAAGATAAGATTCTAAAATATTGCTCTGAATTTTAAAATTCTAGGAGTTGATGCCATCCCAACATATTTACCTTTACTGCCCATATGAATATTTTAGATTTTACAAGAGCAGATAACTTTCTTTAGAATAACTTTTCTATCAGCCAGAACTAGAATGTGGGCAATGACTTAAGGTGAGCACTTGTATAATCAAGAAACAGGAGAAATCAAAATGTTCACATTGTATGTGACCTGTTTCAGCTTTAAAAGTATTTGCGAATGCCAGCTGAATTGTTGAAAAGCTGAGAAGAAATCTGGAATGCTTGAAAATGGATGAATAATTTGAATATAATGATGAGGAAGGTCTGAGGCTCAGCAGAGCAGGGCACTTGCTGTTCTTGCTGAGGATCTAGGTTCAGGTCCTAGCACCTACATGATGAACCACAACTGTGTGTATCTCTAGTTTCCAGGGATCCACAGCTCTCTCCTGGTCTCCGTGAGTACTAAGAATGCATGAGATGACTGTAGGAAAACACTCATTCACATAAAGTAAAATAAATCTTTAAAATGAAGAGACCCTGAGGAAATAGTATAGAACACGATCCTCAACAACTTACATCCTTAGAGTGATTAAAATAGAAATTAATATTTATGGAATTATTTTTAATTTTTATTCTGAGTAGCCTCAAATTGTATCTGAAAATTTTAAATAGGTATTTTTTAAATTTGAATTAAAATACATGAGTATATGAAAAACATAAGAGATTCACAAATTCCCAAATTAAAAAAGGACAACAAAACGGGCATATGAGATTTTCAAATATTGATATGATCATGCAAATACTTGAAAAAAATCAATGGAAAATCCTAAGACAGGCAGATAATAGTGATTGAAATTAGAAATTTAATGAATGATTTAATAAAAATTTAGACACAAGTGAACAGATAATTAGCAAATTAGAAAATACAGCAGGAAAAATACATGGGTTGAAGCTGAGAGAAAAATGAGAAATAAATAAATATCTGAAGTCAGACATGAAAATAGCTAAAACCAAAATTCTAGATCTGAAATGATAAATTCACCGAATAGTGATATAAAATGGTAAGCAATAATTAATTAACTTTAAATAACAATATTAATCATCTGACCCAAATATTTAAGAAAGAGATTGATCCTCTTTAATCTGTGTAATGCATCCATAAGTTAACAAATGCTTAACAAAAACATATGAAGATATATTGAAAAAAAGACTGCTGAAAAAACTCACAAATTTTGTACAAAACATCAATTTAGAACCTCAGGAAAATCAACAAACAGCTGTTAGGATAGAAAGAAAATCCTACCTAGAATATAATTGTCATTACCAACAGAGGAAGTGGAGGGATTCTCAAAGAAACAAACTCAGAGGGCAGGACTGCTGTCTTCAGAAAAGGAACTGCTAAGTTAGAATTCTGACTTTAGAGAAAATATCTTTTTTAAAAAAAATCAAAACCAAATTTATCTATTTGCTGTGTGTGTGGTGTGTTGGCATTCTTGTACCATGGTACATTACCAAAAACTACAGGACAGCTTAGGATGACTGCTTCTCTTCTACCATGTAGATCCCAGGGATTGCTCGGGTTCCCAGGACTGGCAGGAAGTATCTTTGTTCAATAAATCAGAGCACTGTCCTAAAACATGTTTCAAAAAATATATATACTCCTCGTGGTCCTGACATCCTTGCTAATGTTCTCCCTCCTTCCGCTCCTCACCCACTGAGATAGTAGGGCTGATCTATTGGGAGCTCACCAAGGCCAGCTGGACTGTGACTGAAAAAGCATGGGATAAAACCAGACTCTCTGATCATGGCAAACAATGAGGGCTGATGAGAAGCCAAGGACAATGGCACGGGGTTTTGATCCTACTTCATGTTCTGGCTTGGTTGGAGCCTAGCCAGTTTGGATGTTCACCTTCCTAGACATGGACAGAGGGGGGAGGACCTTGGACTTTCCACAGGGCAGGGAACCATGACTGCTCTTTGGACTGGAGACGGAGGGGGAGAGGAGTGGGGGGAGGGGGAGAAGGATGGGAGGAGGGGGAGGGAAATGGGAGGCTGGGAGGAGNAGGAGGGGGAGGGAAATGGGAGGCTGGGAGGAGGCGGAAACTTTTTTTTTCCTTTTCTCAATAAAAAAAATAAAAAAATTTAAAAAAAGAAATATATATACTGAGGTTTTCATTTTAACTACTGTGAAAGCTCAGGCAAGGTAATGGCAAGTTCAAGGCCTACCTGGGAAACTTAATTGAGACCCTGTATTTTGATTGGTAATACATATTCATAAACATTAAAAAGGGGGTGTTAAATAACAGAGTGCTTGCCTAATATGAGCAAGGCCCTAGGAGTAATACCAATGTGAGCGAGAGGAAGGGAACATTGGCAAGGACTGAAGGATGGTGTCTCATGACCCTGAGAGTGCTTCAAGGATAGAAAGTCACAACAGGGTGGCCACTCCTGTAGTCAGAGACCTGGCTGATGCCATAATGGGATCACCACCAGTACAATAGATGAGTATGAGCCAGGGTGATTCTGTTTGTGCTTATAGTAGACTAGATAATGAAACATTTGGGGATTGGACATTGCCATATAGTTAATGGTGATGATACTACAATATTTTCAGGCTCCTCTTCAAAAGTCCAATCTCCTTTTACCCTGCCTTGCTGAAGAGGTATACCAGTGAAGTTCTAGCTCTTTAGCTCCATTTAAAATTTTTCTTTACTTACTATTTTTTCATGAACATATGAGCTTAGAATGTATATGGAAGGCAAACAGGAACATGCTAATTTGGTAGCTTAATATTGATCAAAATTTCTCTACATCCAGTACATTTCTAGAGAATATTTGGTAAAATTCTGCTATGACTTGAAAAAAGCTGGAAAAAACAATTGCTGGTCTAATTTTTTTTTTTTTTTTTTTTTTTTTTTTTGCAGCACAACCTCAATTTTCTACGTTGGAAATTCAATTTGTAAATCTCAATGTACATCCCCCAGACAGTTAATTACACATTGCTGGAAATGATTTGAGCAGCTGAAATAATTTTGTATCAAGTGCATTTATAATTCCTAGGAGGACAGCTATTCAGCTTAGAAAGGCTAAATCCAAGGTGCCACCCCTGGAAAGGTCCCCCATCTGCCTCTCCGTCTCCCAAGCAGAAAAACTCATTTTCAAGCCCTTTCTACCACTCCCGGAGGCCCACCCCACCACCTATTCAGGCTTCCACACCTTTGTTAAGCTGCATGGCACTTTTTTTGTTTCTCTATAATTCCTCCTCCTTCCACCAGTAGACTCAGAGAACTTCCATTCATCCATTTCATCCATCTTGATTTGCCAAGTTGCATACAGACATATTGATCTGACAGAATTTTATTGTTTATCATAAATAACCACATCACCAAATTGGACTAGATACAGTCTTCTATTAAACTACACTGCTTCCCAGCACAGAAGGAGAGGAAATAGATATATGCTTGTTGAAATAGGAGCGGCGGCGGGGCTGCGTCCCCAACACCCCGGCCGCTTGGCTAGCTCATGCCCGAAATAACAACACACAAACTGTGTTCATTTAAGAACTGCTTGGCCCATGAACTCTAGCCCTTACAGGCTAATTCTCGCACCTGGACTAGGCATTTCTAATGATGTGTGTAAGCACCCCAAGGTGCACTTACCGGGAAGAGTCTAGCCTCCGTCCATCCTGGTGTCTCTGCTCCAGAGAGCAGAGCTGTCCGGTCTCTCCGGGAGCAGAGCAGAGTCTGACCTCACTTCCTCTTCCGCCCAGCATCTTATTCTGTTTATTCCTCCCACCAATGCTTTAACCTATGAGGCCAAGCAGTGTGTTTATTACTTAACCAATGAAATCAACAGATTGATATATGACACTCCCACATCATATGCTTATTAGTACCAACTGATTGGTAAGGTCATGAATATACATACAGATAAAGTTAGGTGGTGCAGTGGTTACCTTTGCCTCCCAGAAAAAGTAAGTCTTGAGCCCAGCTGTTTAATGGGCACTAGGTATTGACCGCTGGTGATGTGCCATGCAGCTAGAGAATGCCAAACTGAACAAAAAAAGCCCTTACCTCTTCTCTTCTCTGATGACTTGCAACCTTGAGTTAACAGCTTGAAGAATGACACAGGTAACAAGGCTGATCCCTGACTCTTTAAACTGTTAAAACATCGACTTCTTACGTGCCAGTGATAGGCAGCCCCTTTCCCAGTGCCCTCTCCACTTCCTTCTGATCCTACCCTCCTGTCGGCAATCTCTCTTCAAATGTCAATTCTATAATCTTCAGTCTTCAGAGTTCTTATTTGCTAGGAACGCAAGTTTTAATACAATATATATAAAATATTTTATATTTATTCCCAAGAGATATATTTTGTCATGGGGGGCTCAAAACTCAGAAGAGAGCAATATTTGGTCAAGTACGAATCAAAGTAAGAGTGAAAATTTCAGACTGGCGAAGAGAATCAACGGGATTGAGGGACTAATGATTCACTGAAAGACTTTTGGCAGTTCTGCATATAAGAACAATTCCATGGCTTTGCTGATAGTCAGGCACAAATGGAGAAGGGGTTTATGGTACCTCTCATTGTTGCAAATTTCAGAAAGAAGGGGAGCCATTGCCTTTAGCTGTAGACCAGTCAGTGGCGAGTTCTGACACAATGCTCTCACAAATGGCTCTGGTTAAACCAAATGCTCACTGAAAACAAAGCTGCTGCACATCACACCCGTCTGTGCTCTTTGCACTGCCATAGAGTTCGTGAACCAGGCAAGGGGTTGGAGATTGAAACACACAAAGACTCACAGACAGAGAGAGACACAGGTCATCCTTGAAACAGGAATGCCCCCCTATCATGTACCAGGAATGCTTATATAGAGATCCTTAACTGATAGCCACGCCCCAGCCACATGCACCAGAAACCACTCCCCTGCCATCAGATACTCCTGAGGGTCTCATGCTCAGAGCAACTGCAGGCTGTCTCAGAGCAGAGGAAAACAAGTTGTTTACAAGACATTCAGGATCTGAGGGTTCACAGCTTCCAACACAAAGCAACTGGTTAGGGTGAGAAGACAAGAACAGATGTGGGAGAATGTGTTGCAAACATATATAAAATGATCACAGAACAACAATTCATCAAATGAACGTAATATAAAAGTTAAATATAATTCTGACCAGCCAAGCATGTAAGAGCTCGATGTTTGTTGAACCAACTCTCAGAAGGCTAGATAAATGCATATTCTCCTATGACTGTTCTACCACAGTGAACCAGAATCTACATTTACAAGATGAAATAGAATAAAAAGCAACCTGGTGAACAGTAGAAAGTGGACTTAAGTCTTGCTCTTATGATTGCAAACCCTTCACCAAAGGTAAGCAAGGGTGTTTAATTAAGGTTATTGCCTCCTCTGCAGGGAGTGTGTCCTTGTTTAGACAGGTGACAGACGCTGTCATTTCACTATTAAACCTGACTTCAGTATTAGAGCATTAGATGCTGGGAGATCACCTGGGTTAAAAAAAAAAAACAACAACAAACTTTATTAATCTGGATTTGATTATTTTCCATTTCAGTTAGAACTTTCCGCCAAATGTGATAAAATGCTGAACCAATGAACTTATTCATCATTGTGAACAGGCATGGGATTGCTCAGAAGTTTTATATTAAAAAAAAAGGGCCAATAAAAAATACTCGGTTTTTTGTCAAGTATTGACAGAACTTTTTTGCCATTACTTTAATTTCTGTCTTGGATAAGAGATAAAACGTTTTTCATTAGTGGATGTTTGGTTAACTGATAATTAAACACCCCAAATGAGATCAGTACAAATCACTGTTTTATTTGACATCACACACAGTTCCTGGGCTTCCTAGCTGGCCGTCACTGTTCTGAGGATACCATCAATTACGATACAATCACTATCCTTATATGCATAATATGTGATTTCCCCTGTTCTGTCTTAACATTAAAAGACAAATCATCTTCAATGCACATTAATTTTAAAAACATTTTAGCAGCAGGCTTCAAGGAAAGATCTCATCTATAACTATGCACATTTTCCAGTTTAATTCCGTTAATACGCACAGGTAGAATGCTTTCATGTTCTCCAAGGCCTGCATATTTTTTGTGATAAACAATATGGAATTAAATACAACACAAAGCCAGTTGTCATTTAATACTGTTTAATATTGAACATCTTTTTTGTGAAATTCCAGACCACCTTAAAGAAATACAGAGGTCTCTTGCTCAGCATCATCGGAGCATCTCTTGGGTAGGATGCTTCTGGTGTCTGCAGCTCCTCCTATGATGGGCCTCACACGCGGTCACTCATCATTGCTATGGATTGGGAAGCGCTCTGGAGGAAGCACAGATTCCAGTCTCTGCCAGCGCCCTGGAGGCCACAAGATATGTGTGGCATGAGCATGCAGAAGTCCCAGAGAAACCTGAATTCAGGGGAAACACAGAGACGAAACATAGATATCATTTTATACTGACCGTTATAAATAGCTTGAAAAGCTCATTTGATTCAGGTCTCTGACGTGTCATGGAAAGACTATGACTGAAAACAGACAACACTTAGAGTCATTTTCCTAGGGGCTTCACAGCTATCAGAACCTGAACCTTCACAACAGTCATTTGAGGGAATTATGGTTTTAATTTTCTAGAACAGGAAGCTAAGTTTAGAGAAGTTTAGAAAGTCATGTACATACAATGCATTGGAACCTGGCCTCAGTACTGGGCTGACTCTGACATTAACCTCCACCCTCAACAGTCTGTTTACACAGACCTAGGAAACACAAATCCAGTCTATAGTCTCAGACCATCCCCTAGAGCTATTGTCTGAGAGAGACCCTCATAAAACAGTCATAGAGGCCCAAATCCACATTTATATCTCAAAAGCAGTGTTCCATTGCGGGATAAGCACTCAGAGCTCAGGTGTGATTCTGGGTGGAGATTGCTGTCAGGGCAAGCGAAGTGGAAGACTAGGAGAGAGAAACACCAAGATCGTGGCTGGCTGAACACAGAACAGCGTTTGTAGAGGTGCGCAGAGCTCTGCTGGGAGAGAAGAGACCTAACAAATATAGATGGGATCAGCTCAAGGGAGAGCAAGAAGCCCTGGGGACTTAAGAACAGTGTCTTTCCTTCTAATCATCCTGAAAATAAGACTTAAAATAAGCACAAAATTGGCTCTACAACACAAAGCCAGTTGTCATTTAATACTGTTCAATATTGAATTTTTTTGTGTGAAATTCCAGACCACCTTAAAGAAATACAGAGGTCTCTTGCTCAGCATCATTGGAGCAAACATCATGTCACCTGTACTTTGCTGCAGTAATTCACTCTCACTAATCTCTGCACACACATCAACATATATATCATACTTGTCTGCACATCAGTATATACATTATACTTGTCTACGCACATATCAACTTATACATTACACTTGTTTGCATACACATCAACATATACATTAAACTTGCCTGCACACACACCAATGTAGACATTATTCTTGTCTGCACACACATCAGTATATACATTATACTTCTTTCTACATACATATCAACTTATACATTGTACTTGTTCACGTACACATCAGCATATACATTAGGCTTGTCTGCACACACATCTGCATATACATTATACTTCTCTGCACACATATCAGTGTATACACTGTACTTGTTCTCTTTTGAAGGTTACTAATATCCTGTGGCATCTATACCTAAATACTTCAAAATGTATCTAAGAACTAAAACCTTTCTGACATAAGCACATTACCTTCACCATGCAACAAGGTTCTCATATTAATACAGTGATAAAGCTCATAGACAGTTCCTATTCAACATACTGCAGTTGCCCTAGCGGAAGGCTTTTAAAGTCATTTGTTTTCAAAATCTGGTCTCATCAAGGATCTCAGACTACATCTGCTGTTGTGAGATTGCTTCCGTGCCACCAATTTACTTTACCCAGGGTTCAAGACACTGACTTGTACCACGGCCTATAGCTAGACTTGCCTGGGTTTTTCACTCATGAGAAGACAAAAGGTAAATATGTTGGCAAGAAAAAAATATATGGTTAATGTTGTATTTTACCAGTTCTGTTTGATTAGGTGGCATAAAATATCACCACTGAAATACAAAGTTCAATAGCAGAAAGCGAGGGTGACTCACTATCTTTATCAGTTAACACACATTCTAATTTAAGATAATGAACAAATATAGAGATATTTAAAAACATTTAAAGATCCTGACTGTCAACTTATCCTATTGTTTTATTGCACATTGCTATTGTGTCTTAATTATTTACACTGGATCCTAAAAAAGTGATTTTTATCTATTTCTTTTTTATTTTAATTGGCAATTTCTTTATGAAGATACCCCTTTCTCTCTTAACATCAACTGCTTGTATTTCTTCTGTTTATTTGTCATGTATTTACATTATCTTCTATTACGGTATGTGTGCATGTGTGTGGGTCTAGAGCTAGGGTCTCATTTTGCAGCCCAGGTTAGCCTTTAATTCACTATCTGGCTCAGACTTAGACTGCACTGATACTCAGAGAAATTCTCCTTCCACAACCTCCTGCAAGGCCTCCTCCTTTATTTGTTGTTTGTTTTCTTTTAAGTCAAAATGCATTCTTATCTTCTGCTTGTTTGTAGAATGTTTGTTGGCCATCTCAGGCTATCACTGGGCTTCTGTGTGTCCTTTAATGGGTCACCTTCGGTCTTTAACTACTTCTTAGTTTTCAGTAAACAGGGCATTTGGGGCTCGCCCTGGACCTCATACCTGGTCCATGTGTAATCAGTTATTTCCCGCAGTGCTTTGGTTTCTTTCAGCAAGGAGTGTCAATTATTAGCAACATCTGGTACTAGGTGTGCCGATGGTCTTGGGTGTTGTTTCAGGAAATATATAGATAAATAAGATAACCAATACCCAAAAGCTGCTCTTCACCTACCACCTTTATATTTTATCTCACTTCTTCCGTAGTAACTGGGTGGTTTCCTTAAACATTTAAATACCCATATATATGATTTTAAAATATATAACAATATTTTGAACATAATTGTGTCATAATTTCTACCTACACTGGAGTAAAAATCGAGTTTTCTTGGCAATCATTTTGGTAGCTGAATAATTACATATTCTGTTGCCAATGTTTGCAGCCTACAGTTCGGGTGAGTTATACAGAAAGAAGTTTCACTGTGGCTCGTGTTTCTGAAAGCGAGAGGTTGGGGTACATAAATGATGACAGCCTTTATCCTGGAGGTCTGCAGATGGGAAGCAGGGTACACGCATGTGTGCACAGGTCTGTCTGGTTTCCTCTTTCCTTTGATAAATCTGCTAAGACTTTGTCATAGAAGCTTTATTCTAAAACCTTATGTAACATTGATCACCTCCCAAACGCCCCACATTCCAACACCTAGCTCCCCATCTTTCTAATACTTTACAGTGGGAGGAAACTCCAGTGTAAATTCCCAGGGCAGACCATTTCTCTCCATAGCAGCTCAAATACATTTTATTGTAAAGATGTCTGTATCCACAGTTGGTTTAAATCTTTCTCTCCCTCCCAAGTGAGTTATGTTTCCAATACTTACATTCAGTATTAATGTTTGTTTTTAATTCATTTTTATTCAATTTGAGAATGTCAAAAAATCAAAATTACCTTTTAAACGAATAAAATGTCTCTTCCTTCTTAATGATGCTCAGATCCTAATCACTAGCTAGAAGTTTACATCAACGAGCCAACAGAATTTAGGCTGCTAATCAATTGGCCTCAGAATCATGGGAGTAACATGAATTCTCTTATGGCTTGGAATGTCATCACAAGGGCACTCAAGTGTGAAAAGCGGGTAGATAGAAACACATTCTAAAACACCCTAGACAGCCATGGCAACATAGGAGTGGGAAGACAGCTCAACAGGTTAATGCCTGCCACATTATGAGCACCCCAAAATGACTCCCAGCACCCACATAAGAAGGGATCCAGATGTGAGACCATGCTCCTGTAATGCCTGCTCTGGGGACAAAGAGACAGGAGGATTCCTGGAGCTCACCCTTCTGCCAGTCTAGCTGAGTGAACCTAGCTGGATGCACAAGGCACAAGCTCTAGGAACACTGAGGCCCCGTCTAAAAAATAAGGTGGAAAGCAACTGAGAAAGACAGTCGGTATCAACATTTAACTCCTATAAGCGTGCTCACTCATGTGCATGCACACCCCATGCATGTACACACACACACACACAAACACACACACGCCCATGCCAACAGTGTTCCCAGCTAGGAAATACTTCGCTGGATGTGGGTGAAATTTCAATTTCTGCGAAGCTTTGCTCAAGTCTACGTTCAGCTGAGTTAAAGAACAGCCGGCTCCATTTCCTCCATCATAACCTAGCTGTATCTCACGCACTGAGTTGCTTTTCCAAGCTGTTTAACTTTGATCATAAGGGTGATTTGCCAATGTTTTAACTTGGCTGAGCTGTTGCCAATACATTTAGTTGCTTGCTTAGTTTGGAGCACAGTTTTAGAGGCAGTGATTTAATACTCCACGCTCATTTTACTGAAACTAATCTTGAGTTTTTTCTTATTCTGAAAATACATTTAAGGTACCATTCTCACTTCCTGAAAGAGTTAATCTTAAAAATTATAAATAGCAGTGGTGAAAATTCTGGGGGATAATATGAATATTATTTAAAATGGTGATATAGGAATGTGAATTCAAGCTTTCAAAATACTGATATTAATATGTACAGAAAATGCTTAATCACTTGCTGAATTATCTTGCAATGATTATTTAATTTTTTTTATTGGTAAGTGTCTACAGACAAAGGGAGAATATTTTGCAGTTAACACCAAAAATAGTGATTTTCTATATCATAGTTATTATCCCAATATGGCATTTCTGACAAACAAAGGGGCACTGCGCACACCGTGTAACTCAGTCTACTGTTCGACTCAGGCCTCCGACTGACTTGAGGAGGCCCACCCACATGGAAAACAGACTGTTCCATTGGAAAACAAAAATCATCTAGAATATTATTTAACAACATATCTGAGCACTGTGACTCAGCCAAAGTGACACATAAAATCACCACCTGGCAAACTTAGTCACACACACACACAAACACCTGCCCTTTGCTTTGTTCCACGCTACAGAAGGCAGTCTTTTGCATGATTACATACATGACTCAGGTCTCACAGTGACTCATGAGGTAGATGCTGTCTCTTTTATAAGCAAGGAAACCAATAAGAGCAAAATATTTTGCATTTAACACCGAAATAAGTGATTTTCTATATCATAGTTATTATCCCAATATGGCATTTCTGACAAACAAAGGGGCAGAGTCAAGTCAGGACAATCAGAGTAAAACAGAGTGTCCTGGACAAAACAGAGCATGGCCACCCATGACTCTCTTGGGCCATGTAAATTCCTGAGAATATCAGATTCATCAAAAGCAAATGGGCGCAACTGTATCCCTCTAAAATCGTAGGATGAAATCCAGGTACCCAGTATGCATCAGGATTTGACCAGGTCTGCCTGTACAGAAGTCACGAAGTTAAAATGAGACCATGATGCAGACTCATTTGTATTCTTGCAGCAGGAGATTCAGACACAGTTGAAGCCCAGGCATGCATACGTGCAGGGGAAAGAATGTAAGGACTCATAGTGAAAGCTCTTCTTGCAATCCATGAAAAAGAGGGCTTACAAGAGACCAAACCTGCTGGTCCTTTAATCTTGGACTATTTTCTCTAGAACTATGTTTAGTCAATAAAACAGGTTTCCATTAGGTTAACAGTTTGGCCTTGATGTCCCTCCAATGCTCTTTTGGTCCTATGTGGGACGGGAACTAGTGGGAGGTCTTCTGCCAACCCCGGGTGTTCTCTCTCTCTCTCCTCTCTCTCTCTCTCTCTCTCTCTCTCTCTCTCTCTCTCTCTCTCCCACCCACCCCCACCTCTGTCTCACTTTCTAGCACCCCAGTGAAAAGCAGTTCTCTGAATGCTGCTGCCAAGCTGAGCTGCTTTGTCTCCGGCCCCAAGGGAGCAGGCCAACCAATCATGGGCTAAAACCTCTCAAACTGGGGCCCAGATAAATCCCTCCCGCTTTTAGAAGCTTTTCATCTTGTACTTTGAGTTGGTTTTTAATCATTGTTTTCAGACAGAGAATCATTATGTATCCCTGGCTAGTCTAGAACTCACAGAGATCTGCCTGCTTCAGCCTCTCCAATGCTGAAATGAAAGCCATTGGCTATGATGTCTGGCTTGTCTTGTATATTTACTATAATAACGAAAAGCTGACTACAGTACCAGCCACACCAGTGTCACAGCGGGAGCTGATCGTCCCTGATACTTACTCATAGGACTATGCTTTCTTTAATGGGTTTGCAATATTGTTTTGACAGTGAAAGCAAACATGCACAGCACATTTATGGAAGCATATTAAAGAATTATTGAAAAATCCTACCAGGTCTCTGTATTGTTAGTATCTGCTGAAGGAGGAAACAGGTTCATCTGCATGTAATAATTAATCCCTTGTACCTAGAGAGCACTGAGCACACAGATTAGGAATCAACCATCTAGAATAATAATCACTGCCTTGCTTTGACTATATACTATTTGATAAGCAAACCAAAAATGCATGAAACTGGACAGTAAGCAAAGTCCAAGTTCTCATTTTTAAGCTATGCACAGGCGTCGGGTTGTTCTCGTACCTTGCATGGCACTGTACACATCAGTCTGAAGGTTGATGCTCTTGACCTCAGAGAGCACAGCTTCAGGAAACACCATTAGTACCAGCTGGAAAGTGGTTCACGCTATCAGTCACCTCGTTTGTTTTGTCTACAAAATGCCAAGGAACCGCATGAACTAAATTTCCACTGAATTGCTTGTCTTTGATCGAATTGGCTCCACTGAGAAGTTATTTTGGCTTCTGGTAGGCAGACATACGCGTCCCCAGCCCAGCTCTCCTCCAGGTGCCAGGGGCACAGGTGTGTGAAGCCGTGCTCCCCTCCTCCCTCTCTGTAGGCCGGCAGTGTTCAGAACACACCTCCATTTCTTGGCTTCAGGAGCCTTGTCTTGAAGGAAGGCCTCGCAAGGGCAAAGTAAGGACAGGTAAAAGCGAGATTTCTGAGGTTGGAGAGAGAAGAAAACAAAGGAAATAAAGAAGGCTGCCAGTGGGACCAAAGATTCTTTTAAGAACATGCTCAGAACAGAGATGAGGACAGGAGAGGATCAGTGTGTGAAGTGTGACAAAGCACAGCACTAGAAGCTCATTAGGTTTAAATGGTTTTAAAACAGAAAAGCTAAACACAATAGTCCACATTATTAACAAAGAAAATCTGTCATTGCTGAATCTACTTCATAGCGTAAGAGGTAGAGGTTTCCTCATGAACAAGGTCCAATGATAATTATTCTACAATATTAAATCCCCCATAACTGTGTTTCGAGGGCAAATCAAACTGAAGAAAGACCTGGACTTTAAAGGACACCTGTTTAAAATAAGAACTGATTTATCAAGCCTCCATACAATGTCTACGTTTCAATCTGACAACCAAGGTCCTTTACTGATACATTTATTTATTTGTTTACTTTCTAATTCCTTTTGTGTTTCTGTGTGGGAATGTGGGCACTGTGCACACGTGAAGGTCAGGGGCCTACTTGTAGGGCTCTCAGTTAACCATGTGAGTCTGGGAACTGAACTCAAGTCACTGGCCTCAGCTGCAAACGCCTTTACCCATGAACCCTTCTCACTGGCCCTCCGAACATCTTGAGTCTGCACTCTCCTTTAAGAAAAACATTTAATATTCTTCAGAAAACATTATCTGGAGACAGAAGGCTTCTCTAATCACTGATAATGTGTTGCACCGAGGGAATGGCACTGCCCACCTCCATGGTCCCAAGGCGGTTTATCCACGAAACTGAGCAGATAAACCCAGTTTGTGATAAGCAGACACATGAAGAGAGCCTGCTTCCTCAGTAAAGTGACTCCCTCTTGTGCGAAGACACTACAGCATCGCAGCTTCCTTCCTTACCGTGGGGAAGTGCACAGGAGGCAAATGAGAAACGTGTTGACCTCGCCCTCCCCCGAGGTTTTGGTTTCAATGAAAACAAAACCAGACAGATGTGTAGGAATGGAAGAAAGAAGGAGGGATGCCCTGGAGGAAAAATGGAAAATGGGTGAGAAGGAAAAGCAAGGTACAGCGGGCAAGGAAATAACTTCCGAGCAGTGAATTTTAATAATGAAGATATCATGTAGGTACAATATCTATTTATACATGTCATGGAACGCTTTGTCTAAATTATGAAAAATAAAGTATATGTATGATTACAGGGCAGGAAAGTATGGGAAACATGTAATTTTTAAAATGTGATTGCCTTACTTGTTCTTCAATAATTTTATACATTATACATATATATATACATATATGTGTGTGTGTATATATATATATATCACATTCTAATTACTCTCTAACTCTCTCAGTTCCCTCCCTGCTTTATCAAATTCTCACCTATTTTATTTTTATAAACCTCTGGTAGCAACACCTGACCAGATGTGAGCTATGAGGTATTATAATATGTAATAGAAGTGTTTATTCATCTCATGCAGTGTGCCAATTCATAATTTACCTGCATAAACATTAATGTGCTTGATTACAAGTGCTGTACTAGACTCTGTCAGGGCTATCGCTTATATATGTTACAGGCATGGTTACAGACAGATGTTAACATTACTACTGAGAAGTCTGGGTTCTGAAATACGTATTTCCAAGGTGTTAAATGTAGGATTTACATTTAAGTTATATACAAAAGTGAACATTTCACCAAAGAGAACTAATGCCATCGGGGCGAGGGACTTAATCCTAGGTAGGATGACAGCAGGCTGGAGCTAGAATCGCAGAGAAAATGCCAGACATAGGTTCTCCAGGGCATCATGATCTGGTAGGAAAGAGAGATGTTTAAGCACCACAGTGAAGCACAAACCTGCCACACTGCATTCATGGGAGCCATGCAGAGACTGCCTAGATTCATCCAAGATGGCTCAGCACTGGATAACTTCCTCCTTCAGAGGGCAGACTCCGCACGGCCTCTGCCAAATGTTCACAGATAGAACCTTCCCTTAATTCATCCAGTGAATTCCAGGTCAGGTAATCTGATAGGTTGATACAATGTAATATTTCCACACTGAAAATGAAGAGCCACCTGCTTCGTGGAACACTCGGAATGGTGCGCTTTCAAAGTCCTCACTCCAGGACAAGCATTTTCCTTCGTTACCACCAATTTTAACTTTAATCATTTCAAAGCAGTTCTCCCCCTCAAGACTTCACTTTAATCAGAATGCATTTCCAGGTCACTTCATGGCCTCTTCAGGATTCTCGCTAGACAACTACAGAATCATGCATAATCATCCAAGCCCCACAAGACACCTTCGGTAAGTAGTTACTTCAACAGTTTATGCAAAAAAAAAAAAAAATAGATACAAAACGGGCCTCTAGGGGTGTCTTCAGCTAATTTTCATGAATTAATTTCTCTGGATTAATGTTTATGTACCAGTATCCTTACCACGTAATCAAATCACTGGAGGTGAAGTGGTCTAACTCCTCATTTTACAGCTTGATTAAGCAGGTGATGAAATACTTGAGTATAATTTGGATACTGAGCAACTCCCAACACCCACATTAATCCCCTGGGTGATGACAGTACCGACTAATGCCTTACTGCTTGCTTGTGTGCTTTTCGTGGCTGATGTCCCACATACCATTTTGATGTAGGAAATAAAAGCCCACATAAACACATGAGGAGAGATGTACAGAAGTCTTTATTCTCATTGATACTGTCTTATGCCATATTTAGAAGCATTGGGCATGCAGCCACTGAGGGAGACAAATGAGTCGTTAGGAAGAGGCTATCCAGAGCTCGTCCTGCTGTGATGGCGGATGCGGCTGATCCTCTGCTGAGGGTACACCACTACTCATTTGGGTGTGTGGTACCCACCTTTATCTAACATCTCTCTCGGTTTCTTCCACTCCCTCTTTTATCTTTTCTCTCAGAATGAAATAGAAGGGGCTCACAAAAATAAATAACTAGGAACAAAAGAAGATAAATAAAAGTGACAACTGCAGAACCCAAGGGAGTCCCTGGGAAGAACACCATGCCTAATCCTCAGCTCCCTGAGAACCGAGTGAAGTGGAAAACATGGTAACTTAACACAGCTCCCCTTGGGAGCAGGGAACTTTCTTTTTAAACTCTTGAAAAAACTTTCAATTCCTAAGGGAAGCTGGTTTCTCTATTTTGTAGGTTTTCTATAAAATATTTCTAACAGTGACACAGGACAACGACAGGCTATACAAGAGGAGCCCCCATTGAGGGCCCAGTATTGATGACGTCACCAAGCCCAGAGACCGCAAACCAGACCAACAACTCAATGCAATGGACACTCGCGGGTAACAATATATGCACTAAAGCACTGCGTGACTCACTGTGTCACACTACAGTTTCCACGAGATTTTCCTTTTCCTTTACATTTTATCTTGTTTTATCTAGGGAGAAGGTTGTACAGGTAGAGGGTGGGTGGGACAGAATGGGAAGATGAGTGGGATCAAGATCCATGATGTGAAATCCACAAAGAATCAATAAAAAGTTAAATTTGGAAAACAATGTTTCCAACATAAGGTCTAATGTGGGATACTTTATGGCTCATAAGTTACAACATTCACATAGCTAGCAAGTCTTCCCCAAAAGACAGAAGCTGAGTTCAGGGGTTAACAATCTGATGCATACTGTTTTGAAAGAAGCTAAAGTAACATGGTCATGTATGGAACTTTCTGGAGATCTCACTTGTTCCAATAATAACTTAGCTTCCACCAAGGTTTGGATACATAGCATGTCTTTCACCTTTTTGTTTCTTACATCTATAAGAGCAGAGTGAGTTGGAACCAGAACCCATACATGCTGCCTTGCTGCTCACCCAGAATACTCTTAGCTTGCAACAGAAGTCCACAAATTCCAAAAATGTGCAGATAGAGGAATGAGACAATAAAATAAAACATAACTGAAGGCCCAATTTTAACCCTAGTAGCATTGTTTTCTCTGAAAGATCTTCTAGGCATTGCAGGCTTTAAATATGCATCCATGCAACAAGTCACCTCACCGAGATCAATGCAGGCAACACCCCACGGCAATGTCTGCATTTCTGAGCAAATCTCCACGAAAGTAATGTCCTCTTCTACTGAACGCATCTGGCACAGAACAGTCCCTGAGTTGGGCTCAAACATTTGACTCCCACGTGCGTGATTACGAAGGTGCAGGAAGCAGTACAAAGCCACAGACTTACTATCAGAGACCCGAGTTCATGAAGATTTACTGGCAAAGTGGCCAATAACCTTCAGGATCATGCTACAGCTTTGGAGTGGCAGACAGTGCCCTGCATTGCTGAGATCCTGCCCCCTAAGGCCTAGCGTTCATCCCACCCATCCGGAGCACTCTGAAATATGCTTCCTATGACATCTTCTTTGCCTAGCAGGAAGAAAAGAACATACCAGAATGAATTTGTGTCATGTGCCATTGAATAACCTTTATGCTGCCCTGCAAACTCTCGTGAAACAACAGCATCCTTGAGGATTTCACATTTCAGATTATTACCAGCTCCACAAAAGCCAAAACGAGCTCCAAAATGTGGCTCATAATCACCAGGTAGCAGAACTGGGACTCAAAACCCAGCACTGTTTCTTAGTTTAAATTCCTACTTGCTCTACCTGCCAGTGAAATGAGGTGTAGAGCCCTGGAAATCGGAATGGTTGGCAAGGGGCCCTGTGGCAACACTTGCTAGGCTTGCTCTCTCCCCAGGGAGGAGTGAAGCCTTTCATTCTCTGCAGAAAACACCAACACTGCGCACTGAGGTTTGTACACAGCCGTGCTAGTCTGTTTGGGAAGCAGTGCTGATTTGTAGCAACAGCGTATGTAGCAAGCCACTGGGCTGTGAGGAACATTCGCTGGCAGTGACAGCAAAGCCAGCGCCTGGTACAGCAGTATGGTTATGTCAATGTACATAAAAGCCGTGAAGAAATGTGGTCAGGCTCTAAGCTGTGCGCCTTTGACTCCACACAACAGCTTTGCAACGGCTCGCCGAGAAGGGCGCGTGTGCCGTCTACTCAGGCGCACGGTACATAGACTGACTTCGGTGACTGAGTTCACAATTCATAGTGGGATACTCTGTATATTGCAGAAGTGAAGGCTGCAGGATGAGAGTCATTGTTAAGTAACACAGGAAGAATTAGGAAGAGAAAGACGTGTTCTAAACTAATTGGGGAAGCTTTCATTGACCGCAACCCAAAGGAGAAAAAGTAGACAGAGAAGCAGACAGAGGAGCAGCAAAGCAAGAGGACAGTAGCGAGCTTTTTCACAGTAGTAGTAGGAAGAACACAGCTGTGTAGGGAAGGAGAGTAGCAATGGTGCTCTATGAATGTACAGCGACAGCTCTGGCATGCTATAAAAGGCCCATCATCAATGTGTCTCTTTTGCTCTTTTCCCAATCCTCCTCGATTTGTACCCTCCTTGAAAAGGAATCGCTTGGTAACACCCCTGGGCACTGGCATGTCTACTTCTGCCTCCAGGAAGAGTTCCCCGGCTTGTTCCAGCATAACTCATCTTCATCCTCACAGAGAGTTTATTTGCCTGCTTTTCCTGGAAGGCTTCCACGGCCTTTGCCACTCTCCAAAAGCACACAGAGATATACAGTTAACACTTATCATGGTGAGACGACAGTTCATTTCATCTTTTTCTCTCGTATTAGGTATGAGTTTCTAGAACTGGATACCTTTTCACGTTCCGAACACATGGTACAAGAATAGAAAGACGCTCAAGTGATTTTTGACCGCACGAATGACAATGGCGACTACATGGATGCAGATAAATGCCACCAGGCTAATACTGGACATGGGGGCTGAGGAAAGGACAATGAGGGGACAGGGATGCTACCTCTCACCTGCCTGGAAAGGCAGCAGTGCCTATAATGCTAGAGGAATCACAGGACAAGCAGCAGTGAACTGGGGAAGCAATGAATCAAGCTGCAGTCTATTTAATCAGGTTCCTATTGCACGTCACGGGAAGAGCAGAGTTCAAAGCTGACCCAGTGAAGTCCTACTCAGAAATTGAAAAGTCGGCTTTGCAGTTATGAGAATGCAAAAGCTCCTAGAGCAAAGGGCTAGGAAGCAAGGGTGCTAGTTTGGAGGTATCCGGTGAGGTTTATGCAACCATGGGCAGGAATCGATACCTCGAATGGATACATCCACCCTAGGTTAGGGGTAAGGAGACTTAAGCATCAGGAGAGCTCTGCTTCTCCCTTTGTTTAACTTAGAACATTGAGATAAGGCACAACAAAATACTGCCTAAAGATGGCTATAAATCACCTTTAACCTGTGGAGAAAGCACAGGGACCTCACTGGAATCTTTGGTAGTTCTGGGAGCTTCATTCATCTGTGCATATGACTTGGATTAATGTAGACTGTAAAAACAAACCTCCAGAGAATTTTTTTTTCTTTCAGAGGGTGAATGAGATGTTTCTTGTAGTTTTTAGCTGAATTTCAAATGAATTTCATGAGCTTTGTTTGCCACTGTAGCCAGAAACGTATCTGTGTGAAACAAGGACCCGAGAGCACAGATCAGCTTACACAGTACGGCAATTCCTTTCAACTTTTTTCAATTTAACTCTGACTTAAAGTCAAAGGAGGAATTTAAACTAGTGTGTGTGTGTGTGTGTGTGTGTGTGTGTGTGTGTGTGTGTGCATTTGGGTGTTTTGTGACTCCTATTATTTGCTGGGAATCTAAATGAGCTATTGAGAGCCAACATCTTTATAATACACAATTTGAGGGACCAACAAAGAAATGTGACTATAATCCCGTGAAAGGCATATTGGTCCTGTTAGGGAGGATGGCGTTAATTTCAGCTTTGCATGCTTTCTTTTACTTCCAGAATGTTTTTGGTTTTGAAGTTTTTAGTTTTCACGATTTTAGTTCTCTAGCATTTGTGCTTTGATTACGGTAGTTAATTTAGAGAAATCTACCGGGGGTTATTCAACATTCGGTCAATAAGCATGTTGGCACAAAGCCATGAAGTGCTCGCTCCCTGTGAGACAGACAAATTTCAATATACTGGAGTTGCTAAGGAAAAATGGCACTCAGCTTTCTGGTTCTCAGCATGCATAGTAAATCACGTAAAACTTAATGATTCCAAAATAAGATTGAAATTCATATACTGATGAGTAATCGCTATAAAGATAGCATCCTAGTAATATGACTAAGATTGGTGAATCAGAAGAAATTCCCCAAGGTCAGCTATAGACTGTCAATGGGGCTTACATATGGGTAGCTATTACATTACATGTTGATAGTAGACTGCATAATTTAAAATCACATATTCTTTCTCTATATTGGTCATTTGCATATGTTGTAGAAATAGCTGATCATTTTAATCATAGTCTAAGGAAAATATAATAAAGGGAAATTAAATTTTACAGTAAAGTTTAAAATTCCCTAGAGATTAACCACTGATGGTAGAGACTATGCATGACTGTCCTTCCATGGTTCACATAATTTGTATTGGTTCTCACATGTGAATTCTCAAAATATTTTACAAAGCAATTATATATATTGATCTTGGTAATGAAGAATGTTGAGACCAACATTGACAGCTTTTGGTGCTTGATAAAGCCCTTGAGAATGTTAGTCTGAAGAATGAGGGGTGGTTAGTCTGCTTTCATCTATCTATCTATCTATCTATCTATCTATCTATCTATCTATCCATCCATCCATCTATCTATCTACCTACCTACCTCTTACCTATCTACCATCTATGTATGTGTCTATCTCTCCACTACACAGCCTGTGGGAGTAGGTGATGTGTCGTACCACATCTGGTACCATCATCCACATTTAAGGTCTGTGTCATCTTCCTGGTGTTAAAATATGGGTATCATTCATTTTCCTTACAAAGTGGACAGGGACCAGACACTCACAGATTTCAGGATGAGATACTGTCTCTTTTCATGCAAGTTTACGGCTCTATCTAGCTCATTCCATCATCTGTAAGTGACTGCTATTGAAGCTACAGTTCCAATGAGTTGTCTTTTCCTTAAAGTAATTTATTTAACCACGTTCTGGTTAGTTCTTACATGTCTTCTGAAACTCAAAAAGTCAACTGCTTCATTATTTTAAAGAAATTTCAACTTGGGGCTAGGCTATGTCTAATTCCTAAGTCACAGGTACAGCATCCTTTCTAGTGACCCAAGATCCTGTTCTTTCAGCATCTATTTCTGGGATACTGTGATGCAGAGATAGCCTGGGAAGAGGAATACAGTGAACATCAGTTTCCGAAGGCAGAGGGCACAAACTCGGAGTGAGACAGACAAGTTGATCATTTTGGAATCTTGAGTATGAAAATTTATAGCTGTCTCTTTGGTAGCTGCACTTCTTTGGTCTTATTTTTATCTCTTTCAACTGTGCATAATGCTAGCAAGCCTGCAAGGCTGATACAAAAGCTTAATTAGTGGGGTGCTCTGCCATGCATTAACTGTCAGACAACAGTCCCATGGAAGGCCAGGTCTGAGCCCAAGGTACCACACAATAAGAATAACAACCAAAAAATAAGACATGGAGAAAGGCTGAGTCGTACCATATCCCGTTGTTAACTGTTAATGACAGTGAATGAAGAGTTATGCCTTTGAGAAAAAAACGGCAGTTACTGCCTTCTGATACTGTTCTATAAGAAATAGAAGAAATGTTTACAAGAAGCCTTGTCCCCATAAATGACCTTAGAAGCGTCTAGCCACTATGCTTCATTTGTTGAAACAGAGCTGGGCTCTAAAGGAGCTTTTCTGTGTACTGCGAGGAGCTCAATAAAAACGAAATCCATGGGACTCAGGGAACATCCCCAAAAGGCCTCTGCCTGACGCACATGCACTTACAGCAACGGAGAAAAGAACGGGAGCTCCAGCATCGCCCTACATTACACACACGGCAGGACAAAGGGATGGCTTTCGGGTAAATGAGCGATGCTTTCTTGATTTCCTCCCAGCCTGCCAATACCAGCTAAAAGGTCCACTGGATGTATGAATTTTCTCAGCAAAGTAATACTGCATTATAAATGGTGTTAGTTCCTAACCACTGACTCATTCCTTAGCTCCTGTTGGCGTCAGTATCCACAACTCTACAGAGCTGTATTCTTAAAAACCATCAACAGTTCCCCATCGGTCTCCATCTTCCTCTGCAAGAGTCGATCTTGTTGATTACTTCCTGGTAGAGTCCTCGAACTCTTGTTCTTCTTAGTGCTTGGACACACTCTCATGTTTTGGCTAACGTATCGTTGTGCTCTGCTTCCTGGATGTAGCTATTTCCTGTCTTCTGGTCTCCATCTTTCTGCTGTCCTCAGATGCTCTTCCTGGGTGGAGTTGACATCTGTCAGAGACTCCCGGTATCATGAGTGTAACCCTGGATTCCTTATTTCTAGCTCTGGCCTTTCTCCTGACATCTGGGCCTCACAGCCCAAGGTGGACCCTCATCATAGAATCATGATGCATCCAACACACCAGCGGTCATCATGCCCTGGCTTTGGTGGGGTGATTTCTCTATTGCCCAGTTTTAATTGCAGCTTCTCACCAGAAATTAGACTTTGCCCCCCCTGATCCTTTTTGTGTGAATCCCTCTACTCATTCCCCTTCTCACCATTCTCCTGAAAGGTCAGGATTTCCTCTACTTTCAGAGAGGACATTAGATGCAACTTTTCCAGGTCTAATCTTATTTTTCTCCATATGCTTTTAGGATTGGCATTAGGTTAATCTTGTAAAACTTGGCTTCCATCAGGTCACCGCAGCAATGAACGCATTTAAACAGTTCTCCACTTGCTACTAACAAAAGATACCGGGTGTACACTCGAGAACCACCAAAACACTGTCCCGAGCTTTCCATTCCCTTGTCACTACTCTTCTACCGCATATATACAGAAGCCTCACAAGTGGCCACAGAAGCTGGAAAAGTACTGTCCTCAACCACACCCAAACTGAAAAACTAAAAAGTTCCAAGTTATCTCTTCTTTATTCTGTATCTCTGCTTTTTCTTTCTTTAAAACAAGTTCTCTCCATGTAGCCCTGGCTGTCCTGAATCTTGCTACACAGTACAAGCTGACCTTAAATTCAGAAATCACCTTCCTCTGCCTCCGGAGGGTTAGGACTGAAGACATTGGCTACCATACCTGCCATCCTGCCTGCATTATGGCTGTTCCTCTTCACCAAAACTTACACATCCTCATTCTTTCTATCCCTCAATATTCAGTAACATTTTTCTAGGAATTTGCTTTTAAATATTACATTCTATCCACAATTCAATGCCTCCCTATCATCTCTCTCTATATCCATTTGCTAGGTAGCCATGTTCCTCAAGAGCCAAACACATTCATGTTTTGATACTTTATATGGATACTTAATACAATACTCTACCCAGCATACAGGCAATCAGCAACTTCTTTTCTTTCATACAGAAATTGTATGAAATTTCATACAGAAATTTCATGACATCCCCTTATACCAGACGGATTTCCGAAGGAACCAATAAAATGTGCTTGGCCAACAAAATGGATTATATCTTCATTCTAGAATACTTCATAGTAAAAATTAAAATTTAGCCATTAATGACCATAGGATTATATTTTTTTAAAAAAATAATTACTCTTTTAAGGTTTGTGAATTGAGTTCAATACCCAGCACCTACATGGTGGCTCACAGTTGTCTGTAACTCTAGTTCCAGGGACTCTTGTGCCTTCTTCCAGTTTCTATAGGCACTTTACACACACACACACACACACACACACACACACACACACACACGGCACACTGACATACATGCAGGCAAAACACCCCTACACATGAAAACAAATGAATTCATTAACTGATGAGCAGGGGAACCGACCTTCCCCCTTTACCAGCTGCAGCACTGAGGATAGTGGCCCCTACATCACACCTGGGCAGCACAGGAGAGCTGGCCCTGGTGACAGAGGTGTGGGAGAACTGCCTCTGAGAGTATGAAAGCAGAACTGGCCCTGGCCCTTGCTCACACTTGCCAGGGTGATCAAACTGAGGCAAGGCTCGAGAGCTCACCATGGTGGTGAGGACGGGAAAGCTAGCCGAATGGCCAACCCTGCCACTACTCAGGCCCGGAAACAGAGTTATGAGTTCACTCACCCCAGCATCCACCTCATCCATGATTCGCGGGAGCACAGGAAGGGTCCGATCCTGCAGAACTGAAGCTGCAGAATCTTCATGACACAGGGCAACAGCAAGAGAAGCAAGAGGAGTCCCAATGAGGGCCCAGCATCGATAGGGTATCGGAAGCCAGAGGCCTCAAACCAGAACAAGGACTCTTTGCAATGCACACTTAGAAGTAAAGATGTATGGACGGAAGGGTTTGCTGTGTGACTCACTGTCTCCCACTACAGCTTCTGGGATGAGATTTTTCCTTCTTTTCTTTTCTCTTTTAAATTTTGTTTTATTTTGGGGGGTTGTTGCAAAGTCAGGGTAAGGATATGAAGGGATGGGGGCATGAATAGGATTGAGATACGTAAGGTAAAAGACATAAAGAATAAATAAAAAGAAAATTTTAAAAATTACATTTTCTATACGTAACAATGAAAATTAAGAAGAGACCATGTATTTGAGAGGAGTGCGGGGCATGGAAAAAGTTGGAGTGGGGAGAAGGAGGGGTGGAAGTCATGTAATTACACTATTAATGTATGAAATTTTCAGTAAAATAAAAAGTTAAATGAAAATACATTTTCTGGTGAAATACTCAGTGTATGCATAAACAAGTCTTTTGGTAATGAACAACTTGCAGTTGACTCTATTTGTCAAAGATGGCAGCAGTGAGCACCCCTGACCCACAGGGTCCTCTAAGCGGGAACTGGAGCTGATTAAATATACCCCGACTCTGGTGGCGGATGGTACAACTGACTGTTTTGACCAATGACTCTGGCTGTAGCATTTTACTCATCTGAAGCTTTTGTTTTCTGCTGCTTGGAAACGAGCCTTCATATAAAAAGTTGTGAGATCATATACTGTAAAAAGCCTAAGTCACGTGAGACTGGACAATAATACACCACACAGGGAAAAGGGAAAGGCACAGGCTTAGGACCCTCTGCTGGGGCACAGTTGTAGGACCCTCTGCTGGGGCACGGGCGAAGGACCCTCTGCTGGGGCACGGGCGAAGGACTCTCTGCTGGGGCATGGGGCGTAGGTCCCTCTGCTGGGGCATGGGCGTAGGTCCCTCTGCTGGGAAACTGGCGAAGGACCATCTGCTGGCACACGGGTGTAGAATTATCTACTGGGTAGCCTCTCGGAGGCCACATCACATAAGATAAAACCATATGAGTAAATGGTGTTGGGGTTTGATGTGGGAGAAATCATTTGTGTTTTTCCTCCCCCAGAAGCCCTCACAACAACTTTTAACACTACTAAAGCTAGCCAGCAGGGAAGACATTCAGAGCCATTTTGAGATTGATTTCTCTATCTCTTACAGCTGAAGCACTTGGCGTCTTCAGCAGTCGGGTCTGACCACGTACTTAGGGTGGGTAATCAGGGGCAGCTGTAGTAACCTGCGGTTTTGGAGATGCCTGGGATCTCCCTGATCATTACCGGGAAGGGTGATATCCCATGCCTGGCATTGAGATTTTCATTTAATAAGCCACATCTTCTGGGAGTGCCATTGTTCACCTACACAGGCTACTTCAGTTCAAACTAGTTTTCTAAATTATATTTTAAAATTATATTTCTAACTCTTTAGTTTTGTCAATAATTTTTTCGCTGTTAGTAAAAAACGAAAGATCATTAACAAGTGAGTAGATGTCTAAAAATGGACAAGGATTCCCTTTCCTGAGCAGTAACTGGGAATGATCAGTATCTGGCAGAAAGAGCACAGTCTTAAGGAAAGGAGAAAAAAAGTACTTGGCAGCCTTGCCCATTGAGTGAAACTGTAAGGTGAAATAAAATAAGGCACAAAAGAGAACAATAGACATTATTTGGGAAAGAACCACAATAGAGAAGAGTTCAGTCAACCTCAGGGAGAATGAAAAGGAAAAACAATTAAGTCTAGAATTTAGGTCCCAAAATTACGCATGATAGATTAAGTTCTGGCATTGAAGAATAAATATGAATTCTTGCTATTATTGGGGATTTGTAAGATATTACTTAGGACTGGTCATATGCTTGGTTGCGGAAAAGAAAGAAGGGAGGGAGGAAGGGAAAGAGGAAGGAAGAGAAAGAAGAATTTAGCTGTTCTTCAAAACACTAAATGAAATAAAGACATGCCCTACCAATTCTAATCTTAAATATTTATCCTACAGAATTGTAAACAGAAACTTAAGTACTTGAAGATGCAGGCAAAAAGCAGAACCACTCCCAACAATTAAAGTGCAAATATTCACCGTGTCCACTCATGATACAGATGTGGAATGAAATATCACTCATTTGTACAGAGTGATAAAGTACAGCCAGACCAACAGACATAGGTCTCAGGAGCATGCTAAGTGAAATAAGTCAGTCACAGAAGCCATACATGAAATATGAAATACTCAGAACAGGGAAATCTATACTGAAAGAAAGTGGACTCATTTTCTAGGATTAGTAGAGGAGCAGGTGTGAAATAATTTCCTGCCGGGCATGGTGTTTTTTTTTGGGGGGGGGGTGATGAAAACATTTTGGAACTGAGTGATAATAATGGTTGAACAACATTATAAGGTATAAAATGACAAACAAGCTGTTCACCATGAAGTGATTAATTCTGTTACATCAAGTCCACCTCAATAGTAAAAGCAAATATAGGCCAGAAACAATTTTATTCATAAATTTATAAAAGGTAGAGAGAATGGAGAAGGGGAAGGGAAAAGAGATGAAGGAGACTGTGGTCCAGGACAGAAAGAGTTATGCTTGTATGAGCATCCCAGATCTCAGTGTAGGGGATAACATGACACCAGCAGAGGAAAGAACATGGCAAGACAGAATTACCTATGAAGAGAGAAGCAAAACACAAGACAGACCATTATGAATCACGGTTTCTAACTGTAGGTGCAAAACAAGATAAACTCCACAAATGCCATAACAATGGGAACATAAAGATAGCAAGGCCAGATCTTTGTCTTCTTAAGCTCCTGTCTGATGGAGCCATGACTTTCTGAGGAAGGCCTGGGCCACATCAGAGTACACACAATGTCAGAAGCTCCCAGCAGAAAGAGGAACCCATTTTAAAAACAGGAAATCACACAAGCTTCACAAACATTTAAGTCCCCCCTTCCTGGATGATCAGAAATGTAGAGCTAATATGTATGTGGGGGGGCATGTAGGATGTGGGACATGTAAGAAATTGGGAGTGGGGTGGGTAAGTGGGAGGGTTGCCCTCCAGACCTGTATGACCTAGCCTGGGAATGTTAGGATAGGGAGTCTGAATGTTTTGAAGTACTGAGCTTTGAAACAGGAAAATTTATTTGGCAGATACGTGTTAGAACATTGATTAGGAGTGGGGTAGGCTCATAGGCCAGAGAGAGCTGTTAGAATCCGATTCTAATGTGTAGGCAAGAGGATATTAGAGCGTGAACTGAAATAATGACTGTGAGGTTCAGGAGGGAAAAAACGGATAAAACAAATTATTAAAAATATAAGCACAGTAGACAAAGAGAATATTATAAAACTGTGATTAGGGACCAGAAAGCAGGTGTGTCCGAATTTAGACAGGAGTGTACCAAAAGTGCTTACGTAGACGCTGGATGTGAAGTCCATTTAACAGGCACTACATTTGGAATGCTGGAGGACTGACTAGGACAGATGCTCGGTGGCAGAGACAAAGCTGAAGGAGGCCATGTAAGTTCAGGAGACCTCCCAAACTCTGTGAGGGATGAAATACAACTGAAGTTTGGGAGACAGATAGGCTAAGATTAAAAGCAGCCAACCACAGGCAAACACAGAACTGCCTGCCCACTAGCTGTGCCAAATTAACCTCAATTCCTTTGTGGCAAGGTATCTAGATTATAAATCAAACAAACCTGCTTTGGATATGGCAGATCTTGTTTTCGGCTATGCACTTGAAAGTATTCCATGGTTATCTTTAACTAAAAAGGAAGCATGTTGACTGCAAAGTCTTGAATGATTATTGTTCATTGGGTCATCGCCCCCGAATCATGGTGAAGACATAATAACGTACATAAAACATTCAGTGCCCCAAAGGAACCATTTACTTACCCCACTGAGCCACTGGAAAGAACCTTTGATACAATTACAACAAAATATTTGTTTGTTTAAAGTGTTATCCCATAAGTTAGAATTTTAACTAAAACTGGCAGGTGAATTCTTAAGACATTGTAGCAAGAATAAGAACTGCTTGTAGATACTATTTGTTACAAAATTGATAATCATGGCAGATGGGTCTGTATGCCTATAAGCAGAGAAGGGTACCAGAATGCCCTCTAATAGTCTGTGTCCCTGCAACCATCTGACAGAGCAGAGAAGGATATCAGCATGTCCTCTTGCAGTCTCTAGCTCTGTGACCATCTGAGACATTTCACAAATATTTTTAGTTCTTATTTTTTTTTCAGTAAATGCTAATGGCATGGTAATTGTTTCCGAAGATTTCCAATGAAGACTGAGGTGCTTTGACAGCTGTCAGCAAAGTGTCAAATACACTGTTGCGGTGAAAGGTGAGGGGATTTAAAAGCTCTTATTAAGTCTGCAGGCTTAATTTGGCCTATTGATACACACAGCTGCTAAAAATAAGTATCGGATTGGGGAAATAGTATTTATGCTTTTCTTATAACATCTCTGAAGTTTAGCACTCTTGTCAGCGTTGACCAAGCTGTCTTTTAGCTGTCTTCAGGAATGGTTCCCCTTCCAAAATAGTTCTGCCCTGGACCCTGTGTCAATCTCAGTTTAATCTTAGAGCACCCATAGTTTTCAATATCCTGCTCAATGGATCCAGCTACTGCCATGTAGGAAGACACTGACCTGGTACACTTGGAAGATAGCTAATAATGACTGTCAACTTTAGTGCATCCTGAATCAACTAAAAACACATACTGATGATAACTCCTGTGAGTATCAGATCATTTGAATCAAGAAGATCCAGCCTACATTATCTGAGTCAAAGAGAACCTGCCCACCTCTGGTGGCAGTCAATGTAAAAGGACATAGAAGAAGGAAGCATTGCTCTCTGCATGTTTGCCTTCACTTTTGCTGACAAGTCCATCTATCCTGCTGCTACAACATTCCTTCACTAATAGGAGTACCAGCTTCTTTGGGCTTCCAACATGGACTAAAGACTAGCAGCTCTCTAGGAATCCTACAAGACTTCAGTGTCAGATTGGATCTGCTGAGATTTCCTGCCTCAGAGATTAAGCGACTCCTGATTCTTGGCCTTTCTAGTGCAAGACAGTCTTTGACCATTGGAACCACACCATGCAAGACAACTTAAGACATTCTGTACATCCCCTATCTATTTTCTTTCTTTCTTTCTTTCTTTCTTTCTTTCTTTCTTTCTTTCTTTCTTTCTTTCTTTCTTTCTTTCTATCTATCTATCTATCATCTATCTCTATCATCTATTTATCTCTCTATGTTTACTCTATCAGTTCTGTTTCTATAAGAACACTGACTATTATACTGGGCTTGTTTTCTGTGGTAGCAGGAATTCTGGGATGTGTTCATGAAATCTACCCACCGAATACAGACATCCATCATTTGAGGTAGCACCTGTACTTGATTCCAGTATAACAGAAAACTGTACTTCAATAATTGCAGCTTGTTCTACTGTATCAGAATGCCTTTGTAGACTAAGATACATGTAAAGGATATAATTTCTTGTTTTGAAAATGGTAAGAGTCATATTATAAATTGCTCATCAAAAGAACAGCATGTTGAGAACCTGAAGTCAGGCTCTGGGACTTGACAGTGGCCTATAATAGATGCTTGGGAAAAGCTAGGATTTTTAGTTATTATATGTTGTTCATTCTGGAATGCCCAGAACCAAAATGATCACACAGAAACTGTATTAATTAAAACAATGCTTGGCGTATTAGCTTATGCATATTTCTAGCTAGCTGTTTTATCTAAACCCATTTCTATTAATCTGTGTATTACCACGTGGTTGTGGCCTACCAGTAAGGTTCCATCCATCGTCCAGCATCTGTCTCCTACAGCAGCTATGTGGCTTCTCCTTGACTCCACCTACTCTCTCTATATATATATCTTTTCCAGACTGGCTATATTCTGTTAAGCAATTGGCAAAAAGGAGCTTCTTATTAACCAATGGCAATAAAACATATTCATAGCATACAGAGGGGAATCCCACATCAATCAGTCACAAATAATGTTTTCTTTAACAATGCTAATGAGCTTCTAAACCTCATAGTTCTAAAAACTCCTGATAACATCAATATGCAGCCAAAATACTGATGATAACCTTTGAGACCTTAAACAGATGATGCAGCTAAGTCAGTCATGAATACAATCCTAGTATTGTTAGCTAATAAATGTACTTGTTTAGGCCAGTCAGTTTCTCTAAGACAATTTGTTATTCCTCATGGGATTTAATGGACTGCTTGTGGCTTCCAAATGGCTGGGGATCCACTGCCCAGCAGTGTTTGTTCTCACTGATCTCTTTATCGATGCTCTGCTGGATCCTAGGAACTCTGGCCCACTGCACTGAAGCCCTGGCACAGGTCACTCCTTCTGAGCACAACTGGTTCCCATGCAACATTCTGCACCTCACGTAGTTCCTAGAAGACTTTATCTTGTTTTTGTTGGATCTATTTTTCTAGATAATCAGTCCTTATAATAATTAACCTTGATCAAATTGATGAGATTTCAAATCTAGGCTCTGGGTATGTTCGTGAGAACGACTCCTGAAAGGTTTAACTGAGGCAGGAAGACCTGTTGTGGAATAATCTTTTGGCACACTGTGCAGATGTGTCTTTGCCAAAGCACCTTCTTATTGTTTTAACAAAAAGCTAAGTATCCATTAGCAGGCAGGAGTTATAGGCAACACAGCCATGCAGAGGATGCTGGGAAGAAGAAAAGTAGAGTCACCAGCCAGAAGAAGGAGGAGTAAAGATAACAAAGTTGCAGAAAAGAATGTAGTTTAAAAGGGATGGGTTAACTTAAGTTGTAAGAGTTACTTAGTAACAAGGCTACGCTATGAATTTATAATTCATAAGAAGTCTCTGTGTTGTGTTTTGGAATCTGGCAAGAGGGACAGAAAAATCCACTACCCTGAATGTGAGGGGCCACTGTCCTACAGTCTGAGGATGTGGATTAAATCAGAGGAAAAGGAGGCTAACCAAGCAGCGCCAGCATTCTGCTCAAGCCATACTCCTGTTGGCACGGCGAGAGCTGCTTCTTCCCCACATGACTGACTGTGCTCTCACACTGTGAGACAAATCAATCCTTCTTTCCTAAAGTTGCTTTTTTCATATCAACAAGGAAAGTAATCAACCAAGTCCTTAAGTACTGCAAGCCTGTAGTCCTCATGAAGACTTGCTCAAAACTGGCTTATCACTCTTAAGAAACCCCCCCTTGGGTCAGCTTCCTAGCCAACATCATTTGTCACAGAAAATGTATGTGTGCTTTGCCCACATGTATATCTGTGCCCCATTTGCACGCAGCGCCCACAGAGACCAGAAAAGGTTGTTGGATCTCTTGGGACTGGAGTTATGGACAGTTGGGAGCCACCATGTTGGTGCTGAAAATCTTAACCACTAAGCTATTATTCTAGCCCAAAGCCTACATTTCTAGAAATATTATACCAATACCCTGGCATCAATGCCCTACACTGCTACTTATTAAGATCTAACCATCAACTCTCCAGTTAATGGCTTACATAAACCAGAATTTGAGATTATCTTTTAGATATTAGATTTTCTCTCCTGGCTTATTATTTAAATTTTTCCTCTTTTATACATCTCAAAACAAAAGTAAAGCCTAGCCATTATTCTCCAAGAATGCAAAGCAAATTCAATATTAAATATTTACTTGCTCTGGTCAGCATATGATGGTCCTTGTACACTATTATGCTGTGAATGATTTAATTGTTTATATGTCTACCATTCAGAAAACTAGGGCAAGGGTGACATCAAACAAGTATCTTTAGCATGTTTGCATATCCATTTTTACAGAGGTTGTGTAGACATTTATATCTGTTGTTTTTAATGTATTTTATTTAAAAAAAGTATTTAATGGACCTAAATAAGAGGGGGTTATAGTTAAAGGATTTGCTTTTTATTTTAACACTATTCTGCATTAGAAACCATCTGAAAAAGTCTGCAATGGTCATTTTTACATGATACATGCAGAAAAATTATTAGCCACCACACACACATAACCTATTATATACCCTGTAGTTCATTTGTTTCACTTCTTGATTTTGATTCCTCCCATTTCATTTTCTTGTTGCCATACAACATCCAGGACATCCACGTCCTCAGTAGATAGTACTGAAATTAGACAACTTTGTTTATTGCTGGCCTTGGAAGGTATTAATGATGTCTTAAAAGCCTAAAGTATTTTATGATTTATGAAAGCATTATGATTACATGTAATATTGTTGTAGATTTTTGTCATCCCATTTTACCAAGATGAAGAAATTACCTTAAATTCCTAGTTTTTTGAAGATTTCTATTATGAATGCATATTGAGTTTGCTGAGTTGCTTTTGCATATCAGTTGAAATAATAAGAGCATTTGGCTTAGTTCTTTATCATGTAATTATGATAAATTGCACAGATGTGTAATTGATTTTTAAGGTTAGCACTGGGTTTCACTGTGACATTTTCATTTTTTGCTTTCCCCTCTTCCATTAATTATTCTCTCCAGTTCTTTCCTCCCCACCCCCAAAATAAAGCTTACTTCTGCATTTATGTCGTGTCTATTCTATTAACCTCTATTCCCCTCCCTTCTCCCCATAGACCTCTTCCAACCTCTCACAATCTCTGATATATTTTCACGCTCTACATGCATATTTATAGATAAATTTAGATCTAGGTTATGAATATGAGAAAGTATTGCATTTTTGTCTTCCCGAGTCTTGTTATTTCACTTTACACAATGATCAATTTCCTTACAGCTGTCACAACCTCATTCTTCTTCACAGGTGACAATTACAATGACTTCATCCCTCTACCCAATCAATTTATTTATTTTTCTTTTTTTAAAGTTGAATCTATTTTAATTTGGGGGATTATAATTTAGTTACAACATTTCTTCCTTACATTATCTCCCTCCAATTCCTACCGTGTGTCCCTTTCTTTTTTCTTTCTAATTAATGATTTTTTACACTAATTTTTAATGCATTTATATATGTACATATATATATTCCCAAATACATATATACAGTCCTACATAAATATACACATTTCTAAATATAACCTATTCAGTCATATAAGGTTATCTGTTTATATTGTTTTCAAAGCTGACATTAATTTTTGAAATTAAATATTTTGCATTTCTTGGATAATCCCCCAGTTAGTAGTGATATATTAGAATATGTATAAATGTGTGAGTATTTGGTTTCAATCTGTTACTATCTTGACAATATTTCATGACTATGTTCACTGGACTGTTGCTATGTGATTTTCATTAGCATCTTTGGACAGTTTTGACACTAAGTATATGCCTTATCAAATAAGGTGGAAAATATTTCACAGCTTTTGTTTTACTTGGCCACATGGTCATCTCCTGGAGATGAACATTTTACTTAACAGTACCCGATCTCAGTGAGTAGCTCATTCATATTTTAAGTTCGACGAAGATTCAGGATCAGTTGCCTTGTGCAAATGGTGTTGTAGAAATGTAAGCTGCGAAAGGCTAGAAAGTGAATAAATTCAGATTATCTTCAGAAGCAGAGTGGTATGATCAGAAGTTCAAATTGATGTTTTTTCAAAGAGGTCTTTGCACAATGAAGAATGTCAGTTATATAATAACCAAGTTTCAAAATAAAATGTGGAATATGTTCAAAACCATATTGGATTGTAATAATGTGCTGTAATCACTCTTAGGAGTGAGTAATTCAGGGCTTTAGAAACTACCACCCAAATTACTAATGCTCGCAATTGATTTTATAATTTCTAAAGAATATTTCAGTGTTACTACATTTGTTAAATATGTGTACTGGGAAACATCAGCAATTTAATGTGTTAATAATAACTTACAGGTTGCTGAATAATAGAAATTAAGCCTAAGTTATTTCAGGTTGGATAATGTCACTTGGGATTCTCACATCTTCCTATCCGTTCCGAGTTTTTCTTCCACTATTATCACACCTATTAGCCAGTGCAAGTTTCATCGCAAGGTACAGCTGTAAAGTAACCACTAATATTCATAGCTCTCTCATCCTAACTGTTAAGAGACCATCCTAACCCTGCTGGTATGAGGCAAATTCAGTGTCAGGGATAAGAGGTCTAGGGCAGGACCACCCCAAACTGTCCCTATGAAAAGTGAGGTGACAACATGAAATGCCACGCTGCATAGTGAGCTGTTTAATAGACTATTAACTTGTCTGACCCAGTTTTTCAAGATTCTCTGTTCCCAGTGTCAATTTCTAACCACACAGCTTCTTTTCACTTGGTTTTGGCGGATTGAGAAGAAATTGCCTTTTTCAAACAAAGAAACAAAGACAATGTAGAAAAGAAACCCCAGAATCTGCTGGGGGGAGTGGGGATGGACTACTAGGGTGAGCCACCTCTAAAGTGACTAACCAGTATGGGATCCTGTTGTTCTAACGCCCCTCATTTTAGACTCGGGCACCTCTCCCCGTTCCCTCTGACACCAGAGCAGAAACCAAGTCCAAGATCAGTTGCTTCGCCGAGACCAAATCACTTCTGATTGGCAAAAAGGCGGTTAGTATTTTATAATTAAGGAATAGAAATTAGTTATTTTTACATATGATACATTCGTCATGGTTTCTATCAGAAATAACCATAGAGAACTAAGAGATCAAAGTAGAAATATAGCTCCTTAGTAGCAAAAATCATAAGACATTTAGTGGAGGAAGGATTTATAGATAATAGCCAAGAGAACAGCCAATCTCTGAGACTGCTTAGAATAAGAAAACAATCTGTGGTGCAATCCTAGTGGGAGGCACTGAAGCAAACTACAAAGACACAATAAAAAAACTCAGGGAACTCAAGAGTTTAGTCTCCCAAGGGAACGTTTGCTTGGCTGGCTACTGTGCAGCCACAGTTTCTGGAACACTAGGGCGACACAACAGCTAGATATTTGTTAAATAATGAACAAACAAATCCAAAACAAACAAGTTAAAACCCATAGAGAAAGCTTCAAGTAAAAGAACCATGGGTGAGTTAAGATCTGTTTAATGGATTTGACTACTATTATAAAGTCACGGAAGCCCTTAAGAAATGCTTCTTTCTGGTAATGGCAGAACCCAGATCAGAATACACTGGAAAGGAAATGGGTAATGGAGCAGCACAGGTACCACAAAACAGATTTCTAATTAAAATATTCTGCCAGAAAAGAGCAGAAATGATCAGTAGTGAAAAGAGAGAAAAAAAACATTATGGAAAACTTTGTTTTCTTTTTCTAAGTTGGGAGAGATGTAAGCAGATTTATATGTGGGGACAGAAGTCAAAGGAAGGAAGAAGAGAAGAGAAAGAAACTATGGTGACAGAGTTTGGTCCCTGGAACACGGAGGAGATGAGATTTAAAGCAGAGATGGGGGAGGAACAATCTAAGACCCAGGGAGCTACCTCTCTTCCTGCGGAGCCCTTAAATGTGGAAAGTGAAGAGAGCAATGAGTACAAAGCAGCTTCCACGTTTGGCATAAAGAGAGCAGCTTTAAGGGCACCCTGAACCCAGTTCTGTAGCTAAGAAGGTGTGGTGCCTCTCCGTAGGAGGGTTCCAGACAAGACAGGTGTTCTCAGGACACTGGGAGGATCTGGAGAAAACTCTGGAACCATATCCTGAAGTTTAACACAGATACGTGAAAAGGACTTTGGCTGAAGGGGAGGTGATAAATTTCAGTTGGTTATGGCAATCTGCTCAGTGGTTGGGTTTTCTTCAGTGGGATTCGGAGATCTTAATATAGAAACCAGATCTTAATATAGAAACCAGTGAATGATGGGCTCAACTCAAGACTAGGAGTTGGCAGACAGAACAGACCAGAACCAAGGAGTTGAGAGTGCTGAGTGCTGGAATCCACACCCTTGGGAGCTAGGGTGTGCAGAGAGTGAGGACAGCAACTGTGAAGGATTATAGTTCATGGGAGTCTCAGGGACCGAGGGAAGAAAAGAAATAAAAGGAAAAGGACACGACTGCTCCTAGGTATGGGGGAGGGGAAAGTTCCTTGTCGATAAAAGGGAGAGCACAGGTAGAGGCTGGGGCATCTGAGAGAGTCCATAGTGGATACGACCAGGCTGAGGGGTGGAGGGATGGGGAGGGGAGATAGAGAACCAGGTGCCGCAGCCAGGAGGCCAAAGGTACGAAAGGGAAGGGGTGGGTAACCAAAATGTCTGGATTATACAGGGAACAGCCTCTGGGGGAAGTGCATTCCGGTCCAAGGGTGGGGGAGTTCAGGGTAGAGGACAGGGTACACCTGTCAGCCAGTCAGATCCTGTAACAGCTAGGGACTGTAGGAGATCGACAGCAGGTCAGCTTTGAGTTGTTAAGTAGGCAGGCACCTCCTTAGCTATTTTTCCCGAGTTTCAGACCTAAGACAAACAAGACAGCCTGGAGCTGCCGGTGATTGAATCGAGGCAATCAAGGCCGACTATGTGAGGCCTCCTCTCAGGTGCACCTACCACCCACTCTAACCTACTTCCTGCTGAGCCAGGCCACATTTAGGAATTCCTGAAGGTCAAACCAGGGGAAGTCCAATGATTGAAGAGGAGCTCAGAAGCTGAAACGAAAGGTTCAAATAGAACACAAGGCATACTGGACTAGACCTGGAGAGCACAGCCAAGGCATGGACAAACAAAGAGGGGCATGGTTTCTTCCAGACTGACCTCATGTGACTTTGGACATCACCTTATGTGCCTCGGGATAGGAGAATGAGCCCCTGCAATAGCAGATAGGAAGGGGAAAGTCTACAGTTCCAGCAGAAAGCATTTCAAAGAGATGGAAAGTAGGGGTTTCTTTCATTAATTTGAAATTTAGTTACTTATGTAATATACAACCAACAGCACTACAGATAATTGACAGGGAATGCTTTGAAGATGTGCCTTTTAAGAGGTGGAGAGATTTTTACCAAAGAAGTAACTGGGCTCTGACGCTACATAACTTATTAAAATGCAAACATGGAGGCTTCAGTATACACACTGGTGTTTTCCTATTTGCTAATAACAGAGCCTGAGACAAAGGTCCTCGGAGTGCAGGATGCTAATAAAATAACCGTTCTGTGTTTGAGCAATGTCGAAGACACTGTCTTCTGTTTCTATACCATTAGAAAAACAATCAGAGAAGGAGGATGTCCCTTGCATCATCCGATGACCCTGGTCTTTGATCTTTGTAGAGAACGAACAGCTTTAACTGAGAAGAAGCAGCCGATCTGGCCAAGTCGCAAACAATTGAGAACTCATCCCGCATCATCCTGCAGATCTGGATTATAGCACTCTTTTATGTCGTTACACTGTAAATCACCACCCACTAGTTATGGCATTTCTGAGCTTCTAGCCAAAATATCAAGTAAATCAAATTGGAGATGAAATATTTTGGGCTTAAGACAATCCAATATGTTCTTGCTCCTGACAGCTGGGAAGCTCCAGAGTTATTTTACATCTCCATGTTTGAAGTCCCCAAATCACAATTTTGGATGACCCCGTGCACTGCAACCAGAATCCTGGAAATCTCAGGATGGTTGGGAAATTAGCTGAGGAAGGGAGCAGTTCACTGTTACTGGGTAAAGCTGCAGAAGAATCGCTGTAAGGTGCATTAACTAGAAATCAAAAGCAAGAGACGCAAGTGGCAAAAATTCATAAAAGGTTCCCCAAGTGGAACCCGATCCTGACTGCTAATGGGAGGGGAAATATAAAGATCCATTGTGTTGCGGTCCACAAAGCACAAAGTCAGTTGGAGGATAAAGAGTCAAGCCCCCAGTTGAGCCTGGTAATTATTCTAACAAAACGTTCATGTAGAAAGCAATTGCTTTTCTTCAAGGCTGTTGTAACAATTACTAAAGAAAACAGAGGGAGACAGAGAAAGACTACAGGAATGAGCTGAAACAAGGATGGGAACAATAACAGAACTGCTCACCCCCACAGGGGAATAATGTCACAATTGTCTGAGATTCATAAGTAAAAATAGCTACCTCAGTATTATTATCAGGAAATAATTTAACTCAGTCACAGGGTAGTTCATAAACACACAATGAAACAATTTAACATTTGGAAAATAAGACATGGTCTAGTCTTTATCCCAATGTTAATTGCCCAGGAATACAGTACTGGCTGTGTCTTTTCTGTTGGGGCATTAGCTTCCTCCATGGGGCTATAACGTATGGACAGTCTGTACTCAGTTAATTGTTTCTGCAGGCTTAAGAGAATTTCTCTTAGCAGTTACGCATATGCCTGAAAATAGCAAAGAAATCATCTTGACTCTTGCCAAACTGTCCTTCTGGACTAGACAGAATACAAATGTGAACCTTCAGTCACAGATACTGACATTGTGTCTTTGTCCTTCCTGACTCTGGAGTGAGAGCAACTACTCTAACCCTGAGAGCGCCTGAAAGCCACGGCTCTCCCCCTTCCTCTCAGCTTGGCCTGGTCTCCACCCCAGTTAATACAGAAAACTGTATTTTATTCTGCTGATGTGGGAGTGTCATATATCAATCTGTTGATTTCATTGGCTGAGCAATAAAAGAAACTGCTTGGCTGGCCCTCAGCTTAGAACATAGATGGGAGGAGTAAACAGAATAGAATTCTGGGTGGAAGAGGAAGTGAGGTCAGACTCTGCTCTGCTCCCGGAGAGACCAGACAACTCTGCTCTCTGGAGCAGAGACACCATGATGGACGGAGGCTAGAATCTTCCCGGTAAGCGCACCTTGGGGTGCTTACACACATGATTAGAAATGGGCTAAATTAATATGTGAGAATTAGCCTAGAAGAGGCTAGATAGAAATGGGTCAAGCAGTTAAATGAATACAGTTTGTGTGTTGTTATTTCGGGCATGAGCTAGCCAAGCGGCCGGGGTGTTGGGGACGCAACCCCGCCGCCGCTCCTATTTCAACATTCTGCTATACAAAATCAGCCACAGAAAGTACTGTCTTGCTTTTTGTCGAATGGAGTCACTATCTTTTATCCCTGTATTTTAATTCAGCCCTGAGGACCAGCTCAGTGTCCTGATGAAATGTATGGACTTGGCAGCAGGAGGGCACCATGTGAATTTCTAGTCCCTCTTAAGCCTCCAGATGGCTCAGAGTATTTCTCAGCAAATAAACGAAACAGTGCTTGGTGATCTCTGGGAAAAGGTAAGTACCCACCTAAAGTTGGTCACTGTAATATTACACTTCCTCTATGCAAATAACTTATTTAATGAAACCTTATCAATTTATACCCAGAGAATTTTATATAGAACTAGTTGAGCTGGGCCCTGGTGAATGCAGAATACCATGGAAAACCACAACTGGTCAAAAAGGAGAAACAAGAGGTTGTTGGGTGACGGTCCCGATTGATAAACCTACAACACAGCTCTTGCACCTAAGGTTCAGGGACCATCTCGGCAAGATGGGGTAGGAAGATGGTAAGAGCCAGCAGACCAGGAAATCTGCTGTGAGAGTCATCTTCTAGAAAGGCAGGGTAGCTTTATCTATGATACCTTAACAATAGGAGGTAACAAGACCAGAAGTATACCATCAACAGACATGCTGATACGGGAAGGGAATATCTCACAGGGTCCCAGCCCTAGACAAAGAGCTACAGGCAAGTAGGTAATGTGGAGGGCAGAAGAAAATACTCCTCACTTAGGAGGAACTCTTTAGTTGGTTATCCAATACTTTAGTTGGTCACCCATGAAATTACATGTGTACAGGTAACAGTAAATGGACAGAACAGGTTGTATATTTAGCCGTGTGTGTGTGAGAGTGAGTGTGTACACAACAATAACAACCAAAGAAAAGAGGGCAATGATTTTGAGAGAAAAAAAAACAAAGGGGTAGCAAGGAATGAAGGGAAGAAAAAAGGGGGAAATAATGTAATTGTGTTTTAATTTTTAAAAATTCAAAAACAGGAAAGAAAAAGGAAGTTGGAACAGGTTAACTTAAAAATACAAATATCACATATTAGATATCAGTTGATTATCAAGGCAGACACCCGGGAGTAAAAAGGAATCATGAACCTGTGATTAAAATGATAAAATCTTCACAGTTAATGAATGTATAAAAACTTACACTGCTTTGAAGCACCTATAACTCCTTGTGTTCCCACATCCATCTAGATGTATTAAAAATCACCTGAAATTGTTGGATTTTTTGTAATTAATAGAAAAAATAAAAAAGATTTTTCTTTGAATAGAGAATCATCAATAACAACCACAAAAAGTAAAGAACAAAAAAGAAAAGAAAAGAAAAGAAAAGAAAAGAAAAGAAAAGAAAAGAACTAACCCCTTTTCTCTCCTCTGGGCAATACCTACCTGTATAAATTCTGTAATTAACTATGAAGATTTGATCTGAGGAATCACAGGACATTAAATTGTAATTTTAGAAAGATGTAAGTATCCAGAAATGAAACTTGGACATGCTGACCATGACCCGATTACACAGAGAGCAGTATATTCTTTCCTTGTGCCTGGAGTTATCGGGATGGCCACCCATTTTCATTTTACTGGCAAAGAAGGGAAACTCTGCTGTTACAGATGCCTGAATAACAATTTAATTCCAACAGCACTGATTGAACTGTGACCATGTGGGAAAGCTTTGAACTTAATGGTAGCAACTGTATAAGTAAGGAAGCAGAACAAACATCTCTCCTCACAATCAGGGGGTACGGATATCTCAACAAGTGGGAGATGAAAAAAACAAATTAAAGTGCTGTCATAAGAGGAAAAGTCAAGGAGATGAGAGGACATGCATGTGAAGGGCGGGTCTAACCGGGGAGAGGGATGAGGATTCAGTAAGAAGATTCACGTGTGCTGGCAGTCACAAAATATACAGGATTTCAGTAGGTGTGAAAGATGCCAGAATGAATGACAGTAAAGATTCCTTGGAAAACAGGTGTGGGTAGCAGTCAAGGAAACTGAGGAGTGTGGCAAAGGAATGAGGAAAGGCTGAAGGGTGTTGAGTAATATGTAGAATAACAATAGTGAGTTATTAAGAGCTGTACTACTAATAAACTCTGTAACTAACACTTATTCATCAAGAGCCAGGCACCCACTACACACTCTCTGCACTTTACAGTGTTTCATATAAAAATATCACTCTTCAAGATAATTGTCATCTGTTTATTCAAAGAAACTAGGAAAATCACCAGTGCTCTCATTGATAGGGTACAAAATTAGAATTTTAAGGGATTTAACTCTAAACATCCCCATGCTTAGTCCATATGGATATGTTCTGATTTATATGAAAATGACTATAAAATCTTTTCCGTAAAATGTATGACCCCCTGTTTTGGGCAGATAGATACTATAAGATATTCTAATTTTAGTTCATATGGTACATGTGATTAAGCATTTAAATATATTATATTATATATATTAAAATATATGTTATGACTTTTGGTGAGGAAGCCCAGGCCTATTTTCTGGGCCCTTCCCACAATGAAAGGGAAATAGGTTATGACTCAGCCCCATTTTTCTATAAGTACCAACTACAATATTTAGAAGGTATGGATGCTACTAGGCTAAAAAAAAAATGGGCCAGAAGAATGTCCAGGAAAGTAAGTTGAGTTTGGGCTCTTTGTTTACTGTCATGCTTCTTAAATCACAGGAATGAAGACCCAGGTACAACCCAGAAAGGAAACACCTTGAATCGGGAGAAGGCAACCATGTAAACTCATCAATGCTCCTGTCAGAGCTGTGTCTCAAACATCAAGTCTACCTGGATTGGAATATGTCCAGATTGGAAAGCCTCAAATAGGTTCTCAATTTATATTTATTTACGTGTATATATGCATGTGTGTGTTCATTTATGTGCATGTGTCTCTGTGTGTGTGCAATGTGTGTGTTGGTGCCCGAGGAGGTTAGAAGAGTGCACACCATCCCCTGGAGCTGGATTTACAAATAGTTGTGAGTTACAAGTGTGGATGTTGAAAACGAGGCTCAGGTTTTCAACTAATGGAAGAGCAGCAATCCTCTTAACCACTGAGTCGTCACTCTAGCCTGTGAAAACCAGTCTATACCAATGCATTTTCTGTAACAAAAGCAGACCAACCACAAATTAATAAGTCCTCTTTTATGACTCACAAAGATGAGATGGTGAATAAGCTTTGCAGTCTAAGACTCCGGCCTTTGGAGCATGGCTAGGCATGCCAGGCTGAATTATGTTGAGGGTTTTGAGGTGCTGCTCCTCTGGGACAGAAATCATGTATGTGTGTCATCATTCCGCTCCAAGCAAGGAAGCTGGCTGCAAGTCACTGTCACTCCAACTAATGGAATAAACGACCACCAGCCTAATGCAAAATCGTGCCCAAAGCTTCGGATCCTTCTGATGGGACACAGCTACCTCGGGGCAACATTGCTCACAAGCCACCTTAAGCCCAAGTGAACGTTTGGTTTTCATTTTTTAAGGTCAATACAATTTCCACTGACCAAAAGAAATATAAAAATGTAGCTAGCGTGGTCCATTTCCTTTTCATTGTCTTACAGTTTGTCCACATTTTCTCTCCTCTCAATGAATCTTCACTGACTGGCAGTTGTTTTTCTGATGGAGCAAAAAACAAAGTCCACATGTGTGGAAATAAGTCTAACTTAAATGCTTTTTGTATAAAAAAATGAAAATGAGATTAGCTAGTTTTAAGAGATTTTTGAGCCTTTATTTTACATCTGCTAGTTATGGTCCTGGAAATGAGCAAATGATAAAGCAGAGGTGATCATGCAGCTACGCCACGTAGCACCCACCCAGCTATAATCTGAAGGGATTCCATCCTCACGATTAGGCATTTTAGATCAGTTAATATAGCGGATTTAGGAAGGAAGCACGGTTCAGGAAATACCTAGCACAAACACTAGCAAATGCTTGGAAGAAAAACCATTACAAATCATATATATGAATCATAGAAGGATGTGGAATGTTTATATTAAATTTTGATACCTTCTTTTGAATAAGGTCACTCCCAGTTTTTTCAGTCCTTAAGCAATTCTTATTAACAACCCTCCACACTACTTGCAACAGTAGAACTCAGTTATAATTACATGGCAAAGTCTCACTCATATTCTAACTAAATTCTACAATGTGTGCAGGAGATTTCAAGGGAGCAGCATCGACTCGGTTTGTGGGAGTGTGTCTTTCTGTTTGTTTGTTTGTTTGGTTGGTTGGTTGGTTGGTTGGTTTTTCACTTCTAATAGTGGAATGATGTTTCAAGTGGGGATAATGACTAACAGGATCCTGCCCCATACACAACTTTTTCAAACTAAGGTTAAATATAGAAAATTAGTGGACGTCAGGATTGATGTCTCACTTCCAGGCTGGATTCCTTAAACAATACATTTTGCACAGCACTCTTCTTAAGAAATCTGAATGTGCTGCACTAAGGACCATTCTGGAACCAAAGCTCCTGTTCGGTGTGTTGTGGAAGGCAGCAGCTGTCTGTTCTCTGAGACTTTTGCTGGAATAATTTCATAAGTTTGCAAATGAATGTTCAAAGCAGACTTGGCCACATTATAAGAGATGAGAGAAATGTCCTCTGCCATTTTTAGGTGGAAGGCAAGCCATACTTTAAAAAAAAAAAAAGATACAGAAATTTTAAAACATGTGGCCCAATAATCCTAGATGTTATTGTTTTATAAGTGTTTTCATAGGTATGCCTTGTGACTTGTTTTATGTTTTCAAAAACAGGGTTCTTGGCCTTTAGGCTTTCTTTCCAATGACAAAGTTCAAAAGCACTAAAGTAAGCCGTGCCCCTTGGACAATCAGGTGCCTCCTCCTCTTCTCCCAGGCATCAGCATGACTGGGGGTCCCTACATCTGTGCAGGGCTTACAGCAAACTGGCTGGGGGATGTTAAAACCTCCATGACCTTGACGGATGTAAAAGCAATTCCAAGCACAGTGTCTTTAGCTGCACTGTTCTACTGTGTGACAGGGCTGATACTGGGAAAGTCTGAAAATAACGAAGTTCTACATCCCTTGGGGTAGACAGATAAAACGAGGCAGAACCTGTCCAAACAGCACATTTGTTCTAACTAGTCATGGTGCTTCCCGAGTCTTCACAACTACACTGATTGTGCCAGTGTTCACTTGATGCTACAGAGGCATTTCACACACGAGTCAGGATTGCCCAGCTTGAGTTTACACAGGGGGAATTAGAAATGGCATCACATAGGAAAAACTGAGTACAGGCTCAAATTTCTCACTGCTGCACATTCAGTCCCCAAAGAAATTCTCTATTTTGCTTTTCCATTGCTGGTTTGTATTTTGATAAATTTGGCTTTATGATTAACAAATACAAAATGGAATATGATTTTTAATCTCATATTCAGGGCAAATATAAAGCAGATAGTTAATAACTATAAATCTCCTTTAATTTACATGGTGCTTGGTGCATGATCCTATATCCAAAAATTTAAAAAAATATTCATTTATGATATTATTTAAATAATATAAATTCAGTCTTAGGTTTATAAAACTTATTTAACCATTAAACAAAAATGAGGTCAAAACACCCACATCTCTGAACGTGAATACTATGTTCAGGCCCTGTGCCTAACAAGACAAGGAATAACTCTGAAACAATTGGCTGGTAGGGTAGAGAAGATATTAATTGCTGTGAAATGTCTTTCTGTGTGCTGTGAACATATGTTGCTCTCATTAGTTGATAAATAAAACTGATTTGGCCTATAGCCAGGTAGAATATAGCTAGGTGAGAAAACCAAACTTAATACAGGGAGAAAGAAAGGCAGAGTTTGGGAGATGCCATCCAGCCACCTAAGGAACAATATGCCAGAAGACTGGTAATGTCATGGCCACGAGGCAATACTTAGAGTAATAGAAATCAGTTAGTATAACTATAAGAGCTAGCTAGTAATAAGCCTGAGCCATCAGTCAAGCATTTATAAGTAATATTAAGCTTCAGAGTGCTTATTTGGGAACTGGTGGGTGGGAGAGAAACCTCCATTTACAATTAATAGATACGGTTTCACTAACCAGGATACCCTATTACAAAGGTGGTGGCAAAGTATTTTTGTTTTGAACACTATTATTTGGATGCTATCTTATCATGATTATAATAACCCTAACCTATTTCATTAAGTAGCCAGTATATAATTAGACCTTGCAAAAAGAATAAGAGCAGCAGTAGTGATAATTACAACAACAGTTACTGAGCCTACCATGTATACAACATTTGCGATGGCTGGATCTATCTATCTATCTATCTATCTATCTATCTATCTATCCATCCATTCATCCATCTATCCATCTATCTACCTACTTACCTATCTGCCTACCTTCCTACCTGAATATCTGTCTCATAATTCTGTGAAAGCTATTACCCCCGTTCTACAGATAAGAAAACAAGTATGCACAACTACAATTTGTGGAAATATGATTTGATACAGCTTGTCTAGCTCCAGAAGCTGTGAGCTGTGCTCATAACCACCATATGAAACTGCTGCACAGAGAGAAATGAACCAAGGAGCATTACCGGTTAACTCAAGCAGAGGGAATTTTAACATATCAAGGGTTTCTGGACCTACTGAACATCTCCTTCAGTCTGAGTATATGTGAGGGGCATTATATGCCTCAAATCCAGCTTTCCAGGGAGGAAATAAAGAAAATGGATGAAGAAATGAAAGCATACCAAAGCATCAAATCCATTTACTTATGAGCAAATATTATAGACATAATGGAATATTAAAATGGAAGTTTTGGCTGAAGCATCAAGACAATAATTAACACATTGCAAGGGAGGTGTTAGACCATATGTTGGATTCCCAAAGGAGGATTCTGAGAACCAGTTACTCATTGTTAAATGTCACACTACATCAAAGTTCTAGCATTAGAAATTAAGGAGCTTTGCTTAGCTGGGAGAAGTTAAGATAACCTATGAATTCCACTGTGAATAATGGAAATTCCTGCCCTCCCCTCAGCCTGGAAATTTCAGAAGGACCTGCTAAAATCTCTAGCAAAGACCCCTATCAGTTTGATGTATATATGGATTGATGCGCGTCTCATGTACAAAGGCCAAGTAACTGGTAGCAGCAACAAGATTCTTGAGTTGGGAGCCCGTGTATGATGGATTCATCAAGAGTGAAGGATTTCTATGGACCAGATGAGGGCATTTCATATGATGGAATCAGAATGGTGACACCTGTGGTCAAACCAAAGCATCCTTCCTGGAAAGGATTAAAGAGATCTCACAGAGTATCTTGAAGGGACCACTATTCTTTTTTACACTATAGATGCTCAAGCCCATTAAGTAAAACAGCTGTAGGATTGGGGGCGAGTTTAGACTAATCTAACCACCACAACCCCCCCCCTCAAACATAAATAAACAAAAGCAATGAAACCGCACGCAAGGAAGTCAGCAAAATCCAACAGTTCTGGTTTTTAACTTCAAGTAAAAGATCTTCTTGCCACAGCACATACTACACCAGAAGCTAATTAAACACATAATGTAGCTGTCAGGTTCATGATTTAACGGCTGTGAAGAAAGAGGCGGCAATTTAAATAACTTTCAAGTACAATATCCAATCAGGCAAGCCCTTAAAAACAGTTAACTTTCACCTCTCAACTTCATTTAACTTTTCTCTTAGCCTTAAGTACTTAATATCTAAAACGGGAGCTTATTGGCATATTTAAATGAGAATTATGTATACACAGGAATTCACTGTTCATCTAGGAAAAGCTGTAAAATGTTACCATGAGTTGTATTTGCTCTGCCAGGTCTTACCGTGCATTTTAATATACAAAAGTAACAAAACTTACACAGTTAACTGCTGAGAGGCGTACAGCCCTTGAACTTACAAAAGATGCACAATATTAATACAAAGGCTCTGGGTTCTTTCCTAACAGCAAATTATGTATCTGGCGTTCAGAAATGGGGGGGGGGGTTACAGTCATCTTACATGTATGTCAGTGCAAATCTGACCTCTCTCCGCAGCCTCTGTAGTCCAGAAGAGGAGACAGCAAGCATGTACTACATATGTAACAGTCACTGTTTGCATATCATTTCTTCACTAGGTGCACAGACAGATAAACATGTGAGCATGAGAAAAGTTGACATTAAACTAACACCTTGTAACAATCAGGAGGCGAATTCTCGACATACTCAATACTTTGACATTTAGGAGTAGAAGTCAAGGAATATCTTTTCTCTGTTGGCTTCAGAGTAAAAACGGTGACAACTCATACAATAATGTACATTCATGCACACATGTGTACACAGATATGTGGTGGGGGTCTTCTTCCCCCTCTTGGCCTGTCGCCATCAGTCCGAGAGGGGAAAGAGGCAGAAGGGATGACAGAAAGCTTTGTATGTGTCCCATGAGCGCAGATGGAGAGAGGCCTCCGGGAGACGAGACAGACTTCAATGAATCAGCTCAACTTTATCCCAGAGTCTAAGGAATACGTAGGATTGGGGAACCTGGGGGACAAACCCTAATTTGCAATCAGTGGCATGCTCCTATCATAATGTGGACGTGGAATATTATAGTGGAGCTTTTAGCACAAGTCCTCTTAGCAGGGATCTGTGCCAGCAGTCAAGCTAAAGAGGAATCAGAAGTCTGGTTTAGATAAGGTCAGTCCTCCAGGCCCAGGGACGTTGTCCAGATAAGGGCAGGTAGAGGCAGGAAGTTGCCTAGCTAATGAGATAAGCCTGAAGGCCACGGGGAGACTGTGACCTCTACCAGCAGCAAAAATCTCCCATGGATCTATGTTTATCATGCCACAGCTGCTAGACACTTAGGTACTTCATTTGGCGACAAACTAGGTGCGGGGTTTAAAAATAGCTATTTCATTTTGTTGAAACATTTGGACTAGCTAGGGACACTAGTGACCAGCAGTCCGGAAGTGGCCTGGAACCCGCTAGAACAGGGAGATGCTAAAGGCCTGAGAGCTACCCACAGAGGGTAGGATGTCACAGCTGAGACAGAAAGGGATGATATATGACAGCCACAGCCAGTGGGATGGGGGCATGCAACATCCTGCAGGGGTGTGATGGGGCAGCAGCAGAGGAAGTTCAGAGAGGGCTTTATGAAATCAGGCTCCTCAGAGAACACTCAGTGAGGTGGTGCCACTGTCTTCAATATATTCATTTCTTCATTTGATTGTTATTATTAATATGTACCTGCTTTTGAAGAAGTTTCTAAATCTAATAAAACAAAGCACGTGAATACCTAATCAAAATGCTAGAAATCTTTTCTAAGTACAAAATAAAGAGGTTTTCAAGGCCGCCTCTTCCAACTTCTGGCACCATGCATTATGGCTAGAGGACGTGGGACGTGACTGAACTCGCTTGCTCTGAGAAAGAATGCACACAGATGACAAGCCTTCTCAGTCAGCCACATAGTACTCTGCCTTCATAATCATTTCTACCCTGTATTAATGTTCCTTGAATTAAGTAACTGACTTTTGGGAAAACATTGACAATCTCGCTTTATGGATAGTGATTTCTTATGTTCAGAACCCCCTAGGAAATGCCCCTACCTGGGCACCTGTTCAGACAGGGACAAAGATGACAAAGATGAGTCATGAGCACAGGGAAAGACCTTTGATTATTTCGGTACCTCAGTTAACAGCTTCAAGAAATAAGACGAGTAACCGTGGGTTAAACGGCTGCAGGTCCACGAAAGCCCTGCTTACCTTTCCACCCGGTTGGCTGCTGTGCCCAAGTTGGCTGTCTAGATATCACTTCTCACACCTGGAGTTTGTGCAGAAGGATGGAAGGGGGCATGAGGAAAGGATGCCCCTTCCTCTGAGACACAGCACATAAACCTGCTTAAACTTTACGGGTAATAATTTAGCGGCAAGCCTCTATTGCATATGTAAAGCACCAGGTTTACACGTCTGCGTTTCTCAGATAAGGACGGGAGGAAAGGTCTGAGGAGGCGATCCCAAATAATAAGCCATAGGTGCACACTTCCTAAACTTCAAACTGTGAGGATGTGCTACTACTGACCAAATGCCTGTGGGTCTCCCAAATTCATACTGAGACACAATCCCCAAGGGCACTATGTTAGAGACAGCAGTTTGAGGGATGGTTTGGTCCATGAGGACTCCAATACCATGAATGCTATCGGTGCCCTCAGAGAAGGATCTGAGGAAGCCTGGTTGACGCTATTTTGCTTCTTCAGTGATATCAAGACTTTCTTATAGAAACGTACTTGCAGCAATGTTTCTAGGAAGAACAGTGGAAAGATCTATGCAAAAGTCTTATAAAGTCTATAAATAATTTATGAGTAAATATCTAAGAATTAATCTGAAAGAAAGAATCTGAGATGGGATAAAAAAACATGAGCCAAAATGCTAATTATGAATGTTACAGAAACACAAATTAATAACCAGGAAAATAATAGTAAAATTGAACAATATGACTAAATAATGAACTATAACACTGCCATATTGTGTAACTACTAGGGGCTTTTCTCTTTCTGTCTGTCTGTCTGTCTGCCTTTCTTTTTGAAACTGGATCTGATTCTGTAGTCTAGACCAGCCTAGAACTCACTGTGTATCCAGGTCTACCACAGATTTTCAGTAATCCTTTTGCCTCAGCTTCCTGAATGCTGGGATTATCGACATATGCTATCACGTTCACATTTAGCTAACACGTTCAATTTCAAAAGTCAATTTCATGGTATGGAAAAGTTCCCTGATATAATAATATTGGTGTGGGAAGCAGGGTAGCAGGTGAGGTCACACACAATCCTTCTTCCTCTTCGAGGGAAGCAAGGTCACAGGTGAGGTACACATGGCTACTTTCTTCCTTATCTACATATGTAGGCCCACATAGGAGTATCACTGTCTTGACTGGGGTTACATTAGTGATACCTTTAAAGATGATTTTTAAAGCTTTTTTGTGCATTGATGTTTTGCCTGTGTGTGTGTCTGTGTGAAGGTGTGAGATCCCCTGGAACTGGAGTTACAGTTATGAACTGTCCTGGGGGTGCTGAGAATCAAACCTGGGTCCTCTGGAAGAGAGTTCAGTGCTCTTTTTTTTCCCCCAGTTGTTTATTTTCCCTCTCCTTTTTAAAATTTCATTTTACATTCCAACCATAATTCTCCACCCTTCCACCGGGCCTCCCCTTACTTTCCCCCCTACCCACTCCTCATCTACTCCTCCCAATGAGTGGGGACTCCCCTCGGGAGTCAACAAAGTCTGGCACACAAAGTTGGAGCAGGACCAAGCCCTCCTCCCTGGTGAGCGACACATGGATTGTCCATGGAAGGGGAATGAGACAAGAGATCTCCCGGGTAAACTTGGGCTAGTGGCGGGGGGGGGGGGGCAGAGTAAACAGGAAGGAACAGGATGGTCGATGTGGGAAAAGGGCAGAGTGGGAGAGGAATAAAAGAGAAATCTTGATAGAGCCTCAATCAGGTTAGGGAGAAACCTGGTGCTAGGGAAATTCCCAAGAATTCACAAGGAGGACCCCAGCTAAGGCTCCTAGCAATAGTGGAGTGGGAGCCTGAACTGGCCTTCCCCTATAAAAAGACTGATGAATACCCCAACTATCATAATAGAGCCTTCATTCAGGAACTGATGGCACCAGATGCAGACATCCACAGCCAAGCATCAGGCAGAGCTCCGGGAATCCAATCAAAGATAGGGAAGAGGGAATGTATGAGCAAGGGAGATCAAGATTACGATGGAGAAATCTACAGAGACAGCTGAACCAAGCTGGTGTAAATTCATGAATCCTAGACCAACAGCTGTGGAGCCTCCATGGCACAGAACTAGGCCCTCCATTGTGGAAGACAGTGGTAAAGCTTGGATTATCTGAGAAGCCGGCGGCAGGAGGACCAGGATCTATCTCTGGTGCATGAGCTAGCTTTTAGAAAACCATTCTTTATGGTGGGATGCCATGCTTAGTCAGTGCTCTTAACTACTGAGCTATCTCTTCAGCCCCCTGTTGACAATTTACTTTAATTCTCCAAATTTCCGAATGTGAATATTACATTCAGTCAGTCAGACCTCAATGTTTTTGACTATCCATCCTACAAAGATGTATAAAGTCACTAGAAAATATGGTTATATGGGTTTTACACTAAGAAATGTGTCTGAAATCCTATAAAGTTAACTTTGTGCAATAGATATGACTGTGGGCCTGATAAAGGCACTTTGAAGGACATTCAGATGGTTACCTAACCTTTATGTAACAGAAAATGTCCAGATGATAACAGATCTTCATATTCCCGTTAGAGTATCAATTATTATTAAGCTATGCATTTAAATTTAAATGTTCATATTTGGATTACTTAAACATAAATTTCAGAACGTTAAGTAGATTTAATAAACTATAGTGTGCTATTTATTCAAGTTGTTACTCAAACAACTGCCACTAGGTTAAACTTCAGAGTATAGCAAACCTTTTGTAACTCACATTCAGTTTTCACAAAGTAATGATTTCACTTAGAAAAGCTACCAGGACTCAACTCTAATAACACAAATATGTCACTAAAATAATAACTTTCCAATAAACACTACAAGGATTACCTGGTTTCAGTTTCTGAGTGGAAATTCAATATGAAATAATATTGCCAAAAAATCTCTGGTCTAAAGGATTTTGTTTAAACATCTACAAAGAGAGTGTACAGTTAACTTCCCCCGACTGATGTGAGCCTCTACAAACACATCAATACATGCAGCCCAGAAGAACCTACTGCAAGAGATTGTTTCTGTCGATACAAAGCAAGGTCACTGCATTACAGGAAGACTCTTGTTTATTTCGCTTCCTTAAAGGGGATTGTTCAAGGGCAAACTCTGAAAGAATGGTTCTAAGAATCATCGAAACCCTTGAAAAACAGGCAACTTCGGGGAAAATTCTGAATAGCTAATAGGATATGTCTGGATTATGGAGTAAAAAGAAGCAATAAAAAACCCACAAAAGTCTATCTTTAAAAGTTGTTTGCATTTGTCTTTTGGTGTTTTTTTTTTTTTTGTCTTTTCTCCAAATTTTAAACTAATAAAATGGAATACACATTACAAGAAAGTAGGTTGACAGCAACTGCAGTGCTTCACTGGGGAAAACGTAAGAAAAACTTTGAACAACAAAGTGCTAATAAACTCTAATTTGACTTAATGAGGACCTGCCCTATGTTGGACATTGTGCTGGCTGCTAAGAGCTTTCGTTAATGCTTATTGAATGCTATACTTTCTTTACACATCAGGTTAATAACAAGGAATAGAGACAGAGATGCATGAACCATGTACTTGGGGAATTAAGCTGAAGAGGCATGCATACAAAACAGTCCCTAGTAACTGGAAATCAATAATATTTTAAAGAAACATGTTTTAAATAAAAATTCAAATGATCCATGATGAACAAACATTTTATACAAGAAGACAATATCAGGAGGAACATACAAAATCTGATTTGACCAAGTGGAAATAGTTTTAAAATAATCACACTAAAGATGGTTTTGAGCAAACAGAAGATAATCCTTTTAGTGGAATGTCTTATTCCTTCTTTACGATCTCTCTTAATCAATTCTGTCTTGAGCTCATGATAACAGAACATCATCCTGAATATTTCTACATTCATTCCTTACTAGGAGACTAAAAGGAAATTAGACATTAGGCACAGACATCTTTAGACAAAAGTCATTATGGAAACAACGCACTCCTCTTTACGAGGCAAATCTCATTGTGAATGATGGATGACCTGACTGAAAGTTTCAAAGGAGAAAAACATCATTACACTCCTCCTTTAGAAACATATTTAATTTTTAGATAACCTTCTGTTTTTCATTGTCTAAACATTTCAACTGATTTCTTCAAACCTTAGCAAACAATCTTTCCTAACGTCAACTCTAAGAGACTTGCGGAGATAGGATGAAACTCTCAAAGGAAAAAAAAAAGCAAGAGCATTGAGGAGAGAAAGAACAACTTGACAACCAGCCACAGCTGCAGGAAATCTTCCTGAGACAGACTCTAAGCGTAATAGTGAAGGTGGTGTAACAGACGGCAGCTTCATAGCCTTTCCACGGCAAATTAATAGCTAGTAAACACTGATCGTTAATGGACTAGAGACTGCTTGGCTTAAACCAAGACTGCATACTGTGAAAGAAAATAGTTATTTCCAAATTAAGAATTTGATGAATATATATCACATTAAAACATTTTGTGCACATTCATATCAAATGTTTTGGGCTATAAAATAAATTAGCACTTTTTTTTTAATAAAATGAAAGAATACATGGGCTGTAATGCTAGATAATTAAATACATCCCAAACTTTCCATTAACCTAAGTGATTCTATTTCACTCTAGACTTTCTCCTTAAAAATTCTCCCTCTACTTTGTGGGTGGAATGGGGAGATAATTATTGAAAATGCTCATTCCTAAATTCTATACTATGATTCCTAAATCTGTATCTCCACGGTTAAGATGCTAGAAATAGACTTCTCGGGACTCCCAATGATGCCTATGTGTTCAAGCAGGAGATCCAAGACCGAGGGTGAAGGTCTAGTGGAATGTGATGTCCTCCATAGGCTCTACTTACAAATTACATTAAACTTGCTGTTCTTGTTTGTTTCCTTTTACATTTTTTGCTTTGCTTTGTTTTTTTCCAATTTCTGTGAAGAATGACATTGGGATACGGATGCAATCGCATCGAACCTGTAGATTGCATTTGGTGATATAACTGTCACACAATATTCTTTTGTCTTTTTTGATATGTGTAAACGAGATTATGAGACTCTATGTTTACCATCTTCTCTATAAGTATACATTTATGTATCTATTGATTCACCTACTGTATTTTAAAGTCTTGCTTTTGATTCTATTACTAGGAGACCCACACTCTTACTTTAGAGGCTAGCATTCCAGTGTCTCTGGCTTTGTATCAACACGACAGCATGGGAGTTCCGAAGTCCTGAAAATCCTCTGCTGTATGTACATTTCCCCCACCACTTCAAAGAGGAAGTGGAGAAGCTAAGCATGCGCCCACATTCAGGTAATCAAAACAAACAAACAAAAACCATCTACATTGTGAATGAATGTGGGAAAGGGAAAGCAGCTTGTCTGGAATTCGAGGCTGAGATGATAATACAATCTTCCACATTAGGGGAAAACAGAAGAAGAATGCAGCAAATCAAAAATCAGATATTATTGCACAGTAAGGCTGGAAAGGAGTTGAGGGAACAAATAAGAAATGAGGACCTTCATTTTATTGATGAGATAAATGCTGAGAGGCTTATTAAATTGCTAGGTTCTCCAACAGAACAGAGCTCATGATCATAACAGTAACACCTTTGTTAACTGTTATTTCAACAAAACCGTTTTAGTCTACAACAGAATATGTAAAGCCTTTTATCCAGTAGGAGGTGTGCACTATAGTAAATGCTGAACTGAAGTTAGGGAGAACATGGGAGATTGGAAGGAAAACCCCTAACCTACACTATCTCTGGCATATTTTAGGAAATCAACAACATTTATACCTCAGAATCTTTTGACCTCATGTAGTCTAGTTAAAAGGTTTGTTTGCAAAACATCTACTCAAAAGATCCTAGATACTAGAGATGGAATAAATAGGGGACAAATGACCCTTAAAGGCTTCCTGTAAACAGCACATTGCTTTCCATTTGCCAATTCCTAATCTAAAAACTGAGATCCTACAAATAGGCACACACCATCTGACACCTAACTCTCAAGACAAAATCCCATGCAGTGTTATATTGGACCTATATGTAAAATAGCTCACTTTCCAGGGGGATACTAGGGTCTATCTTTTTAGAGCAATACTAAGATATCATAATTTTCTTTAAAGAAGACATAGAAATTATAAATTTATTCACCACATTTGGATCTTCAATGGAATTCATAGTGGTTGATACCATGAGCATGTATGTTTCATAATGATTGTTCAAAGGGAAACAGCCAAACAGGAAATGATCAAAATAGTTACTCATTTGAAAGTGCGTGTGTGCGTGTGTGTGTGCATACATGTGCAGGTGTGTATGTAGAAATGGGAATGATGAGATATGAATATAAGCAATGGAGAGAATTGTACTATAAGCATTATTGTAAATCACTGATCCCTTATTTAGGAAATCTTGAGTTATGTAACAATGGTATGGAAGAAAACGGCATCTGGCTGTCTTTCCCTCTTTACCAGCCTCCTGGTAAACATGCCATGAGATTCTCTAAATCCGCGAATATGATACAAAGCCACGATGGATGATTTTAGTACCTCATAATCTCATCTGGTTTGTCTTTTTCAGTCCCTTTCTTTGAGCTGATAAAGTTCCCTCCAAGATTCTAGCTGTTTTAGTGGCTGTCATTAAAAATGAGGTCAAACGTAAAAAGTTTGTGCTGGTGGAGGAAAAGCTCATGTTATGGACCACCAGCATTTTCTACATTTTTCTGCTATTGTAATCATAATGGTGCGCCAATTAGCATAATCAGTGAATACTGATGCTCTCACAAAATGAATAATACTTATTTTACAGGAAACAGGTTGGTTAGACAGCCATTGTTCAGAAAACCCAGACTTAACAGCTGATAGGGGTAGATTTTCCGTCTATGACTTCTTATTTAGCAGTCCGTCAGCTTTACCCAGCAGCTCTCTCTACCCAAAGATGTCACTGCGTGTCTGTTGTGGATTAAATGTCAGCCATTGCTTCTGCCCTCCCTGATTTCCTGTGAGTATAGAAATAGTTCATAGAAAGTGAAAAGTTATTTTTGGATTTGGTGGTATTAACCTAGAATATAAATTCTGGATATTTAATTTAGCTTTTTTTTTTTTAAAGTGAACAGATACACATCTGTTTACTGCCTAGAATAAAGTGAACTATAATTAAACTCATAAAACAATGTTATAAAAACTAATATACAAAGGGAACTTTGTATTTTCATGGTACTTTAACATAGTTGCAATAAGAATATGCTGGTGTTAATTGAAAGATTCAGTCTCACTTCACAGTGTAATCACCCACAAAACTGCTTATTGGTCTATCTATTCTGCCAACAAGACCATCATCCTTTTAATGTGCCCTTCAGAAAACCAGGCAACATGGTGTGCTAATAATACATTCCACTCTTTCAGATAATACTGCCCAATTTTAATCTGCCCCACCATGCTCTGGTAATATATACTAATAGCTATCATAGTTTACTAAATGAGCTTATTACTCAAAGTAGAATGACCCCAAGTCAAAAGATTTAGACACCAATAATATTTGCAACATAAACTATTCATTAAAAATATTGACCTTTTAAAATATATGTTTCTGAATTTAAATTATATAACATGAATTTTTAAGGAAGTTCTTGAAACATTTGTTATGCTTAAATGCTCTTACTGAGGAATAGTGTCCTAAAAGCTCACAAAAGGGTCAGAGACAAACCCAGCGCCCACTTTTAGGAGTCCCAGAAGAAGACCAGGCTACTCAATTGTAGCATCCATACAAAGGGCCTAGGTCAGTCCAAGCAGGCTCTCTGGTTGTTGGTTTGGTCTCTGTGAGCCCCTATGAGCCCCGGTTAATGATTCTGTGGGTTTCCTTGTGATGTTCTTTATCCCTCCAACTCCTGCAATCTTTTCTCCCCTTCTCCTGCGGATTCCTTGAGGTCTGCCTAGGGTTCAGGTGGGAGTTTCTGCATTTGCCCCTATCAGTTGCTCCAGCCTTAGTACAAGGGAAGGTGCCGAGTCTAGCTTGAGATCCATGGAAGGCCTGCCCCTTTCTGAATGGAAACTGAGGAAGAGTGAAGAGGGGAGCAGAGAGGACTGAGAGAAGAGTTGGGAGAGGAAACTGCAGTTGGGATAAAATAATAATATCATTTTAAAAAATGTTCTTATTGGTGTACGTTCATTTATAGCATCAGTTCTCAACCTGTGAGTACCGACCCCTTTGGCAAAATCTCTATCTCCAAAAATATTTACAATATATGCCTAACAGTAGCAAAATTACAAATATGAAGTAGCAATGGAATCGGTTTAGGGTTGGAGTCACCACAACATGAAGAAGTGTTAGGAAGGCTGAGAACCACTGCTTTAGGTCATCCTTACAATGGAAGTAGAGCTGCCACAGGCACAGTGATAACAGACAATGAAAGTGAAGTCAGAGGAGCAAGTGTGCTATGCTGAGAAGCCTGGGGAAATGTTCTCTGTAGGAGAAACCACAGCACCTGTTAAACAGAGAGGTATAGGAGGCCTTTAAAAAGATGTGAATGAAAAAAGCCTGGTAGTTTGGTATTTCTGAACAGAAACTGAATGAACCTAAGGGGAAGTACTACTTTAGAAGATTTATAAGAAGTGGAAAGGATGTTGGGTTTCGTGCTAGGGAAGTGAAGAAGGCCTATTGAACAAGCTTTACACAAATGAAACAGGGTAAAATATACATGTGCAAAGATTGTATGGCAGGCTGACACTCATATTCAAGAAAAGAAGACTGCTTCGGGGGTCACTGTTAATATGTAGAGTGAAAACGAGGAGCACACGAGTCAGAGCAATAACTGTAGATCAGAAAGGAGGTGCGGGCACGGGAAACATTAACCATACTATAAGAGTAGAGGGAGGAAGATAAACATGTCTACAATGGAAGTCTCTTTTAAAAAGGTGGTAACGATGCTTCAGTGGTGGATCACAGAGATGAAGACAGTGTCCCCACAAACAAGGTAGGGGTGGCTGATGTTTATCGTAGGAAGGAGGTCAATGCAGAAGATCTTGGTGCGTTCTGGATCCCTGAGCTAAGCAATGATATGTACTAGCACTTGATGTATCAGGTATAGTTTGAAAGCAAGATACAGGCTAGAAACTATGTTTATACCTCGCTTAAATCATGCACTGTTCTGGAACCATGGCTGTAGAGTATCCTACAGAGCTTGTATAGTCAGGAGGGAAACACGCCAAGAACTAACCACTGAGGAAGTCTGATTCTACAGCAGTTTTCTCCGGAGAGCATTCCTATTGGGGATCAAGCCTTGGAACTTTAAGCTTATATCTATGCTCTTATATTCATTCTACATGCCAACTCCTCATTTAAATGTAAGGCCTTGTTTAGATTGCTGCCTTTTATCGAGAAAAGGTAAGAACAGATTTTTTTTTAAGACAGATAATTTTAAATACTGAGAATTTAAAATACACATATATGCTTTTCAGTGGGACACACTGGATTGCACTCAGCCATGAAAGGAATGGTCAAGAATGTCGGCTTTCCCTGTGCTGTGTGACCCCATGGCAAACTGGGGCACAGCTTTCTGAGACCTGGAATGTGGAGTTGCCACTCCCTGAGTTCAGGAAGGTGTGAAAGAAAACGAAAGCAGGGCTGGCAGACAGGAGGGGTGCGGCTTCATTTTCAGACACTACTGGTTTTTATCAGACATCTAAGCAGACACAGTGTGGGAGAAAAATAAAGAAGACACATTACCAGGTGGATTAGGGAAGATGTTCAAGAAGGGAAATATGGATCCACCAAGCCATTGAAGATGTCGACGAAGGGAATAAAGAAGAACGGATCACTTGGAGATTCCTGACGACCTTGACAAAGACAGTGTCTGTGGAGCTGAAGAGGAAGTGAGAGGACAGGAGGGAAGACATTGCAGAGAGTGAGAAGTCAACTTCTTCTGGACGAATTTGTCAACAGAGAGTAATAGGAAACCGCCAAAGGCATAAGCAGAGATGAGGGATTCTCTTTTAAGATGTACTAAAAGCTCCCAGCATGTTACCATGCTGCTTGGAACTATTTTAAAGATTAAAAAAAAAAATATATTGATGATGCAGGAGGCAGAGTAAGAACTGCAAGCTCTACATCCTTTTATGTGAAAGCCATGGACTTTGTTAAGCAATGGAGTGCCAGCCTTTCCTATGAACAAGCAGAGTTCTCAGGGCATGTGACACTGAGCTGCTCAGTAAATAATAATCAATCATATCGACTTGCAGTCCTCCCACAATACAACCTCCTAATACACTGTGAACAGTTTAGGTATTCGAACATCATCACCATCCTGAACATCAATTATCTGTTTTGTCACTGATGCTCTCCAAAACCCCCCACAAAACATCCAACCATTCTAAGGCTTGGTTTGTTTCTGGTTATGAGATGGACCACTTCCTGGTCACCATGGTGCCTGGAAAACAAAGGAATGAGAACAGTAACCTTTCCTGGGCACTGCATCTCTGTGGAGTGCACTGCTGCAGGGCACCACAGAGGGGAAAAATGCAAGAAGAAAGTCTTGCAGACCAAATGTCTACCTGGCCATTCGGAGCCCTTTCCACGGCCAATCTTCTAAACCTTCAAATAGACAGCATCCAGTCACTATGCCTAAACATTCGGTATAATTAAACTTTCTTGTTGAGGACTCCTTCATAGAAACAGCAGAAGTTTAGTATCATAGTTGTCATTGTTTCCATGAGAACTGTACACTCAAAGCTTGGCTGCATAGTCCTCATCCTTAGAGACACAGCTCTAATGCCATTGCCGCTGGAAGAAACCACTGCATCCTTCTGGGAATACCCTCCCTGTCTCTTCTAGTGATACTGATACCCGTGTTAAAACACTGAGCAGCCTACCTTGGGATGATCTGTTTGCATTTGTGCCTCCTCCACAGACTGTGGGCGTCTTATCTCTCCTCCTCAGGGGCATGTGCAAAATAGATATGAGCTAAATATTTGCCAGATTTAAATATAAATTTCGAAGTCGAGGTTGGTCAAATAAAATGGTGTGATGCACAAGCAAAGCAGAGTAACTAACGAGGTAGTGAGATAATGCGAGTATGCACGAGGAAGGGGGGGGGCGCATGTTCCAAACACTCACCATTTCTAGCTACTTTATAAAGAGACCCTCGTTTTCAAGGACTGTTTAGATAAATAAAGCAATTTTTTCATGCAGTTTTAGCATAAAACAAAATGCAGAGCTGTTCTTGCACACTTGTCTATTCCACATACACAATTGGTGGCTTCCATGCTTCCTTGAGAAAGCATACAAATGATCTGGCCCAACCCTCAGCTCTAGGAGAATCTTGACATCAATGAGATCCCAGCTGTTAAACTCCAATATGGGAACAGACGTAAGTGAGTTGAGCTTCCACTAAGTGAATTTGGGGATTGTACTTCCTGGCAGAGCTGAGTTGCTCCTTGCTATTGGATGCGTTCGGCCCCAGCCCAGTTACTCTTTTTCCCTGCTGTGAGCTCTTGTCTTTGAATTTTCTTTTAAGCTTTTTAATAGACAATATGCTTCAGCACTTTCCAAGAGATAAGAGAAAGTACGCCCTTTCTCTAGCAATGGCAGCTGAGACTCCATTCAGTATGAAATCAGGTGAGGGCATCTGTGCTTCGTCATCAAAAAGAAAGCACTTTAACTTTTCTAATTATGATCTCTGTGTCAGACGTGGGTTGAGAACACAGTCACCTTTGTGTCACCTTGAGGATTCTGTCTTAATTCTCCACGTGCAGGCCCAAGATAGAATCGCTCTCCATTAGCGTCTTATCTGCATCCGCCTCCGAGAAGTTACTTACGTTCAATGCTGGACCACCCTTCACATTAACCTTAAATTGGAGGCATTTTTTTTTTCAAATGAAGATAATCTGGATTCCACTTGCCTATGATAAACTGTAATAATTTGGCAGTAGATGGAAATGTTTTAGACTGTGAAGAGCTTTGAAGCCCCTTTTCCCATTATCAGTGGCTTGCATAGGTAAATGTTAAAGTTCAGATAACAAATGCCATACCAGCGACAAACACAGCAGAGGTTCTTGTCTGTTTCTCACAGCTTTCCACATACAAATCAGGAGTCCTGCTGTCCCGATCCCCTGAAGGGGAACTACTAGGGAGAAGTGAAATACTGAAGCAAGGCAAACAAACAAACCAAAATGAAAAAAACCACTAGGCCATACTGAAAGGGAGAAACAATGCATGCCATCACTAGGTGGGGGTTGTCTGTGTATTATCTGTTCTGCAGTAAGTCTGAAAAATTCTAGTCCTAATTCAATATGTACGACAGTCAGACGCCGCTGACTATTGCCACGGCTCTGACTGATACCCACTTTTCATAAGATGTGGAAGACATCAATCACAACAGGCAATCACTAGGACCACACAGACCCAACAGGAACACAGGGTCTAAACGAGAACCACACATAAGATTCAAACTGGATTTGTTGGTTACATTTGTATGGCTACTGAGTGTGTGTGTGTGTGTCTGTGTGTGTGTGTGTGTGTGTGTGTGTGTGTGTGTGTGTGGCGGGGTGAATCAAGCAAATACTGAAGTTCAATTATGCTGAGGACAATGGGTGAATTGAGATCATTTGCTACCATGTGCCAGGCTTGCTTGCTGGTAGAGAAGTGGCCATCGTTTCAGCTCTCCTATGGACAGGTGAAATTGTAAGCTAGTACAGCATTTGTCCAATCAAGTTTGAAAGGAAAATGAAGTGGCTTCTTGGGAGTTAAGAATGAGTACTCTACCAGGGAAGCAATGGGCTGCTGAATAGAAATGATGACTTCTTGAGGAAGAGATGGTTACAAAGAAAAGATAAAAGGAAGAGCCTTGTGCACTTCAAATAAGCCCCTGACAATCAGGAGACAGAAGCTTTTAAATGACCAATGAGTTCACTTCAATGGCACCGTCATGAACTCTTCTAGATTGAAATCTATAGGACTGGGGTTGAGTTAGACCCATTTCCACCTAGATTTACGGTAAGGAAACAAGAAAGAATCACTAGGGGACGTCTTAGTGGCACACATATTTTAATATAGTCTATCAGAAGGTTCTATAAAGCCAAAAGACTAACGTAGATGTGTATCAATTAAGTACCTCTTAGGAGATTGTAAATTGTTACAGTAGTAATCAACATTTCGCATGGTTATTAAAAGTTGGGAACTGACTGTGTACAGATGTCTAACCTAATTTACATATATTGTCTAATTTAATCCTTATAGCTATCTTATGAGGTAAATATGATTATGGATCCAATTTCACAGATGAGAAACCTGAGGCATAAGAGCTTAAACAAACACCCAGCTGTTAATTGGAATCCCAAGTTCTTAACCGCTGTGCCATACTGACAGTAAGTCACGACTAACTCACTTCTCTCATCGCCAGACCCTGCTGCTATGACGATTGTCAGGTGTGTACAACACAACTAAAAAGTTCCGTAAGCGCCAAAGCTAAGCATTGCCAACATAACTGCCTTGGACACTGGGTTTTTCTTTAACACCAGGGAGCTTCTGGGCTTCTGTCTCAGCAGAGGCTGACAGCAGAGAATTCTCTCTGGCAGTTGTGGTCAGGTACCTCCCAGAGGGGTGGGAACCTCACAAGTGAAGGCTGTTTAAAGACATTCAAAATGTTTAATTGTCACTCATTGTATTTTTCCCTTAATGTAGTTCTAAATTTTATTTCTCTTAAATGGTATTAAAAAATACCTTTTTAAGTGTTTTTGCCCAGAGAAAATACTTTGTTTGGTAAACACACTTTTTTTTTAGATTATTAATGGATTGAAAAGGCTCTAAAATATGCAAAATGCCTAAGCTGTGCTACAGTTGAAGAACTATAATTTTCCAAAATTGTGCAAGTATAAACCCTGATCACTCACTCCAGGTAAGAAAGCAAGAAGATAGTTTTTAAAGAGGGCTCGCCACTGGCTGACTTTGTGTGTGATGCAGGCCACCACAGAGTTTACTCTGTTTCCTCAACATCAGCTTCTCACAGACTTACCTTGATGCAAGAAGGTTATCTTCACTCCCAAAGTCACCAGTGCCTCAAATTCTGTCTTTTCCTTCATTCTTTTAAAAAATCTTTCTTGACGTACACACACACACACACATGCACGCACGCACGCATGCACCAAATCTTATTAATTTTTCCTTAGGTAGCTTTGTCAGAGAGTATACACACAGGTCAGAAGCAGGCCAGAAGAAATGGACTAGTAAAGTCCTCCAGAAGTCTCTAAGGAAATTGTATCTGCTGAATTGAGTTAATGTCCACTTGTATTTTGGACATGTGCCCAGAAGCTAGTAGACAACAGAATCTTTTATATGGGCTACAGTTCTGCCCAAACAGAAAGCATAAAATAAAAGGAGCTCCTGGGAGAACAAGAGTAACCATAACAATGCATTACACTCAACCCTGTCTTCGATTTTCAAAACATTTTTCTCATATTCTATTATTAATCAAGGGTTTTTAAGTTTAATTTTAACCACTCTCTTTTCCTGTAGCGCTGTATGTAACAGAACCATCCTCAGAGCTGGGGAACAGCTCCATGGTAACAGATTCTCAAACATCAGCACACGATGAGCTTTCAGTGTGTGATCACGGCTCAGGGAGGGAGGAGGAGGACAGCCAGGAAGCCGTGTAGGGTTTCTTTCCTTCCTCTGGATAACATCCTGAGAAGAAGGAATCGGCAGCCTCATGGGGTTAGGAGAACAGGGAGGGAAAGCGGAGCTAAGCGATAGAACAAGCTTAAGATGGTAATGAGGTAGTTATGAAATTTCAAGGTCTGGAATAAGTCCTTTATTTTAGTTCCCTAAAGAGATGAAAAATACATTTTTTTACTCCGTAGAGCTGAAAAGGGGTCCCTTTTCTGGTGCCACACTTTGCAGTATATATAGAAATAGAGCCACTTTGGGGCTTTTTCAATAGTCACTGAGACCCGCTCTATGTAAACGGTCCTGTGGTGGTGACGGTGGTACCGTCTATGTACCCATGGTTTTTTGGGGCAGATTTTGGTGAAAGTGCATTATGGGTAAAAAGAAATAAGTACTTCCATTTTAATAATGGGCTGTGCCCTCTAGTTGCTGGGCACCAAAGCTGCAGCTGAAGACTTAATCAGAGGCCAGCCCTCCCATTACTTTTCTAGTAATGAAAATAACAGACAAATCCCATCATCTTTATAAAAACCTCCTATTTTATTTTCCTGCCAAATCCAGCCAAGTCTCATGGCCTCGATGCTAACTGGACAGAAAGCAGATCAGGATCGACTCACAGAAGTGTTTGAAGTGCCACTTCAAACTCCTGTCATTTCTACTAGAAAGAGGGAGGTCTTGCTGCAACAAAAGTTTAAAAATTTAGTGTAGTTCAAGCTTAGATAGCCTTTAGGTATACGGGTGCTTCTAAAGTGCTGAAGGAAGTTTAATGTCATTTGTTCTTCTAATCTTGTTTGCACTATTAATTTGGTTAATGGGTTAGCAATCCTTTCTTTATAGATAACAGAAAAGGAAACTTCAGCCCAGCACTTTTCTAAATTATTACTTCTTCTAAACAAATGGGGTGCAGATTAATGAGGTTTTTCTCAGAGCTCTGGAGTCACGGGGGCTTTAAATGAAGTGATGCATCCTCGTTTCCATTAATGAAAATAACAATCATGAAATGTAAATTGGACTTTAAAGCAGGACAATAGAGGTGCACTCATACCTGAAAACATTGAAATCATTTTCTAAGTGTACATGAGAAGGTTCTGGACCCACCCTCTCCCACTGACAATATGAGCTGCAGCCACTTACGGAAGATCAAAAAGTCACCAGCTCACATCCCTTCTTAGCTGCACCAAGTCTCATAGTATTACATAAATACACACACTTACTTTACACTAACAATTGATTAAAGATCGTTGCTCATTTTCAGATTTTTCATTCACCAATGACAGCATCAGAATATAAGATCCTTGTGGTGGTTTGAACAAGAATGGCCCTTATAGCCCCATATGTCTAAATACTTAGTTTCAAGTAGAAGAAAATGTTTGGGGGAAAATTAGAAGGAAATTCTCCAGCCTTGCTGGAGAAGGTGTGTCACTGTGGGCGGGCTATGGGTTTCAGAACTCCCTGGCCATGCCCTTTGGGCTTGCTTCCTTCTATCTACAGCTCTGCTATTCTTGCTGCCATGCCTTTGCTTTGTCATCACGGATGCAAAAACACTAAAACTAAAGCCAAAAATAAACTCTTGTTGTTGTTGTTGTTGTTTGGTTTTTTGTTTGTTTGTTTTAAATTTATTTTTCCATTCAAAAAATTATACTTCTTCTCCTCCTCCCATTCCCCTCCCACTCCCCCACTCCCCCTTCTCCCTACCACTCCCTTTTTAAGTTACATTGGTAATGGTGTCTTTTACAGAAAAAAAAGTAACTGTAATACAATTATAGTTGAAATACATAACTGATAACTGATTACAATTGTAAATGTAAGATAATCCTCCTCCAAATGTTACAAATGTCTGATATGGGATTCCCCTTTGTAAGCCATGAATATGTTTTATTACCATTGGTTAATAAAGAAGCTGCTTCAGCATATGGAAGGGAAGAATAAAGCCAGGTGGGAAATCCAAACAGAGATATAGAGAGAGAGTAGTTGGAGTCTAGGAGATGCCATGTAGCTGCTGAAGGAGAAAGACGCCCAGAACTTTACCTGGTAAGCCACAGCCTCGTGGTGATGTAGAGATTAATAGAAATAGGTTAATTAATATTTAAGAGCTAGCTAGAAATATGTCTGAGTCATCGGCCAAGCAGTATTGTAATTAATATAATATAATTTCTGTGTGATTATTCAGGTCTGGGTGGTTGGTAAACGAATGAGCAGCCTCCATTTGCAAATGTCTAAGTGGCTTCTTTCATCAAAAATACATAAATTAGGTATTATAATTACACAAAGTATTTTCTACATCAGAACATGATGTATGAGCATGTAAATTCGTGCTGGAATTTTCTGAATAAGAAATAATTAATTTCATCTTTACAAAATTTGTATTTTAAAAAATCCTAAGACCCTATCAGATCAACAAACATTTATTTTGGAATAATTACTTACAAAGCGGCTCTTAAATACAATAATAGCAAAGACAAGTGTAGGAGACATGAGTATGTCAATGAAAGACACTTATGACATCAAAGGGAGGTCAGGGGCATCAACTTTATCTTTGTTTTTCTAAATTAATTAGGGAGAGGATGCTATTATCTGAATGTAACATCATTACACTTGAAGGCGGTCCTCATGAATCCATCAAGCTCAAAATAAACTCTACTCATACTTCCAATCTCCTAGCCAACCAAGATGTCATTAAAATATTAAGAACTACTTAAGGTCTTCGGGGTTTCTTGGATTGAGCCAAGATGACAGAAAAAAAGAGATACTGAAAATGACACCATCCGCAGATTGAGCTCTAACACTGAGCCTTTCCTCTTCTGAGACACCAGGTTCATCCCCAGGATCTAGGAGCTCCACCACCATGGGATCTTAGATCTACAGTTTGAGGCACAAGTTGCCTTCTACAATGTGGACCTTAATTCCAACTAGAGTGGTTGGCTTTTTTATTCCTTTACTGTACCTATGGACATATCTTGCCATACTGATAATGACTGTATCTTGCATTGTTCACAGCTGGTTAAGACTATTCATTCATGACTTTCCCCATTCAGTCACATACACAGTACCTTTGGGTACAATAAAAACTAGCCAGAAGGCAGAAAGCTTAGAACTACTTAGAGATTTCATCTTACCCTGGTCAGGGTGGCTGGTTTGAAGAAGACAAAGGGTAACAAGTGCTGGAGAGGACATAGAGAATGGGAACCCTCATATACCATCTTTGGCCATACTTTTTCATTTTTGGTGATAAATACAAAACTTAAGATGTTCCTCAATGTATACATTCACCTACATTACGAAAAGCATGAGAGGTTTTCATATCTGTTTCCTCTGCTCGTACTATAAAGTCCATGATAAACTATTACAGTCAAGTTAAGACGACAAGGTAAGGGACTAGGGAGATAGTTCAGGAGTAGGCCCTTCCTCAGCAAGCATGAGGCTTTGGGTTTGATCCTCTGAATCAAGAGAAATAAAGAAAAAAGATCATGAGACAAAAGCAAAGTCTGTTGGTGTGGGAAGAGATCTGAATCCAAGCTTGGCCAGGAGAAGAAGGGGAGAAGTCTGAGGAGGAGGAGAAGGGATTTCTATAAGGAAGGATCTCTTGCACCTGCGCCATGAGGGTGGTGGCTGTCAACAGCTGTCACACAGCCTGTTGAAAGTCATCTCCAGTGTAAGCACCTCCACACTCACATTGCTAACCTCCTAAACTCCAGGGTTTACATCTGATACTATTAGGCTCACTTTATGAACAAGCATCAGACGCTGATATAAAACAATTTACCCACAACACCCATGTTTACAAACAGAAGACCCCACATATACTGTAAATTTAAGTTTTATTGGATGTATTAAATTGGGTAAGAAGAGATACAATTTAATAAGGATGATATCTGATACCAAGACCAAAAAACTTATCGAGAAGGTGGGTGGCTGCCAGATTCAGAATAAACCAGCAGAAGAACTCACAGGTATTCCCTGACATTCACACGATATCTCCTAGAGCTTAAGAAAATTGAAAATATGTTATAGAAGGTAGTTATACTCACGGTGGCCTCTTGCTACGATGTGGTTTCATAGTATGAATTGGCCTACAATTAGTAACTAGGAGAATGATTCTAGAAAAACATATGACATAACCTTTGGCGCTGACCTTGTAAATGCTTTCCCTGGAAACAAGCAGTAGTTGCCGGCAGTATACAATGACATATCTAAAACTGGAATCACAGTACCGCCCATGGTGGCCTGTCTTTTCATTCATGGATATCTGTCCCCACTTCTGGTCAGGAAAAGAGAGCAGTGTCCCTCTCCAGTGGCCTCTTTCACTTTGTGGTTATCTTGCTGATGTAAGTGAGCAGCTTCAACTCCTCCTCCTCGTTGCCATCAAGTTACTTCTAGCTTTCCTTCCGTGTCACATTTGGTACAGATCTAACAGGAAGTTGAATTTGGAAAATGAATTGGTATTTTTACTAGATTTTTAAAAACTTGGGTTTTTTGATTTTTTGTTTGTTTGTTTTTGTTAGACATCTGTTTGCAAGGCAGTATGAGTTTGTGTGCCCGAAGCCTATTTTCCCACATGAACCAATTATTTTTAATGTGTTATTTTCTAGATCTGGGGCATCTTCAAGACCACATGTAACATGTTACAGGGAAAAAACCTGTAACACATGTGATTTGTCTTAATATTCTTGGTCTTAATGACTTCAATTAACAAAATTTTTGTGACTATTGGTTATTGAGTTCTCTACATATTAATTAAACATTCCAAGTCAGATAGGAGACATCTTTTTAGATAGCATAAAGCAGAAACAGCCTGAACAAGGGCTGCTTCTCCCCTTTTTTTATCTCTTAAAAAAAACTTGTATTTGAGTCTAACCCTGAAGGGCTTTACCTTGACAAAAATTAGGAGAACAATATAAATATATGTGACTTAGAAAGAATGCTTTTGTATTTCTTATTGGGAATAGGAGAGTTTCACAGTGGGAATAGGGGCAAAAAATGGGATCACATTAATATAGCATCGTAAATACCTTTTTGAACTATATTTCCTTTTAGAAAACTAAGAATTTACAATCTTAACTTTTTATTTCTTCAAAAGAAGACAGTTAATATACTGCTTTGCAGTGTGTCTATCAAGAGACCAGAATCATCACTAATTAGAGATTCTCATGAACTCAGAGCGGTTGGAAGTAGAAACTTCGGGCAATATGAATTCAGGGGGTATGACCTGGCGTTTGCGTTTCTGGAACTTTTGATGAATCTTGTGGCAATTTTCATGCTTAATTGGGCTACAGGATCCTGTCTGTGACAGGGAAGAAAAGTGAACTCCTGTCTGCATGATTGGTCTTTAAAATAACTTCATTAATGATACCTGGAAGCATTAAAAGTCATTATAATATTGTCAATATTTTCTATGCTGTTTACTTTGCAAGAAACAAAACTGACCCGTCGACCTGCAAGAAAACTATGAAGACATATTTTTGCTGCTTGTTGACAAGATAAGAACGGCTTTAAAATAAACATTGGTGCTACGGAACTCTTGTTCCAGTTGACACAAGTTGACTGGGAAGGGGAACCTCCATGGAGAAAATGGTCTCAGCAGACTTTCTGCAGGCATTATTTTGGTCGCTCAGTGATTGAGAGGGCCTAGCTTACTGAGGGTAGTGCCACCCCTGGGCAGATTGTTCTTGGTTATATAAAGAAAGCAAGCTGAGCAAACCATAAGAAGCAACTCAATAAACAGCACTCCTCCAGGGACTCTGCATCAGTTCCTGCCTCCAGGTTCCTTCCTTGAGTTCCTGCCCTGGCTTCCCTTTAGGAAGTGTGAAGGACTGTGATCAGAACATGTATGCCAAGCAAATCCCCACGTGGCTTTTGGTCATGGTTTTGATTACAGTTACAGAAACCAAACTAAGACACCTAGTGTTAATAAATGCAGAGAGAAATAGGAAGAAATTACATACATAGGAAAATTATAATCTAAAACCCAACTCCGTTGATTCTTTTAATTTCAGTATTGGATTAAACTGGTTCAGTTTTATAAAACCGACTGTGTTGACAGAGATTTATGTCCTGCCCAATCCCGCAGCCGTTCAGCTCTAAAGAAACACACAGAGGCTTACATTAATTATAAACTGGTTGACCTATTAGCTCAGGCTTCTTATTAACTCTTATAACTTATATTAATCCATAATTCTTGCCTGTGTTAGCCACGTGGCTTGGCACCTCTTATCACTGAGGCCTTATCATCTTGCTTGCTCTGTGTCTGGCTTCCTCTGTGATGACTGCTGTCTGATCCTTTCCTCTTCCCAGAATTCTCCTGTTCTTGTTGCCCCATGTCTACTTCCTGCCTGGTTGCCCTGCCTATACTTCCTGCCTGTCTACCGGCCAATTGGTGTTTTATTAATACAATACAAGACTACAGTCCCACTGCACGACTGTGCATTTATCTGTCTATCCTAAGGTTTCGGTGCTATGACTCTTCTGGTCTCATTTTTCTCCACTCTCCCTACACTCGGTTTATCTGTTTGGACAAGGTCCTTTCCCATCCATCACAGAAGACTTGCCAATGTAGATCTCGCACATCCTTTCTCCAATGAGTTCTACAGGAAAAACAGCTGGGTATCATCTAATGCTCTTTCTCCATCAGTTAATCATCCACGTAGCCGAGTACCTTGTGCGCGCTCGCTCTCTCTGCCTCATTCGATTTCCAGCGCCACTCCCTCAGCTGTTCCCCTGGTTCAGCTTGGCATGTGGGCTGCGGGGAGAGCAGGACAACCTCAATTATCTTGTAGCTTCTTTGCTTCTGGAGCCAGTTTCATTCTGCAGCCAGGATAGCTTTTGAAAAGCACAGATTCCTGGAAATGACCGGACTGTAAAATCTACTGCTGTCAACAGGAGAAAGCTACCAGCACAGACTTGAAGTCATTTAATCAAATTAGCTTGTGCTTATTTTTCTATCAGTGCTTGAGGAAAACATAAATGATTACATATTATGTGTCAAACTTATTCCAGATGCTGAAACTGTGGCGGCGTACCAGGATGCTTTGTCCCGACCTATAATAGTCTACTGTTAGCAGAAGAAGGTTGGAAAGCAACACGTGAACCTGGGTTTGGTGGTGTAGGCCTTTTATCCCCAGCTACTCCGCAGGGATGCAGGAGGTGTCAAGCTCAAAACGTACCTGTGCAACTATGCAAAATCCTATTTTCAAATTAAAGAACAAAGTTGAAGGAAGGCTGGAGTATAGCCAATGGCAGAGAACATAAGTGAGGCCCCGAGTGCAATCCCCAGTACAGAGAAAAAATGGAAAGATGAACATGTATACTCAACCCAAATATGCATTTCTCGGTAGAAAACATAAAAAGGTCAATGGGTCTGTAAACTGTGCTTAACCTCAAAGCAAAGCCATAATGAGACCCCTTTACTCCCATAGGAGCAGCGGCTGGGAAGACAAAAGCTAACATATGTTGGTGAGGGCGTTGGGGATGGAAACCTTTGCAGGTTGTAGCGGGGAATGGAAATTGGTATAGCCATTATGCAAAAACAGGACTGAGGCGTCTCAAAATGCCCTAAAGAAAACATTTTTATGTCCAACAATAAATCCCATTCTTACATTCTTACACGGGGCATCCAGAAGCCCAGGATGGAGAGGGTAAGTGGAAGATTATATCAGTGGGTAGCTACTGTTTAACAGAAACAGAAGTTCGGGGCGCTACTGCAGTCAGGCGCTTGGAGGCAACAAACATGTACTACAGATAGCTACAAAGCCGAAGAAAACAAGTAAATCTTTCCACCGAAAAGAAATGATAAACACTGGAGGAAGAGGCAGGTTTTTCCTGATTTAAACATTCCAGACTGCGGACATGCACAGAGATATTACACGGGAGCTCCCAAATGTATACATTTTTGGTCTTTAGGTATTGGCTAAAATCAATTTATGTAAGAAAAAAAGAAGAAGAAAGAGGATTTCAGGATTATAGGGAGATATAAATAAACTAGAAGTTTATTCATAAATAGCCCCATAAAACTTGGAGATGACACTGAACAGTGCTTTCATGGGAGTGGCTGGAGAAGGCCTAGGAAGGGAGGGATGGAGTGCTGAATTATAATAGGTGCTGACACGTGTGAACTAGACGGCAAGCAAGTGCAAATAAAGATGTGCTTAATTTTTTTTAAAGAAAATAAATCCTGTGTGCTTCTGAAGTCCTTGTTTGTGATCCGTGTCTCTCTGACACCAGTGCACAAACACCTCCACCTTTCTACTCCCATCTTCTGAGTGTGTTATCCCATGGGTATGAGACTTCTAGAGTGTGGCTATTCTCTTACTCTTGTTCTTCCGTTTTCTAAATGATTTCTCCTCTTGATGGTAGGTGCCCTTTGCTTGATAGTTTTTTTTTTTTTTTTTTTTTTACCTGCCTGGGCCAGTATGTGCTTATTTCTGGATGCAGCTCCCATTCCAGGCCCTGTCCACTGTGACTCTCAACTGAACATTCATCTTTACACTCATTCATGTTTACCAAGCATAAAAAAGAATGACTTCTTGAAAAAGAAGGCACACGCTGCCCATCCCACCACCAAAGGGCATCTTCCTTTTTAAATGAATGGACATCCAACTGATAGGTTACTGCCGTCTCCGCCTTCATTTTCCTACTGTCTATTTTTGGCCATGTTGCCTACCCACTCAGAGTTTACTGAATAATATACAAAAAGAAAGAGAGGAAAGGAAATGCAAATTAATCAGATTTGATCACAGTGAACATCTGTCATAAAAATATTTGATGGAAGGCTTGGTTAAAATTATTGGCTCAAATGAGAATGAAAAATTGTCCATGGGGGTTATTTATCTATGCTATGCCTAGTCAAAATTTAGCTTAGATTAACTGAAGAGAAACTGGGTAAAAAGATGAAAAACTAAAAGGTAGTCATAAATAGAAAAAAGATAGAGCAGAAAACACAACAAGAACAGACAGTGCAGAAGAACCAGTGGGGAAGTCAGGTCTGCTTTTGACTCTGAGCGGTTTCTACTGACACTCTATTGATAGGAAAACAGATCTAGGACAAAGAAACTCCCCTCTTCCCAACTAGTTATCTAGTATGCTGTGGACAAAGAACACAACAGACAGATCAGCTGAGCTGCTTGGTTCTGTGATTGTCTTCTTGTTCAAATAGCTGGAAATCTCTGAAGAATATCCAGTCTCTGTACACTCTTTCAAAGACTCACTTACACACACACACACACACAAACACACACACGGGGGGGGGGTATGGCATACAGTTATGCCCCCATAGGGACATGGAGAGCAGAATTGTTTCTTAAGGAAATCTACAGATAGACCTAATGGTGCTATAAACTCCCAGGCACTTAAGTAAAGCAATAGCTAACTATTTCCTGTGAAGCACTCAGGGTGGGCAGTGAATCTCATCCTTAAGTCCCTTGTAGCTAATATGAAGCAATCTGCATTTATGCAGGGTCATATTCCTGCATAGACATAATCCTTCATGTGCAATGTGCCCCTCAATACAATAGCACTCATTAGCAAATGTACAAACACTTCTGTGAATACATTAAAAGGTTCAAGAGAAATTAGCCTTTGTTTATAATTAGAAGATGTTATTGAAAATGTATTTTATTTCATTTGCTTTTCTGAATACATGAAAATTAAAAACAAAGTGCCTCCCCCACTCTTAGTCAAACTGCCTCATAAAAGTTCAAAATTCTTATATTTCATGCACTGTCTTGTCCTTGTCAAAATCTGTTTGATGTGTTTTGTGGCAGTGTTTTTCTAGAGTTATTTTTATACATACAATATGGCAAATGCTCCCTTTGAGCAGCTCTGCATCACAGGGTGGCATGGAAGGCTGTATTAGTATTTTAATGGGTGATCATTAGACCAGGGGCATAGAGACACACAAAAGTAAGTGGCCCATGAAAGGGGTCTTCCTGAATGCACCAGGTTCTTGGGTGGATAACAGCATTTCTGGAATAACTGAGCCTTAGAAAGAAATTCTAAGAGAGCTCTGGGTCTCTGTGAAGCACATGCCACTTTATGGCGGAAAGAACGACCCTCTGGCAAAAATCATGGCATAGTTAACATTTCTACAGTTTGCAAAGGGCCTCTTAGACTTCAGAGGGCACGTACTCCACATGGTCTTTTGCACCAAGGGTCTATCAGCACGCTCGGACTTTACCTACTTCTCGCTCCCAGGCAGAAGACTGAAGACACCGAGATGGGAAAGAAAACTGCAGCAATAAGATGCGGCAGGGAATCTTTCAGAGATGCTGAAGGTGATTCTTGTAGAATGCTCAAGAGACAAGGGTAGGGTTATGTTAAAAAAGATTAGTGTCAGTCAGAAGCTGCCTCTCCTAGAGCTCAGCAGACTTAGGCCTGGTCCATCGGAAGAAGGGTGAGAGACGGATCCAGCCTCTCCTTGCTTCCTGCCAAGAAGGTCAGGCCTTTGAGTGGATGATAGAACATGAAGATTTAGCCTAACAGGACAAAGCAGGGCTGATGGATAAGTGAGAAGTATTTAGAAATGGATAAACGAACACAGTAGTTTGGCTCGGCACAGGTCTACACGCCTGAGGGACACCCAGCCTGCTGCTCTCAGTTGTGTGATGTTGGGAAAGTTACTTAGCTCAGTAGTGGGGTTCTACTTGTTAGTTTACTTCATTAGAAAACATGAATAATAAAAGCACCTCTCAGCTTTATCATGAACTTTAAATGTTTCCTCACTTCAGGAAGTATTTGGTATTTATTCAAGACTATAAAAACGTGAGACTTGTTAAAAACTACAAAAACAAAGGACTTATTAAAAATGAGAAGAAGGCTAGGTGGTGGTGGTGCATGCCTTTGATCCCAGCACTGGGATCAAAGCATTAAAACAAAACCCCAACAAGATTCCTGGGGCAGGTACACTAGCCAGCAGTTACCTATGGGATATTCACATATTCCACCAAATGCGATCTTAATACCCTGTGAGGCAGGTGCTAATGTTGTCATCATTTTACGCAGCAAGCATTTGAGACACAGCCATCTTAACAACCAGGATGTGGACTCGGCTCTTGCTTGCAAAGTCTCTACTCTTAACAACTAGCCCAGGCTTGATCTCTTGAATGCAAAAGTGCTGGAACACACTCGAAGAATGGAGTCGTGCAATGGGAATTCTGAGTGCCTGTGAAAAAACTCCAAGGAAACAAGACAGGAGTCTGGTGACTTCAGTTTCTTCAAAACACAGAGTTTCTCTTGGAGTGTGTTTTCACGCTCCTCCCAGGTGTATGGAGTGGAGTGAGTTGGTTTACTTCAGATGTTGGTATTCGTATGCCTCTGTGAGGACATGCCAGCCAGCCCTAACCTGGTGGCACTGTGCTATTGCCTGCCCAGAAATGAACTGCTCTCTGCCAGTCATTAGGGTGCTCAGACCTGAGCTATAATTTACACAGATCTCCTGTGATGAGCAAAGAAACTTAGTGGAGCCGGGCATCCCTTAAGGGCCACTGACCTTTCACTCTGGCATGCCGGGGGATCCTGGTAGCCTGCGCGTGAGATAACAGGTTGTGACGGCTTCCTTTGCATCTGTAAATCTCACTACTGCCATGGGTAAAAGACAAAATGGTCTTTTCCCCCCCTATATATTGGGAAAGTAAGAAACATTGAGGGATATAAGACTATTTTTCCCGCCAGGATGTGGATTCCATGGATAGTTGTAATACATACCTTTCTGATGTCTGCCTTACAAAACCCTCACCTTAATTCTCCTTCTGCATGGCATGCTGAATTGGCTCTAAGGCTGCTATCCTGTGAGCTGTAGGAATAAATTCATTTAATCTAGGTTTGAATTGAGTCTCAGTCTCTGATTTCTCCCAGCGGTTTCTACAGAAAAACATGTTTTGCCACGTGCAGCTTGTCCTTGTGATGGAACACTTTGCTCATGATGCTTCCTAACCCTCGAATATGAACTGCCTGCTGCTCTGGATAAGGTTGGCTATTGCAAGAGAATTTAGTCTGCCTCATTTTAGGACCCACTCTCCCAGGTTCACGACCCCAACTAGAGCAGCAAACATGGGAGATCTCCCATTCATGACCTTTCTGTCCATGGGACAGGAGTCCATGGGCTTCTATTTTTAAGCCATCAGGACATCTGTCAGTATATGAAACCCTTCCCTGGCTGCCTGATTCCCCTCAGATGAATGCCAAGGGACAGAAAGGGTGGCTCTAGATCACCAAGGGTCTGATGATGGAACAGACTTTGCCAATGGTGCCAAGGAATCCTTGTGTCTTCAGACTCATGTGCCTATAATTAGGAGTGTGCCCTCAGCCCATCCCCATCTAACTGTAGCAGTTTAGGAGGTATCTGTGAGGTATCATGCCCTACGAGTGTGTGAGGTATTATATTACAATAGAACACAGCAGCTACCCATCCTCTCGGTTGGATACAACCAGTGCTGTTATTAATCAGAGTGGCTGCAGTCTTCTCCGGGTGATCCCTAGGAGACCTGGCATAGTAATATTCCTTCGTGTAGAATGTAGGGGCATTCACAGGCTCATATAATCAAGAGCCCGAACACCATCTTTAAAAGGTCTCATTTCCCTTTTCTAAGTTTAGATATGAGGGAACCCGCCGTCAGTATGGGAACCTTTGCAAAGGTCTGCCTTGGCTAGGTGATATTCTCCAGGCTGACAGTCCCACAGGAGTGGTCTTGTTAAAGCCCTATAGTGTGCCTGTCAATTATTTCCCAATGACCTCTTCAGTGGTACAGTTTTTAATTAGTCATCCATGCATGCTTCTCAGGTGATGCAGATCCCCTCAGTTGCCCAGAGACTTCTGAATGATGTAGTTGCCTTTGGCAGCCTATGTTCTGGTATGTAAGCCCAATAAACTCACTGTTCCACCTAGCTACATTTGTGGAATCTTTTCTTTGCTCGGTTGGTGTTCTCCATATCTGAGGTAAACCTGTATTTATGTCTCAACAGCAAAAAATCTTACAACAATACCCTATTTGTCGTCTAGGCTTTGCTCTAGTGTGTGGTTAGGAGATTCAGCTTCTGTGTGTTGGACTGCTGAGAACGCCAGCTAACACAGGTGGCCATCATGCAGCCACAGCAGCTTCAAGAAAAGCAGCGTTCCAAACCACAGACCCCCGCTCCCTCCCTACATGAGCACAGCCAGCTCTGCTAGGACACCTGCAATGAAGGTGACTCTGGGTGTGGGCAAATTCCATCTCGAGAAGATGGTCACTGCTAACAAGTGACAAAATCACTTGGTGGGTAGTGTGCGAGGTGGCTCATCCCTTTCAGTAGGTCCTGTCTTTGGTGAAGGCTCACCTATTGTCGTTTCTCTGTCCAGACCCCTCTGATGGCAGCATGGTGAGTGAGTGGGTCTTCCCCAGTCAAGTTCTTTGGAAGCACCTCAGACTCCCTGAGCGTAGAGCACTAAGTGGGAAATACTGAGCTCAGACTGGTTAGGACTCCTCAAAGAGGCACCAGGCTTTATATCCTAGGGACCAACTGCAGACTCACAGTGCTCACAAGTGTGCAGAGAACACTCCAACGAAGCCTGGACGCTGATGGTGCCATATTTATTTCCTTTTCCTTTGTCCTTCCGAATGCACCCCACTCTTAAGAGCGGAGTCTCTTAAAGCTACTCAGATTCAACCACAAAAAAGTAGAAACAGATAGATCTGGATGTATATTGATTTATGTACTCCCAAGGCAATATGTATTTTCCATTTAACAAGGCCTAAAAGGGTTTCTGGTCATCTTAGGGCAAGACTTCATAAGAGACTGTCAGCAGAGAAAGTGGTATGAGGAGTTTAATGGCCCTATGCTGGAGAGCGGAGGGTTCTGCATACACAAATGAAATGTTGACCCTTTCACTGTTGTGAGGACTGTGTACTGCAAAAATAAATGTCCACAACTGTCTGGGAATAGAATTTTACAACCACTTTAAGTAAAAAGCACTAAATTTACCCTGTAATTGGCTGCAAAACAACCAGAGAATTCAGGATTTCGGAAAACGTTAACAAGGATTTCTCAGAGCGCTCTTAACCTGAAACCACCCGGGGCAGGAGAACAGCCTAATGTCATGGCATGCTCTGCGTGGAGGGTCCTGTCCCAGCTCCAAACAGCATCAGCCCTGAGTGCCAGGTGCAGACACAGGTTAAATGAGGAACTCTGGCCTGAGGCGGCTCTGCCACTGGAAGCTGTACGGATTACCTACCTTTGGATCTTACAGAGAACTGTAAACAAAATAAAACAAGAATCCTAAAGCCACCCTGAGCTCTCCACACCACCTGACTTCTGCTTTAGATCAGGCCAGGAAACAAGGCCCTTCTAGGTAAGTCACGCGGGACAAAGGGGATTAGCCACACAGAGGGCAAAGAGGCAGACAAGTGCTCAGTAGCTCTTATCCTACCCTTTCTGGTTTTTTTTTTTTTCTCTTTTTCAATTTCTGTGCTATTCTTTGAGTCCTCAACACATGACATTGTGAAAAATGACTCCAAAAACATATATAAGTAGTTACTTAGAACAGGGGTCATGTTGGCAATAGAAGGTTTCTTCAGTGCCTTTAGAATCTGAATTACTTCTGCTTTGTGTTGTTTTTGTGTGCGTGTGTGTGTGTGTGTGTGTGTGCATGTGTGTGAGTGTGTGTTTGTGTGAGGAGGGGGGGAAGAGAGAGAGAGAAAGAAAAAGAGAGAGAGAGAGAGAATTGGTGCTTAAGGTTCTTTGCACTTGATAGCTTATTGTGGAGATTTTAGGTTAGGAAGTGTTATGTGTGCCATAGGAAAATACTTGATGATGTTCTATAATTTCACCAGGCCTAAATCCCACTAGTGCACATAATGGGAAACAAGCGTTTTACAAGGAAGAGGGCTTTGGGACTATTGACTGGTAAAGCCCCAGTTGCTAAAAACAATTTTGCTGAAAGACGAACTAAACCTTGAATGTTTTAAACTTTAAACATGGGTATCTGATTTTAGTTCAAGGCTGTTGTTAAAGGAACCATTATATAAAATATTGTTCGATGCTTGTTCAAACATTGTTCTTTTCTAATTGGAAGCGCTGAAGAATAAAAATACATTGTTTGTCTTCCCTTCTATTTCTCTTCTTGGAACAGAAAGTTCCGAATGCAGAATGAGTGAGTGCAGAGTTAAAGGCATGCCTCGTAGAGAAAGAGGTTCCCAGAGCTTCCTGATGATGCCAGAGCTGATGATGAACTGGAAGACCATTCTCTTTGTTAGTATACTCTCAGAACCCCAGGCTAACAAAACCCTAGGGTTAATAAAAACAAAAACCAACAAGACACAGGCAACAAAAACGCACAGGGAAACAAAACATATCGAATAAAGAATGCATTAAGCTCAAACCAGTCACAGCACCATTGTTTGGCCAATAATGAATCATCTGCATTGATAAGAAACACCACATAATGAGTGATGACATCTCTGGGTAAGTTACCTTAAATCTCTTCCCTGTGCATATTAAAATAGCCACCACAGGCATCAGTACCCCATTCTCCAACTGTAGCCAGCACCACCGGTCAAAAGTCAATAGTTCACCTATGAGCATATATATCCTCCGAAATAGAGAATCCCCCAGACAAGATGCCAATTGCTTATCCAATATAAAATGGTTATCCCCCAAAACATACATATATACAACACACACACACGATACACATATATATGTATTATATACGTATTTCGTAACACCATAGACTGAGCAGTTGCATTTACCCATTTAGGAATACATATCTACATAATATACATAGGTGTATATAACATTTAATGAAAAACAGAAGCCTTGAATCTGAAAAAGGGCAGGGAGGAGTATATAGGATGGTTTGAAGATTAAGAAAGGGAAGGGACAAATGACGTAATTATATTAGAAAAAGGAAATTAAAAATATTACCTGACTATCTCCACCACAAGGTCAGTTAACAAGCTTATGTCAAAAGGAAATTTTCTTTGATAAAATAGTGTTCAGGAGGTATATAGATTTCCAGAAAGAAATCCACATTTCCCATGATCAAGAACCCCGCAGGCCAGCAGCCTAGGAGCCCTCTGTGTCTGGAAGGATGTCTCCAGGCTTGGCCTCTACATTACTCCTGTGATCTCGAGTAAGGCTTCATTACAGGTTACTATCACAGCTCCTGGATGAACTGGGGACAGAAAGGGGAAAACTGTGGAGTAGGGGGAAAGACCTTTATTCCTGGAAGTTTTTTGATATTTCACAAGAAAGCCTGACAGCTATAAACCTCAGCTCAAGAATTACCTTCACAGTGGCGCATTCTCCTTTTCCCTCAGGCTGAAAAAAAAATAAGTTATTTATTCCTTTCTATTTCTCGTCATAACTTGTGTGATACAATTTGTACCATGCTACAAAGGGTCGACTCTTTTGAGCATGTGTTTTCCTCACTGGTTGTGTGTTTCTTTACCTTCATCTGGGGAACTTCATAGGGCTATGTGGTCAACGTGCAGCAATGGGTGTGACTAATTTTCTAATAAATTTAGAGGATAAAAAGCATACGAGTTGTGAGTGTCGCCTGAAACTGTTGGAAATGAGATGTCTCCTATGGGCTGTCACCTCATCAATACACTGCTCAGGGCCATGGACTGCTTAGGCCGGACCTTGCATCCCTGTGCACATGTAGATGTGCCTGGCAATTCCTTGATCAAGCATATCTGGAAGACGCAGAGCTAAACACGTCAGTCCAGCTCTTCTGAGCCACAACCTCAGAAGCCATTTTTACTCCCTATTTTTTACTAAATATAAGCTGGGAACATATTAACAAGTAAATTTCAGTCACTGGGAACAGCTTGGAAGCATTCACCCTTGTCATTCACACACATTCCCTACTTTTTAAATTCACTGCTCCAGCAAGGCAAATAAACCAAAACTGAATAATTTCTTAGGCCTATTAGCTTATTATGAACATTTTCTCCTAAATAATATTAAGGAATGCTGCCGAGGAAGCTGCAGAGCTGCAGGAGGAATACTGCTTCTGGAATAAGATGTCTTGTGTTATTTAAACCCCATTCTATAAATATGCTCGGCAGGAGTGTCATTCTGTGTTATTTTGCTATAATATGTGTTATTCTGAGGGCCTATTATAGCATGGCCTGCAGGTTCACTATATTAAAACTCAGAAATTGACAGTTACAAGCAAAAACAATCGTAATCCCAAATACACTGTCAAAAAAGACTCCATATGCTTTGACAGTTACATATGTTGTCTTATCCAAAAGCTAGTAAATTATCTTAATTTTGAGATGCTGAAAGGTTTTTCTGGTGAAAGACATTGAGTTGGCTTTCAGTTATCGTTGTACCGGTCTGCAAAAGGGAAGCTGACGTTTCTAACTGGTGGACAGCAGTGAATTCCCATTCTCAAAGACCCCTGGCAGTTTTGAAGGCAGAGCTGGGTCGGGGGACCATGACAGTATGATAACTTTACCAAGAAGAACTTGCGTAGAGTTCTAGAGCTACCCACGGAAGGAAATGCAAGCGTTCAAAATAATTTGACGTTTCCACGTTTCTCAGTGGGGGAAGTCTGATAGAGACTAGATGTATGAAGACGTTTAAATGATTTTATGTAATAAGAAAAGCAGAGTTGAAAATTGGTAGGTGTTTTTATGCGTGGGAGTAAATAATGTGAGCCTTAGAGAAAACGGTGCTCTTAAGGAGTCATAGGAAATAGGAGCCGTCGTGCAATTTCGAATATTGCTTCGGAATCATTTATTACCTATCTATAGCTCACATTAGAAGCGGTGTTAGGAACATGAGAACGAAGATGACCTCTTGGAGCACATATTCTTCGTCACCATTAGTTTTTCTCTTAAATCAGTGAAGGATATCTTTGATGCTTTGGCATTAATGTTATACGTGTTCATCTTTTTTTTTTCCAATGTAAAAATAAAACTAGAGCAGCAAAGAAAAATTTGTGTCTGTTTCTTCCATTGTTTATAACGAACTAAGAAACTGGTTCTGAAGTTTTTGCACATAAAACAATTACTTTGTAAAAGAAACTGCGAGGGCCATAGGCAGGACCACAGGTGGTACAGCTCATCCAGGGAAGTACATTTGAGATATACTGGCTAAAATATGCTGTGGTGGGAAATAGACAGAGATTGCTCCTTCGTTTCCTAGATGCCCAGACCCAAATAATTACACAGGAATCATATTAATTACAACACTGTTTGTCCAATAACTGAGGCGTTTTCCTAACTAACTCTTATACCTTAAATTAAACCATTTCTATTAATCTATGTATCACCACGAGGCTGTGGCCTATGGGTAAGGGTCCAGCATCCTTCTCCTTTGGCAGCTGCATGGCATCTCTCTGACTCTGCCAACTCTCTCTATACCTCTGTTCAGATTTTCCTCCTGGCTTTGCTCTGCTAAGCCATTAGCTGAAACACCTTTATTTATCAACCAATAAAAGCAATACATACACAGAAGGTCATCCCACATCAGTGGAATCCCTCAGTCTCCTAACTAAGGTTAGCTATAAGTAGAGGTCTGGAAAGTGATAATCTGTTGTGTCTACCCATCTCTGGGGTATCAGATCTCCTACCATGGACAATTTTAAGACACAGTATGAAATAACTGATTGTGGAATTAGGAGGAGGAACCCCCAAAGTGCATCAATAAAGTTGACCCTGTTAAAAAAAATAATATTCAGCCAAATTATCAAAAAGGTGTCTTAAGGGTTTATCACTTGCATTTTAACTACACATTATTTGTAAATTTATGAAATTTAACATGTAATCATGCAATAATGGCTCTGTTTAACAACCGCTCAAAAGAATCTCTAAAAATCTAACAATTTCCACTCACAAGCCAGGACCTGCCAGCCCTCACATACACTAACTAAATTCATTTCATGTTGCTTAATTTGCATCAATTTGACACACAAGTAACAGGGGAACAATTCTTACAGGGTAGTCTCTCATCCCTGTAGTATGGTAATAGGATATTATAAAAATATCTTTTATATTTTAAAAGACTGGAACTTTTGCTGGACCTCACAGCCAGAATTAATAACACATCTTGGGATACTCAGCCCATTTGTTTAGCCTACTTTTAAGAGAACAATGTAACAATCAACCTTACTTGCCTTGACTTTGCAGCACATCAACTGTTACCTCTATGCTAATGCATAGCTTCAATCTTAAGTTACATATTCTTCATGCACTTGACCTAGATAATGCATGGGTATCATTTGCTGGAAACAGCAGATACAGAGGTTCAAAGCAATCTTTTAAAATAAATATCCGCCACAAATGCTAAACACATATTTGGATGTTGGTGGAAAAACAGTGATGTTTGTAGTTCTGGCTTAGTTAGGGGTCAATTGAATTCAGTGACTTAACCCCTTATAAAATTCTGTTCAAGATTTGTGGTCTCCCTCAGTACATCTTATGCGATGTTTTCTGTGATGTTTAATAAATTCAAAATAAAGCCCTTCGTTAGGGATAGACACACAGAGAGACAGACATATAGATTTACAGAGAGAAAGATAGTCACAAGACAGCCTTCAGTCAAACACTGATTCAGACTCATACAACAAATGGATAGAGAACAGAAGACGCAGGGAACTTGAATTAGAGAATTCAAGTCTAATCTTGCTCTTCCAAGGGTAAGTGCTTTTATTTCTTTCCTTAATTCAACACTGATGCACTATGGGTAACTCGGAGTTAATCAGGATGTGCTGAATCCACACACTGTGTTTTGTTCTTTTAAGTAAATGAAATGGAAAGTTACTTTTTGGTGCAATGATTCTGAGGGATTATTTTGTATTCAGATTTCTTCCCTAGCTCAAAGATACAGTAACCGCCACAAACACACCATGATAGAGGGAAGGAAACTTGGGGTGGGAACAGATTGTTCTTAGATGGACAGTGCAGGATCAGTGGCTCAGAAGAACAAGATGGAAACCTGGGTGTGGGTGAGGATTATTTTTGACTCCAGTCTTTACTGTGTAAGCCAAAGACAGTAGCTACTTCTTAAACTCTAAGTGGTATCGGGTACAAAACAGCGCACAGCATACTCATATCGTTAATTCGGGGAACAGTCAGATTGTTTTCCTAATTCTTTCCACTTCCTCCAAAGAACACAGGAAAAACCTGTTTAGAAGATGTTATCACCTCACAGGGCTCTGGGATAACAAAGAATATTCTACTGGAGACTAGATATTACTTGAGAGAGCTAAAGAGTCAGAATTTCTTTCTTAGTGGGATCCTACTCATTTGCCAAGGTGATGATGGTAACCACCACTCTTCCCATGGTCAGGAAAACTGGGGAGGAAAAGTTCCCAGGGAACTGTCTAACCCACAGATTAGACACAGATTTAGATTTTAAAGTTGGTGTTTTTTTTTTTTTTAAGACACAGATTGGTTACGAGAAAAAAAGGATGAAGAAACAAAAAAATTGCGAAGTGACCATTCCTACAAGCTGTTTAGCAGGTATGCCGTCAATAGTATATCTTCTGGTCCTAATTACAGTGGCTCTCTTTTGAGAAGCCTGTGTCTATTTTAGGACACATGCTGCTGTTCTTTCTCTCTCTCTTTCTCTCTTTTCTCTCTTTAATGCATGTGCTTAAATCTGTTAAGACCTTGCCTTAATGAACTCTCAAAACTCCAACTTTCCTTCACAAAAACAGGTAATTAATTTTATGTTTTGATCTTTTATGCTATTGTCAAATTTGTCTTTAACTGAGGGGTTATTAGTGTTGCTGTCTGTGTAAGGACTTTTTGAAGAAGTGATGAGATCTCCTTATTCCTTTGTCTAGACACTGTCATTTGAGGGACTTGTGTCAAAGCTTCAAAAACAAGGTCAATGGAAATTGGTAGTTGGGAAATTAAGTGTACTGTTCAATTTCTCTAATTGAATTAGAAGTCGACTCTCTGGATTATTTATCTATATATTACAAAGTAACGGCATTTTGGCTTTAGTATTTATTTATTTATAAATCAAACACTCGGGTTTTCACTGGTATTAAAAAGGGTTGAGAACTCACCACTGGCAATAGCTAAGAATAACATTTAAAAAAAACCCAGCTTCCTAATGTTTCCATATCTCCACTAATGCTCTAGAATAAATTTCTTATTAAAAGACAAGAGTATAAACTGGGTGACGGTGGCACATGCCTTTAATACTAACACTCAGGAGGCAGAGGCAGGCAGATCTCTGTGAGTTTGAGGTCAGCCTGGTCTACAAGAGCTAGTGCCACGAAAGGCTACAAAGCTACACAGAGAAACCCTGTCTCAAAAAGCTGAAACCAAAGGACAAGACCACGGGACCTTCTAGGAGCTGTGTCTTGCTTCAACAGTGTTTGGTCGGAACAGCCCCAGGACTCCCTTTCGTTAGCTTCCAGTCATCTTTCAGTTTCTACGGTAGTATCCTTCAGGACCATCTCCTTGTGGCCTTTGATTACTAGGACCAGTCAGCACCATCTCTTTTCTGTTAGCTCCATACTGCAGATCAGCCATGCCTTCCCAGGTTCATCAGAATTATGCCACCGAATGGAAGATGCCATGAACTACCTGGTCAACTTGCACCCGTGGGCCTCCTGTAGACCAACCTCTCTCGGGACTATTATTTTGATCAGGATGACTTGGCTCGGGAGAGTTTAGGTCACTTCTTCTGGTAAATGGCAGAGAAGAAGGGCGAGGGTGCCAAGTGTCTCCTCAAATTACAGAACAATCTGGAGGTGGCCCACTCTTCCAGATGTGCAGAAGCCATCTCAAGAAAAGTGGGGTAAAACCCAGGAGGCCATGGGGAAGAACCTGAACCAGGTTCTCTTGGATCTTCATCCCCTGGGTTCCGACTACACAGACACTCGGATCTCTGTGACATCTTAATTTTCTAAGGGGTGTGGAGGTGAAGCTCATCAAGAAGTTGGTCATCTACCCAACGAACCTCCATGAGTCGGCTGGACCACAGTCAAGGCAGGCTGGCATGCCCAACCATCTCTAGGCGTGCATTTCTTTGAGCAGCTCATTCTGAAGCATAACTAGGTCTCCTCATCTTCCAAAGGGCTTCCTGCCACTGTGCAGCCCCAGCCAGCCTCAGGACTTCCACTAGGACCTCCCAAGACACTAGGCAGCTTTGTAAGTGGCCTGGACCCCTTTAAGTCTTGGACCAAGTAAAACTACATGCTTGACATTAAATGTACCCAAGGACAAATACAGACACACTTTCAGTGGATGTTTATTTCTCTGGTCTTTTATGCTTCGCCCACTTATTAAGTTGGCAGTGAAGTCTGCTTCTATATTTCCTTTAATAATGTAGGAAATGCCTAGATTTAGCAGAGTGAACAAACCTTTAACATAATAAGATATGCTTCATTCTGCATATTACAAATATCAATTCTGTAGTTTTAGAATTTCCATAAAATTTTAAAGGGAATAAATGATATTGTTTATCCCTTAAACATGCAAACATACTCCTTGACTTCAAAATGGCTAAAAAGTATTCAATATTAATGAGAATTATTTGGTTGTCATTAATATCTATTTAGCAGAGATCCACCAGATACTTCTAAGATACAGACATTTTATATTTCATCCAAGACAATGGCACAGAATACTTTCCCAAATGGACTAAAATATTCATTTTCCTGCATTCAAATATAATTTAGGCAAGTTATAAATGGAACTAATCTGACAACATGTTATGAACTGTCAAAAAGTCATCTCCAAAATAAAACAGATTCACATAAAATATTAACAATAGTCTGTGCTAGAAATAAAAATTTAAAGATATAATTATAAGGGAAGTCAGCCTACCTAATTATACCTATTTTAATAACAAAAAGTACATATAAAGTTTCATTATAATTATGTACCTAAAGTGATATGCTATATAGTCCTTAAAATTCTTTGGAAAATAACAGGCGACAGGAACCACATTCTCCTTTCCAGTAGATAAGAACGATCCCTTCACTCAGTTAACAGAATGTCTTTTCTTGAATATGAAACAGGAGATTAGCTTGTTACCCTAAATCTTTCTTAACCCTGTGATGGGAGAAAGGGATGAGGCTCAAGAATTAATTTAGCCTTCGCTGAGTCAGCAGAGCACATGCGTGGCCCAGGTTTTCCAGGCAGGGTGGGAACTCTGTGGTCCTTTCCCCCCTATTTTTAACCTGACTTCTCAGTTCTGTGTGCCATAAGATTCTGAAATGTTCATTTAACTTATAACTTTAAAAAGAAATTGGTAGATAAATCCAAACCTCAGGGACAATATCAAAGGGAAAGAATCCAGGTTTTTTTTCCAAAGTGTTACAAACTGGCCAAGAGTCCCTGTTACACAAATCTGAAAGCTTTAGGAGGCCTTACCTTAGTAGAGTATATTTGGTGTCCTTTGTGTGTGTGTGTGTGTGTGTGTGTGTGAGAGAGAGAGAGAGAGAGAGAGAGAGAGAGAGAGAGAGAGAGAGAGAGAGAGAATATGGGCTATCCTCAAACGTGATAGTGCTCTCTGTCTCACTGGGGGTAGTGGACAGGGGGGAGGGGAGGCACCTACCTGCATGAACACATTTGTTCTTTTCAAACCTTAAAAAAATGTTCTGGGTAGTCTATAAGATCATTGGACACAGATTCTCTTTGAGGCTTCTTTGCTTGCATACATCAGCATCTGGAACTATGATAGTTATTTTTACACCAACACTGGCTCAAGTTTAGGCCAACACGTAATACATTCCCACTACATGCTGCTCAGCCAGGGGTCGCCATACAAGCTGTCTTATGCCGCAGGTCCTTTGACTAAGCTGCTTGTCGTTTAATGGCATGTCCTGTTGTGAATAAAAGCCTAGCTTGGCTTGTACAGTCGAATAGAGAAGCAGAATATTCAAGAGGATGGAGAGTCTCTGCCTCCTTGAAGTAACAATGAAGAGGTGCAAAGGAAAATAATTACAGGCAGATAAGGAGAGATCTAAGAATGCAAGCTTAGAAAGGGCACCAAACCTAAAGCCAGAGAAAATAATTTAGTGAATAAATCTCAGTGTGTAGGCTGTGATAACAGAAGAAGAAATAAAGGGTAATTGTGATTTTTTTTATTATTCCTGAGATGATATGAACCACAGTCTTTAGTACACTGAGTTTCGAAGCTGGAACAATAAATCCAGGAAGGGTCTATGATAAGGTTCTTTGTGATTTCCTTTGATTTTAACTAGTTTAAACCCAGCTATCAGGAGCCACCAAACAGCAAAAGGTAGAACATGCTAATAAGCTAGGTTTTATGGTTTTGGAGCCCTGTACCTTCTGACAGAGAGTAAAGTCCAGCAACAGCAAGCAACGCCTCTCTTCAATTTTATAGTCGCTTTATCAGAGGCATACCATCGCCCTCAATTACGGTGAGAAACAGAAGGTCAGCAAAATAATTGTCTTGTCTGAAGTCACCAGGCTAGGGCTTAAATCACAACTTCAGCAACCATTTCTTAGCAGTGCAGTCAGATGTTCCTCTATTACAATATGAACATAACACGTCAGTCAATGGCAGTGAGTGGTTACACGCCGAAGGCCCAAGGAGTAAGATAAATGGAACAAATCTGTTAAGGAATCACTGCTGCTGCATACAGACACTCCCCTGGCACAGAACCTTTCCACTGCCTTCGTCTACATTCCTGTGCCATGGAATGAGAAAAATCAAATAATTAAAAGTCCACGTGAAACTGTATTTTCAACTGAACAAAAGGACGAAAACACAGAACTTTTAAGAAACAGCACAATTGGGGTACAAAAAGGGAGAAGTGAGGTCTTTGCTGAGGCTCACAGAGTCTTTCTCCTCGGAAAAGAGGTATAAGTCGAGCTTTGCCACTAAGTTCGTTACAGCTATTTACACTCAGAAACGCATCTCACTCTGCTACTTTTGCTGGCATGGTAAATATTTTATTCGGAAAGATCACAGTGAGCTACTAACCCGACAGAGACAGAGCTACTGTCTACTTTGCCTTACCTTGGAGAGACTTCTCTTCTAGGCAACAAGAATTAAAGTCATATTTCCTTTCAGTGGTACAATTCTTGAGTTCCTCCAGAGTTGCTATTAAGGAGGAACACACCTCACAGGTAAACCTGTGACGTTCTGTCAAAATGGAAATCCTTACTCTAATTTTCACGTTGATGCTGTGGCCTCAAAGTTATGACATGGGAAACCTTCTTGCCTGTGTTCAACTTTGTGAACGTTTTTTAATCCTTGCCTCCTCTGGCATTATCCCCCATCACACCAAACAGCACACACTTCTTTCTCCTCCTCTCCACATTCAATCTGTAATCAAAGCCCTTCAGATTCTAAATAACTCTTGACTTTACCTCCAGTTAGCATGAAGCCATCATCTCTGAACTGGGCTGCAGCCCAAGGCACTTAAGAGACCTGCCAGCATTCACATCTACTTTATTCCTCTCTAATCTGCTTTCTGGGCTTTTACCAGAATGAACTTTTAAAATGTAAATCTGATCACCTCTTATCCTACTTTTAAATTCTTTAAAAGTTTATTATCGTTCTAGAACACAAGAAAATCCTTCCACAAGGCCTCCAGTCACAGTGGTCTTAGATGAAATCATTTGGGAAACTGTTCTAGAAATAGACATGGCTGGGTCCACTCACAGAGACTCAAAGTAACTAACTGGTCAAGGGTGGAACTGAGCAACCAGAGGTGGAAAGGAAACACTGTGCTTAGAGCTCCGTGGTGCCACTGGCACTGACAGCTAGTACCAGAGTGACACTGTTGACTATGGCAGCTGCAGAGCTTACTGGGGATGTCAAGTACAAGAGAAAATTCCATGTTAGATAGAGTCACTTAGCCCCTCCTATGACGGCATATCAATACAACAGGCATGATACTTTGTATTGAACATACTTTTTAAATTTACATTTACTGATCAGGAGCAGCAAGACAGAGACCACCGAGCTGCTATCTCTCAAAGGCTTGTTGGTGTGGCATCCTACTGTAGATGAGTAAGAACAGGAATCAAACTCACTCTTCTACAATGAATCCATTATCTCAAGATAATGACCCTAATCCAACAATAATGACAACGTATTCAAGAGGACAACACCTTTAGGGGCTGATCACTTCGAAGGGTTCCATGTCTGAGTGTCCTTTTCCTTTCGATTGTGAATAGAGCTTATTTAACCTTCTTGGAGTTATAGTTTACAGCTATGACTGCAATTCTTGGGACAGTTGATAGCACCCAGGACACTTGTAGCAGATGATCTGGCCAAACTGCAGTGTGGAAGAACTGGTGGATGGAAGGGTCTATGTCTACCTCATTGGCAAGGCTCCAGCTTCAGGGGATACACTCTGGCTGTTGAAGAGTAAAGCGACCTTCTATGCTTTTGTCCTTCCAACAGCAGCTGCTCCTTGTCAGATGGGATGACTTCCTTGTCTTTGACTGAATGGTGTCATTGGGCTCAATTTGAGAGTGATGGTGTTCCCACAGATCTCCGTCTTTCTGTCAGTTGTACAATCCCAATCCTTGTTACTACTCCAGTAGTTCACTCTGTTCAGAGCTCCTTCTCACACAGGTGTACTAGGGATGAAGATGTTTTTGTTTGTTTGTTTGTTTGGTTTGTCATGGTAAGGTTTCTCTGTGTAGCCCTGGCTGTACTGAAACTCACTCTGTGGACTCGAACTCAGACATCCCCTAAGAGGAGGACATCATATCTCCTGGATACGGATTCCAGGCAGTTGTGAGCTCTTTCTCCAATGAGAGTGCTGGGAACTGAATTTCAGTCCTTCTTCAGCCAGGAATTAAGGTTCTGACACATGATTTTCAGGAATGCATTCAAAATGCATCAGTAACAATACTTTAAAATTTGGATTATGTACATAAGAAATTAGGTATAAAGAAACTGAAGCTGTATTTTGCTGGCTATTTTCATGACTGAATACCCCTTTGTGGTTAAATATTCACAAAGTTGTAGTTAGACCACACTAGAGTAAAAACTGACCGGGCTTACGGCCACACTTGTACATTCAGAAGAGTACAGCCCACTACAGTCTTTCTCTTGTGGTTTCTGGCTCCCTCTTTGTGGGTTTTTCAAGAGGACCATGGGAAGAAAGAACCTAAAAGACGATTTGGGTGGAGAAAAAGAGCACCTTGTTTCATGAATATTCCATTCATCTCATAAATATTCATTAAAATCTCTTAAGACTCCACAAATGCAAAGCCCAGTGGGTTGTAAAGTCAGACACACTGGAAAATATGTTCTGCTTTGCTAACTAACTTCTGTTAACTATGTTGTCTCCAGGCTAAATTCTTTATTTTTTTTTTAAAGAAGAACTAAGAAGAAACTTTCACCTAGTTAAACAAAAAAAGATTTAAAATGTTTTCTAAAACACGATATTAGAGATTACTTTTAAGTAAAAATAAAGCAAATTGTTATTAGTTTTATAAGATACTCTTTTTATGAAACAGTGATGTAAGCTGATATTAAATTATTGTAAATGGTGGTAGGAGTCATTTATTCTGCCTGAAAACAAGCAAGGAAACCAGGCAAGTTGCCTTGCTAATAGTCTGAACACATATAATCTTTCATATAGCTCCAATTTGTTTTTAATTAATTAACTGATTTTATATTTTTAGACAGGGCCTCACTCTCTACCCCTCTTTAGCCTGGAATTCACTAAGTAGTCCTGACTGGCGTTGAACCATAGCAGTTCTGTTTCAGGGCTTAAGTGTTGGGATTACAGGCAAGAGCCACCACACACAGCTGTTACTTCTTTTTGAGTAATATATCTTCTTGTTAAATATTTACAACTCTGTTAGTAGAGATTCAGCATCTATGTGGCTGGTCTTACAAATGATTCCAGTGAACTTGTGACATTAGTTTTGCCTTCAGTGTGGTTGAGTCCCAGGGATCTGTTGCAGTGTTAGCATTAGACCATTAACTAGGAGATTGAAAATGGCCTCTAGGGCATTAGATTTCTCCATATAGCTAGTCAGAAAGTAACTGACGTATTTAAGATTACACACCGAGGAGGGACTGTATGGTAGGATCACTATTTTTCCATCTTCTATTTCAGGAGTCTTCTTAAAGGTACGACCTTGCAACATCCACAATGCATTTACCTATACAGCAGATATCAGGCAGAGGGCCTTTATCGTATCATGGGGATATTGAATGTTTTGTAGGCTCGGTACTGACTGTAAGTCAGAAGACTCGGAAATATGAAAATACTGCAATAAAACTTCTGAGGGACTCAAAGCTATAACATTTATTTCCTGCTTATATAATTTACCCCCTGTTCTTTGATATCTGTTTTTCCTTTCTTCTTAGGTTTGAATTTGGGGCTTTGAAGAGGCACCAGCTTCTTTGCAGGAGAAAGGTGACTGCCCACACTGTGTCCTGTCGCCGGTTGTGGCTTACGTATTTCCCAAAGATTCAAAGCTTCATCAAAGTGTTTGAAATTGAGTCCCCATTTTCAGTATTAGGAGGCTGGGAATTTAATCAGACTGTGTTCGGAGGGAGGGAGGGTTTCTGGGAAGTCACTAGCACTAAGGAGGACACTCAGGAGGGGCTGCACGGCTGCATATCTGCAGATGCTGAAGAGCACAGAGCGCATGGATACGTGCTCATGGCTCTTGTCATGTGATGTCCTTGTCTGTCCAGAGACTCTGTCAATCGGAAGATCGTCACCACCAGATGTGACTCTTGAACCTCCAGAACTGCGAGCCAAAGCAATGTCCTTTCCTATAAAGCTGCGAGGTCTCTGGTATTCCTTTATTCACAGTCCCAAATGGATTAGCATTATATTTTCACAGTTTCCATAAGCCAATTAGTACATGGATTCTAGTCAATGAAGGCAAGTCCTTTAATTAATAAAAAAGATTAATTCAAGAAAAGGAAATCTTATATTAAATGTAACTAAGTGTTTGTTTAACTAATAGAATTTCTCATTTTCTGAAATATTCCATGAAATTGCTTCATAAAAGCAAAGTAACTTTAGTCTAACATTCTTAGAATTATTTTTAATAAACGATGTAAAATATAATAGATGATTGCTGGAATCTAAATATATATCTTTCTATAGAAAACATCAGATGGATTTTTTTCCAGTTGCTCTTTGACATTTAAAGACATTTAAATACTAGCAAAACACTATAATTTGCAGGAGTAATAAGCCTCTGAAAACACATGAGAGTTCAAATAGAATCTGTTCTATCTTTTCACGGAGTAAAGATGCTAAAAATAGTGTGGGCTTAAGCTGGGCCACGGTTTTGTGAAATTGCTATCACTTCACCGGAAAATGGAAGGAATCAAATGACTGTTTGGGGGCTGCTGGAGGAGATGGATTGGCGCTCGCAAAGCAGCCCTTCGGAGTGTGATACCAAAGGGCTATCACTCTAGGTCGCTGGACCTAGTGCTGAGCGCAATCTAAACATATGATGCCTTGTTGTATTGCCTAATAGCATGCAAATATAAATGAAGTCACTGCAAACTGGTGAACAATTAATGAGCTTCATTGCAGGGCTGGTTCACCACCGAATGCTGTTTTCCTGCCAACTGAGACATGATGTATTTAATTCTAAATGACAACACCTGCTCCCACCTCTAAGTGAAATGACAAAGCTGCCAAAGGGCATGTTGGGAATTAACTCGCCGCCTTCCCTTTAATCAGGCATTTCTCCACAACCCTGAAAGCCAAAATCATAACATAATGAAAAATAATACGGCTCTTTGTAAGTCAATAGTTGAACCTGGCATGCCCATCAAATAAAAAGATCTTAGGACGCAGAGCATAAGCACACAATAAGGTTTCTCTTTCTGCTGTTAACTCATGCTCTTACCGTAAATCGAGAAAAAGGAAAACAAGCAAACAATAGATTCATAAGACGAGACAAAATGACCTGTCGCGACAAATCAAAGGAAGTGGGGAGTGGACTGAGTGTCTCCATCTGTCGCGGTTACCATGTTTAACGACAGCCTGCCTTTCATCTATGGATTTAACGGTGCTTTGCAGACCTTGATTCGTGTTTCAAGATGCTCCCAGTCAAGTGTCAACATGGCATTATGAACATTTTCCTGATGAGAAGAGACAGTGTGTGGAGAGGTACTTTCATGACGACCTCACATTTTCCTTTTATGGCCTTCATGTTTGCCAGCTCGCTCCTGAGCAAGACTAGACTACTCTTCGGTGTGAACACTGCAGTGTGCGCAAGAGCACACAGAGCTGGCTTACACCAATGCTTTATCTCGGAAGTCTGATGAGGATCATTTTCATAAATCCTCAAGTTACTAATAATGAAATTAGCAATAAAGAGTGTATCATTGCCCCAATATCTTCCCATAAAGTTCTCATCTAACTCCCAGAATTTTCAAGATGATGTCTTGATTTAAACGTGATGTCGAAGTCACATTCGTTTTGCTTGGGTTTTGAAAACATGCTACCTAAGTCAGCTTTCCACAGTGGAGGGGAAAGAGCTGAAGTATGCAACAAGAAGGAGGGAACATTTCGACTCCCTGCTTCAGAACCTTCTGTCCACCATCACGACTTGCTATCACCAGAAGCTGTGGCATGGCAGTCGGCACATGGCAGAAGAGGTGGGCTGCTGGCTTCATGGTGGCCAGAGAGCAGAGGTAGGAAGGAACCAGAGTCCCAGCATCTCATTGAAGGGAAGGCCTCTAATGTTCTAACTTAACTCTTTTAAGGCCCCAGCTCTTAAAAGGTCAGTCCCACCTCCAAATAGTGTCACGGGCTGCAGGCCATACTTTTTGCACATGATCTTTTAGGAACATTCTGTATTCAAACCATAACAAGAGCTAAGGCAAACAGGAAGATCCTACCCATTTATGCACACTCCTATTTATTTATTAGAGGGGAGCCCCTGCTTACCTTGCGTACCCCAAGTTTAAGGTGCTAAGATAGAAGACAAAAATTCCTGTTTTCCTTCTACTCACATCCTCATGGGATGAGAGAAAACCAAGAAACAAGTATGTAATGACGGTGGAGTGGCAGGAAGAACAGTAACAGAGTTCGGAGCAATTAGGGAAGGCTTTGTCGAGTAATAGATACGAGAATAGACATTTGGATAAGAGAAGGAAGATGTTATGACATAATAACAAATGTCTTTGTGTGTGTGTGTGTGTGTGTGTGGTGTGTGTGTGTTGAACATGTGTCTACATGTTCATGTGTCTGGAGTGCAGGTATTTATTTGCACAAACTGGGATGACACTCCCCAAGAATCACCCACCCTTGCTTGGAACCTGCAACTCGATGCACAGGCTACACTGGCTGAGCTGCAAGCCCCATGTTTTCTCCTTCCAAACACCAGGATTACAAGCACACAGCATGACAACTGGCTTTTTTTAGATGGGTTCTGGGGATCCAGTCTGAGTTCTTATGCTTGCATGCCAAGTACTTTACTAATGTATAAACCTCAGCCCTGTCTTCTGTTTTTAATGGTTCAATGGTTTTATTCCTGGAAAAGTCCCCAATGTCATCAATCATACTCTTTGTTTTTCCTTCCCATGATAGATTAACACGATCTAAACCCTTAGCCTATATATGCATGCATACATACATACATACATACATACACACATATATACATACACACATAAAGTTATCTTCTGAAAGTCCTCTCACACATGTCTATTCTGAAAGTACTCTTTTTCTTCCATTTGTTCTGAACTCACACAAAGCTGGTTTTGACATCACCACTCAAGGAAATATCTAGGCAAGTTCATCATCAATAGCCCCCCAACAGCAGATTTGATTCTCAGAACACCATTCAACAGCATTTTCTCTAGGATATTGTTCCTGAAAGAAGACCTTCCTTCTCGTGATTCTGGACTCACTCTCTGACTTTTCCAACTTACATCTGTTTCTTCTCCTCCTTGGGACCTCCTTCACCTTTCTCTCGACCCACTGCCCCATGCAGAGCCAAGCACTTAAGTTGACCAATGCCTGACAATACGTATGTCTATATCATAAATTTATCACAAAAGTCACATGTCCAACTACAAACCTGACATTTCCACTCAATGGTATCACAGATATCAGAAAGGAAACATCTCTATAATTGAATCCTTAATTTCACACCCACACCCACACACCTGCTCCTCCCAGTTCCTTCCCTTCTATTACAGATACCAAGGGAGGAATGCCACAATATTTCCCACTCTGCCTGCTCTTCTTAGAGTATGAACTTGACACGTCTCTCAGCAAGTGATAGTATGGCTGTCTTCTCTCACTTGATCTGGATGGAATTCTATGACTAATCCATTCAACCAGAGATTATTATGGAAATGATGTTACGCAGTTTATAAGATTAGATCATGACGCTGCACCACAGGCTCTCTTGAGTCACTCTTGCAACCTGTTATCTGTAGTGCTGTGTGAAATCCCAAATCAGCCTGTCCAGAGAGACCACCGGGAAATCCCACGCAAAGAGCGACAGCAAAGGAGCCATGTAAACTCAACTGCTTATCTTGAGGATGAATTCTAGAACACGGGGCGATCCCACTCTCTCCCGCACTGAGTCAGTCCCAGGCTTCACGTTTTCCCACCTGAAGCTATGGAAATGAAGCCATGGAGACAAACCATCCTTTCTGCATCAGATCTAAATTTCTATCTTGGAAAAAAAAAACACTGTGAGGGGAAAAAAAATAATAAGTATGCTTCACACCATAAAAAATCTGTATTTGTAATAATGACTATGATTCACCTTTCACTCGGGATGAAGCTGCTGAGCGTCATCACCAATCCCCTCCTTTCTCTCACAACCGCATTATTCTATCAGCAAGCCCTACACAGTCCACCTTCCCTCTGAAACAGGTCTGGGATTTTACGACTTCACACCATAGCCTCTCACACCATAAAGATACCGCTTTCCTTTCCCACTGCACCTCCTTTCCAATAGAGCCTATCTCAAAGCGAGAGGGAGGAGGGTTCTCTACAGGTAGAAGGCAGAACTCCCACCTCAGTCTTCCAGCCTTCAGGGGCTTTCTCTGCAAGCTTAAAAGCAGAAACCATTGCTGTCCTACAGCAATCCTACAGCCTCCTTACAGGCTGGCCCTGTGCTGCTCCTCCCCCATCCCTCCATCTCCCCCTCCCCCCACCTCACCTTCCTCATACATTCCAGACACACCCGTCCTGCTTTCCCTCAACCACCCCTCCATGCGCTAAGATCTCCATGGTGTTGTGCTTGCAGTTCCTACAGCCTTGGAGCGTGATTTCCTCACAGAGCTCTGAAGACGTTGGTGTTCTAAAGGCTTGAGAGCTCCTTTGTCAGGCCATCTCTGAAAAGCTTCCTTGAAACAGCACACTTGATAGTCATTATCCTCTGCTTTTGTCCAGCCTCACCACCAACAGACTCTGATTTCTTTTTTGAGTCCTTCCCATATTAGAAAGTTCCCTGAGGATAGAGACCTTGTCTTGTTGAAAGATCTGGTGCATAGCAGAAACTCAGTAACCATTTGTTGGTAAAGATTACCCCAAGCAGAAGGAAGAGAAGGTTCAAAGGGCATGAAATATGGATTAACTTGGCTTGCTTGAGAAACAGTGTAGCTAAAATAGAATGAGCATGGGGGAGCATGCAGGACCCAAGGTCACAAAGGTAGTCGAAGGCCAGGTCTGTTAGTTGTTAAGGGATGTGACAAATCTGAATGAGATAAAGTTGAACAACGATGGTGTGATCCTAGTGTGATCCAAATGTGATCCAAGTGACTCTGCAGCTCCTTCTCCATCTGTGAAAGCAGTCTGAACAGAACACAGGAGAAGAAGAAATAGGAGGGAGACCAGTGAGATGCTTGTAAGGTACAGTAATTTGCACAGAAGAAACCTTTCAGGCTTCAGCTGTATACAAACAGAAATGTTCATGGTGGTCAGACACAGGATGCCTTTGCAAGGGAGAGCTGCACGGATGTCTAGCTCAGATCAAAGATAACAAGAGTAATCTCGATGGCTTCTAAATGTTTGTTCTTGGCAAATAGTTAAATAATTTTCACACCAAGGTGTGATTATTTCAGTAGTTGTTTTACTTTAATTAAGGGTTCGATTTTCATACAATACATTCCGAGTTGACAAGCAAGTCCTAAAGCATTGTTCAGTTATATGATTGTTTACTTGAAGTGAAGCAAAGCAGACAACAAACAAACAACAACAACAACAACAAACACCCAGTAGATAAATGTTTAATGCTTTGGTGTTGAACGTGCCCAGGGAATGGGCACAACACCTAATCTTGAGCAAGTGTATACAGAAATTAAGAGGAGCAGGCTGTTTGTGAGCTCCGAGCACGCCTGATACTGCACAAGTAGGCAGCCTACCTGGGCACCCTGGAGGCTGGCAGTTGCGGTATCCAGCAGATGTGCCACCGAGATCATGGGACAGTCACAGTGCTATGCTCAGGAAGATACAGCTCTTCACCACACTTATATATATTAGTGGAGGAAAAAATAAAAACACTGAAAACCCCAGTGAAAGACCAAATGCTACAAGTCATGTGAGGAATTAAGTACTACATGCCTTGTTCCCAGCTTGCACATAATAGAAAGCAAACTTGTAAGACAGCTGCTGACCTGGGCCAAAAAGGAATGTAAAGTCATATAACTTCCTAAGTACAGCTCTGTAGGGAGCAGACATTAAGACTGGCTCCATGGGCTTGGAGCTATCCAAGCAGAAAAACCAACCATACCCAAATATCTTCCTTTTTCGGAAGCTGATAGCCCTTTAAAAAACATTCCCCATTCGCTCTCCCTAGAATATTTTCACAGTGACAGCTCCACGGGGTGGTGGTGGGGCTATTACCATATTATCTTTAATGAAAATTGTCCTGGCATACGTCGTCTTGTACCATATTGGTCCCACAGACTTTATCCTACCTGCTTCTGAGGTTCGCAGAGGCCAGGAAATAAAATTACATTCTCCTAGTCTGATACCAACTGAGATAAACGGAAGATCAAAATGTCAGGCTGATTACTAATAAAAGTGACTGGAGATTTAGGCTTATAAGTACCAACCCGGGGAGCCTTCTCTTGGCACCTGACGGCCCTGAGCGAGGTAGCAACCAGCTACTCTCTCAGAGGAGACACTGGCTCTCAGAGGAGCAGGCAAACAGCATGTATTCCAAACAGAAGTCCCAAAAGGAACAGCCCTTTCTTTCTCCAAACTCAACGACCAGAGAAGTGGATCCCCTGAGCTAGAAGGAGCAAAAGAGGGGGTGTGGGGATGCAGATGTTTTCCATGCATGTGCTCCCCTTTGGGAGAGTGGATGAGAAAAGTTAGGGATGTCTGCTTCTCCACTGCGCCCTTCAAGGTCAGAAACAGGAACTGAATTTCATCTGTGACCCAAATGGATTTCCACCAATCATCGCATAGCAATATGCTTCCTTGAGTGAGGCAGCGGGCAGACACTGGGCATAGTGAGAGGCAGTTTTGCAATCTTCCCCCTGTGTTTCTACCTTGTGGAATACGGCAAATATTCTCCCTTCTCAGAACTTCATTTAATACCTCTAAATGGGTTGTACTTACTTGCTGAGATTTTGTTATAACTAAATAGAGTGAATAGTAAAGAGCTGGTATTTAATGCCAAATTAATAACATTTTCTTCCCTTCGCCAATTCAAACAAACAAACAAGAAAACTAGTCAATATGTATTAAACAAAGATTTATAATGTCATTCTAGTCCCTTTCCATTGTTGGGTTTCTTTATAGTCACTGGCATGTTACATTATTCCTTTCTAGTTTTTATAATACTTTAGAGTAAATCTTTAAGTTTCAGGTTTGTTGTAAAATTGAGCAGTAAGTATGAAGCAAGCCAGCGTCCCCTCCCCCCCCCAGTCTTGCCTATCTAGAGCTTCCCCACTGTCAGTGTGCCACACTGGGTTGGCCCATGTTAGAACGGACAAATTTACAATGACATTTCCCAGCGCCCACCTCTGATATTGGGATTGATTCCTGCTGTTCTAAAGTGTAAAGATTTTGAGATGGGCAAAATGTCATGTGAAAACCAATCTACTATCACACGTAACAGCTCTGTTGCCTTAAAAGAAAAAAAAAAGATCTTTTTGCGTCATCAACTTATCTCTTCTCTCTTAGCTCCTGGAAACCATCCAACAGAAGACTATTCAGCCTTGGGAGAAAATGTCCTGCCGTTTGCAACGATATAGATGAATCCCAAGGACTTTAAGGCAAGCAAAATAAGCCACACTCTCAGTTTCATACATGTGTGCACTCTAAGAACGGTGAATACATAGAAGCAGAGAGAGATTACGGGGGTGGGCAGGGGAAATGGAGAGATGCTGATCGGAGGGTACTAAGTTGTGGTTAATAAGTGCAGGGACCTACTGTGAAGTATGATGGCTGTGGTTATATCTATATAATATACTCGGAACTGGCTTTAAAAATGATTTCAGGGACTTAATGCCAGTTAAAAATCCACTGGGTATACAGTTATATTAATAAACTTACTGATAACAATCATATAGCTATGAATATATTAGTCAAAATATCATGTAGCTTATAAAAATAAGCATAAGAAAAGATACTTCACACAGTATGTCATGAAAAGATTGCAAAGTGAAACACAACCGAGCAGTGACACGGCAAATGCTGGGAAGGATGTGGAGCAAAGGGAGGCCACACTCATCACTGACGAGAAAACAGGGTGGTAACAGCATCCTGGGGACAGGACAGTCTTGTGGGATCTTACAAAAGCAATAGACACTTCTCCTATGAGATCCAGAAAGTGCTCTCCTTAGTTAATATTAATGAATTCAAAGCTCTCACACACAAAACCTGCACAGTAGTATTTATGGCAGCTACACCATAGCTGACAAAGGAAGCATCCAAGACTCCCCATGTAGGTGGGATTAATAAACTGGTACTTCATGCAATGGAATACTAGCAGGCAAAGGAAATGGGTAATTAACAATGAAAAGACATGGAATAATGCTACGTGAGAACTGCTAAATGAAAGACACGGTGTGACAGGCCACAGGCAACATTATTCTAATTATCTAATACACAGGGGAAGGAAAACTATGCAGAGAGTATAAGCGGTACATGGCCAGGTTTTGGGGGCTGGTGTAAGATGCCTTTAAGAAATATCTACATCTCCAATTATTTTCTACAATGTTTCAATTCTATCATCAGATTATTTCTGTTCCTGAATAAGACATTTAAGGTGGGAAGCTGTAAATAAACCAACAAAACAGAATGGTATCAGTAAACAAATACCAACACCCTTTAGGGTGTGACTAAAGTGTATACCAGTTATTGCCATGATCTACAGAAAGTCATTTCCAGGTGCAGACAACGGGGACATTCCAGTTACCGCCATGATCCACATAAAGTCTTTACAGGTGTAGTCAATGGGTATATATATACCAGTTACCACTATGATCTACAGAAAGTCATTTCCAGGTGCAGGCAATGGGGACATTCCAGTTACTGCCACAATCCACAGAAAGTCACTTCCAGGTGAAGTTGATGTAGTCACACACACATATCACACACACACGTGTGTGTGTGGTGTGTGTGTGTGTGTGTGTATTTTTTTCATACCAGTTACTGCCACAATCTACAGAAAGTCATTTCCAGGTGCAGGCAATGGGGACTGCAGAAAGCACGAGATAGCTTGACAGCTCTCTTCACCAGGTGATCCTAAGAACTTACAAGTGACTTCATGCAGCTCCAGCTCATAGTAAAACACACATGTGGACGAGATACACCTGAAATGACTGACTCCCGTTGGCATATTTGTTTAGTTCAAAGGTCTAGGTGTACAGCACCATGACTATGGTTCAGACTGTATATACGTGGAGTTTGCTTAGAGAGAACATTTTTGGTGTTAACAGTAAATTAGAAACTCACAGTGAAGAGACGTTATGGAATGAAGTTGATAATTCTGTCACTATGAACACCAGAAGTGGCCCTGGTTCAAGGGTTTCTCTGGTTTAGACACACTGAGGGACACCCAGGGAACCCCTGAGATTCGCTGAATATCCAATATCCTCAACCCACAGCTATTTACGTAACAGGTGCACTCCAAGTAGAAAGGAAGAAAAAAAAGAGTGAAGAAGGTAACTGGGCACTCTGGAAAGCAATGCTGCTAACCTTCCCATGGGCTTCAGATGAAATACGCTTCGTGCTTGCTCTAGGTCCTTGAGTTTACTAGTTAGACCCCAGTGCTCTCACTACCCCATTCTAGGGCTCACAGAAGCAAACATATTCAGCTACGCCACACCTTACACATACTTACTGATTAAAAACCTAAAGCAAGCATACTCATTTTAAGAAGCGGCAACCCATCATGGTTTAAATATGAGGTACAGAACAAGTGGGCCAGAAACAGGCAAGGAAGTCTCTTGCCCATATCGGTAATGACGAACGTTGTCATAAAATTCAAATTCCACTCTCTCTCGAGGGCACGACAGCATGCTGACAGCGCTTCTCACTTAACCGCCCTGACAACCAACTCAAGCGTAAGCGTAGCAGCCATACAGAAGCATCTGCTGAAGCAGAAATTTGGAGGTGTGTGAAATCTGTGCCCAAAGACAAGACGGCACTTCATGTGAGGGCAGTTTGGGGACTCAAGCCTCAGTCTGCTCTTCTCATACTGGCACTGGTGCCCTGAGCAATGAATATGGGCGTTACGACTTTGCTCATGTATCTGGGAGCTGAATAGGAAGCAATCAACAAGTAAAAAGTAGCTATAAATCCAAACAAGATCCGGGATGCACAACAGGAGATTTTCTCAGCCTCAGAAGAGAGCAGTGGCTCTTAACTTCAGAGACAGCAATGGTGACCAGACTTGGAGCTCACCTCGGCTGGCATACCAGACAGATGAAGCTATGCAGTCCAGGCAGACGCAGGAACTGAGCATGTGCCCTGACTCCTGTTCCTGCGCTCTTTCCGGTGTATTCTGTCCAAAGTTAAAACTTAGTTTACCACTTTTATCTCATCATGGCGAAAACCTTCACTTCTGCTTTTGAGACGGGATAACCAGAAATTTTATTTTTAATTTTTATTTATTCTTCTCTTATACAATATATCGCGACTGCAGCTTCCTCTGCTCCTCCCAGTAGCAAACCCCCTCCATCTTCCCTCTTGTTTTACATTCAATAGAATGGCCGCACCTTAAGCAATTGCTTTCCCAACAGGCAACCACAACTCTTCACCTACCAGGTTCCACTGCATTCTGCTTCATGGGCCCCAGCCAGGAGGGCAACAGGCTCTATCACAGCCACAAAAGGAAACTTTACCTAGCTCTCCACTTCTCTAGAGACTTCAGGATTCAAAGGCTGAGGTGAAATCCTGCTAGTTCAGTGAGGCTGAACCATGAGTAGCTAACCTCTCCTTGCTGAGTTTCCCATCTCCCCCGCAAAATGGGCGACCTTCTGCTCAACCCCCACAAAAGAACCCTCACAACATTTATTTCCTTTCTACCACTTCCTGTCAGCTAGTTGCTGATGCAGCCTTCTGACCCCAGATTAATATTCTTTAAACAAGTAAATATAACACATCTTTGCATCGTTAACAACGGCAGCAAAAACAAATGTAACGCCCCTTTTCACAGCTAAAATAATATCCCACCACACCCTCTCTCCCTGATTCCTGATTCTCAACCCTCTTCCACCCACAAAGGAGCAAGCCTCCCAGACACATCAACCAAACAGGAGCACAACAAGACACAGGCAGATCACATACAAAGCCTCACATCAAGTTTGGGCACGGTAACCTTGTAGGAGGGAAAGAACAGGCAAGACAGTCAGAGACGCTTCTTTTCCCACTGTGAGGAGTTCCTCCAAAACACCCAGCCAACAGCCAGAATGTGTATGCAGGGCTGGACCCAGACCCATGCAAGTCTGTGAGAGTCCTCATGAGCCCAGCAGAGTTGTTTCCTAGGGCCATGCTCTCCCAATGTCTTCTTCTGCCACCAGGTTCCCAGAGCTCCCTGAGCCCTGAGGAGAGGGACCCAATGGAGACTTCCAATTTGGGCTCTCCCCTGGCCTAACACTTGGCTGCGGGTCTCTGAATCTGCTCGCCTTAGTTCTAGTCAAAAATTTTAATGAAACACCCCTGGACTAAGTTCTTATCCTATTTTGGTTCCATCCAATACTAAAAGTATACATTATATTCTATCACAGACTATACTAAAAAGGAAGAGGAAGCAGTTTAACATTAGGTGACAAACAATATGAGCAGACGCTGCATGCCAACAGGAACTATGCTTCTGTAACTCATAGCTGTGGCCACCACTGAAGCTAGTATCATAGGACTGGGCATGAAAAGATGGGCTTCCCATTTTCAAAATGTAGTTAATTAACCGAGAATATGTACAAAGTGTTACCAGAAAGCGGACTGTACTGAGGTGCGTTAACCCACGGTAGCCAGCTTCTTGTTCCATTATAGAAGCTTTATTAAATGGCAGAATTGCAGCAGAAAGGGAAAAGTGGCGCAGCTCTTCCTTCTCTCCAAAGGAGCACACGCTAGCTTCAGTTCCTGGCTCCCTGTGAACAAACAATTACCGTGCAAGTACCAAAGTGCAGGGATCTGGAGAGCCTTGCTTCTCAGCCTGAGAGGGAAGAGTAAGGTTCGCTTTCAGGAGACTTTCACTCGGGAGACACCATTTCTGTCTCAGCACACAGAAAATGTCTGCAGTGCCTCTTAAATTATCATGACCTTATTATTACTTTATTTCAACAAACTGAAAAAAAAAGAAAAAAGGAAAAGCTGAGGAAAAAAAATCTTGAATAAAACATACTACCAAATTTGAAATCTCACTAAAACCACATGGTAGACTTTAATGTTAAATGCTGGAGACAGCTTGAGGGGGAAATGATATTGGTTTTTGAGAAACTGCCTTTATCCAATGATAAAACATTAATGAAAAAAATAATTTTAGGGTGAATTAAAGCTTGCTATTAATGTGGTCCTTCTCTTCTTGCTGTAATTAACTGATTCAAACAGATAAAATTCATCTTCTTTTCAAAAACTCAAATAAATGAAACCTGAAAAATAATTAAGAGATTAAGTAACAAGCTCGACAGAACATCTCTGTGGACCCGCAAGCTCACACTTCTCTGGGTGAGCAGGACTAGCTTCTTCATTTGGGTGGGACTTATTGGTTCTCTACTATGGAAAAAAATCTGCTCATCGGGACGTTGTAAAATAATCCATGACCTAGTAGGAGTTGAAGTCTATGACAGAGGTAAAACACATGGATGGTTTCAGTCATGATAGTATAAAGCAAGCATCACATCAGCGTGTATAAAAATGTCACGTCAGCATGAAATGCCAAAGCACATCAAGTCATTCTGAAGTGAATCACCACATTTACCTAAGAAAACCTAAAGAATGAGAAGAGGGAGTTAAAGGAAAGACACCACAGCTTAGAATGACGAGATGATACCAGTTACTATCTCAGAAACAAGCTCAGTGTCAGGAAAGGTGTGCACTTCGCAGTTAGTCAGAGACGTGAGACACCTTTGAAAGTCCCAACATTTGATGAGAACCAGGGCTGCTAGGGTCACTTAGGGTTTAGGCAACGTGGAAGTGATGTAGATATCCTGTGTGAGGCAGCTGAAAACGTAGCTGACTATGGGCACTCGGGCTCATGAATAAGCTAACAGTGGCTGACCCTGGATATTCAGGACAGATGCGACATCTTATATAACCATGTGTGACAAGATGCCACTTTTGTGTGATTCTCTGTGAACGTGTCTGTCAGGTCAGAGATCAGTGCCTTCACCTTTGCCCATGCCAGCATGCCTGTATAGGCACCTGTGTGAGCCTGGGTGCCTGCTCAGGTCTGCCTAGATAGTGGCTTGTGTGCTGTTAAATAAAACATGTCACATCTGCCTATGAGCCAGTGCACTCTCTTCAAACTTTCAGTCTCCCCAGACCTTTCTTCTTTTCTGGACTGGAGGCCAGAATTTATAGGGTTTATGACAAATCTGTATCAGTCAAAATAATGTGGAATTTATGATTCTAACCATACCAAGACAAAATGGTGGGGGGAGATAGATGGACAGTTAAAAACTTTGGTGCTGTAATCAACTAGGTCAGATAGGTGAAAGTCATCTTACTTTTGAAATATGCAAATAAATGATACCTGAATAATAATGAAAACAAGAGGCAGTTAGTTGATAGCCTGTTTCTCTGAACACTTTCTCTAGCTGCCAAGAGATAGGACAAAAAAAGAATCAGATAGGAAGAAGCTCCAGTAAGGCAGGGAGTTCTTCATTTGCATAGAGCTCTCCTGAAGCCTAGCCTGGAGGAGATCTTGGTGTGGAATGAAAAGAATGTAAAAGAAGGAATGAATAAATGAACTTCCAGGACCGTTAGTGAATTACATACATCATAGCTTTAGAAAAAAAGATGACAATTTATAATAGAAGAGCTAGGATTGATGCTATTTGGATTTATAGATCCAAAATCATATAAAAAAAGGAGAGAGATAAAGTTATAGAAAATGGAAATTGCAATTGGACACCATACTTATTTCTTTGAGTTCTAGCAGTCAAGAAAAAGAAATACATATTCTACCCTTCTGAACAACTCAAAAAAAAACTTTGGAGGAAAAGGTATTTTCATAGAACTATACCACAAGAAACCTTTTCATGAAAAGCTTCCCCATTAGGGGTTTAAATAGAAGGACATCCGTGGAAATTAACAGACAATGCATCTGTAATCTCTGGCAGATGATATAAACAGGCTTTCTGTGCATTGGTGTTTCACTAACTCTTTATGAAAGTTAAAATAGTTAGCAGGCCAACTTCAATCAACCTTTCATTGGAAATGAAGCTTGTGGCTTTCACAAGATTCACTAATTATAAAGAGAAGACGGAGAAATGTGAGTGCTGACCGACATTAGTTTCAGACATCAGCGGTTTTCCTTGGATGTTATCAGCAGAAGTTGGATACTTCTCAATTCAAGGGTGTAGTATTTGCCAAGAATGTTCTGAGTACAGACTCCTGGGTTGGTTAGTTGGCACTGAACTATACACACATGTTGAAGTTTCTAATCAGTTTGAATTTGAAGATGTTAAAAGGATTTGCTGCTTGGATTATTTTTTGTTTTGATTTCTTTTGTTTTGGTTTCCAAAGTAGGGTCTCACTGTTTCAGGCTGGCTTCCAACATGAGATATTTCTGTCTCCCTACCTAGAAGATGCTGAGATTATAGATATGAGCCACTATGCCCGGGAAAACATCCTTTTAAAAGAGATCATGCATATTAAACCTAACTGAACAGCATCCTCCATCACTATAGAGTGCTAACCAGTAGAGATACTATGTATACTAGAATACAAACTAGATTTATCCACGTTATATGGTGTAAGTATGTGGTATCTTCAGCAACGAGTCATACTATCAAGTTCTAGAATAACCAATAGGATTGGAAATAGCCTGTAATGTTTGGGGAGGGTTTGTGAGAACTTACTGAGAGACAACTCAAAAAGAAATAACCCATTCCTTGTAGTGGAGATCCTATTTTGTACTGTATGATGGTTAGTTGAGCTACTCCCACCCACTGTCCCATAGAGTAATCCCTTTCAACTTTCTTTCTATATGTGTATATTTTAGGACATTTCTGCAGTGTTAGGTTTTCATACGACTTTTTCAAAAATCTATTGTTATTTTTCCTGATATTTCCTCTACCTTGCCCTAAAAACCCCCAACCCCATGTAATCTTTCCTGTTACAATTTCCCTGTGGATACCTGTGTGACAGGTGGAATACTGACACATTCTAGGACACAGGAAGCCAAAAATACACACAATAAAATTCCATCTTCAACAAATGTTGCTGGTAAAACTGAATGGATGCATAGAGAAGAATGAAAACTATCAACATATTGCTTCTCCTGAATAAAACCCACCTCCAAATAGATCAAGGGCCTCGACATAAGGCTTGATACCCTGAAAGTGATGGAAGAGAAAATAGAGAACACGCTTGAACTCATTGGCACAGGAAAGCACTCTCTGAATAGGAAGAGAAAGCAGTCATTAGTACCACTCAACTTTGAATTTTGCCAGATACATAAACACCCTGCCTGGTCAAGCTAGGCTCACCAGTGAAATCATGACACAGATGTTGTGGGGGCAACCAACCACACATTTTGATTGGATTTGAGACTGATTCCATGAAACAGAGCCCATTCCTGATACTATCAATGAGTCAAGAGCACAGGTCCTCATTATTCTGCTAAATGAACATAGTGACAGATCGCCACACTCATAGATCAGAGCATCAGTGAAACTCATCCAAGAAGCTTCTACTTGCAGGAGAAACCCACCGTTGGTCAACATGAAGCAAATAACAGATTTTGGAATACTTGGTCTTAAAAGGGATCCCTGTATCACTCCCCTACTCTTAAGGATCAAGGATCTATGTGGTTGAGGGGGCAGAAAGACAGTAACAGCCCGAGCTGGTGGGGGACTTCAAGGAAAGAATATTTTACAGACACAATTATGAAGAGGCACATATGAACTCACATAGACTCTGACAGCATGCACAAGACCTTCACAAACTGAATCAAACAAACCCAGTATGGGAGTAAGGAGGTGGGCACAATGTTCCTTATAGTGAAGGAGCTACTGGTGTGCTGCTGGGAAAGGGAAACTCGGCTGTCTTTAATAGTGTGACAAGTGGAATACTGACACATTCTAGGACACACTCCATGACCAGGAACAGCCAAACAACCCAAAGTGGTTTACCGTCATCCATCATCATCATCATCATCATCACTCTGGAGAGAGAACATAAAGTTGGACGGGTAAGGAGATGGCAGAGGATGGGGAAGATTTAGGAGACAGGGATGAATATGCTCAAAATATACTGCATGAAGGTATCAGAGAATAAATAAAAACATTATTAAAAATAGCAATAATCACTACAGAAGAACAAGTATAAGGGAATTTCAATTACTATTTAGTCTGGAAGGAGACGGGAAGTATTATCCAAACACACTGACACTGTATGTAATTCTCAAAAAAACAAAAACAATAACAACAACAAAAAAAAACCTACTAAAAAAGTGAAAAAAAAACTATTTAGGAAAAATCCCACGAACAACTTGCTTTTGTTCTGAGATTGCAGCCAGGACTTATTTTTAAAACTAATTTATTGAGCATTCCTTAAAATCTTTTTATACTTAAGTACCTTAAAATAGAGATGATAAAATTATCTATTTTATATCATTTCACATGTTTCAGGAAGCATATCACTTCTTGGGCACTAATATATAATTGCTCGAATACTTTAATAAAGAATAATACCCTCAAGCTCGATTCACCTGTGGCACTAGGCTATATCATGTCCGGGAGAAAAGGTCAGAGGAGATAATTATTTTATGTCTCCAAACCAAAGGCAGAAACTGCTCAGCTGCAGCAGCTCTAAGAGAAGTCAAAGACACCTGAGGCCAAAGGCTGGGCGCTTAACTGGCACCTGGGGGCTTCATCTAAGTTACTAGCTCCACCCACTGAGGTTCTGCTCACTCAAGGGTTTCAACACAGCCAGTGTGCAGGTCCCACTCTGCTGCACATCACCCAGTGATGATGAGGACGGTGAGAAATTCATTTCCATCCTTTCCACAAGAGTTTCGCTGAAGCTGTGCGACACAATTTAATGTAAAACTAACCTTATAAAGGTTTGCTTAAATAATAAATGCTTAGGAAATATTTACTGATATTTCCTTCCTTATTTTAATGTCAGTACCTGAAAGAGGAAACGGGTTGTTTTTGTGACATTCTTATCTTTCTGTCATTTATAAACTTATAGTTTAATGTGGCTATACTTTCACAAACACTACATGTAACTAATGGAGAAGATCTTCAGTAAACACAACGTGTCTACCAAGAGAAAGAGAGAAAGCAGAGGCAACTGGAATAAAATGGCTTTTTTTTTTGAGTGAACAGGACATTTCTGAGAACAAGTAATCCAGGCCCCCTCCTATTGCTCAATGGGGTCCATCTCATCATGTGACATATGTCTCTTGTAAGATAATTTATAATTTTCAGTGGACCATGGGAAATCATTTAGTTAAAGGGGAGATGAGACCAAAATTAGAAAATGTGCATGTATATGCTAAGCAAAGCAAAACAACCAAGGATATACTGTGATAGCATTTACAATATGAAATTCAAATAAAGGCATAATGCAGGGGACGGGGGGGGGGGAAAGCAAACCAATAGAAAGTTACAATGTGTAACCTGTAGTTACTACCAATTGCCAATTCTTTGGAAAAAAAATTTTTTTTGAAGGAGCGAGGTTTCTTCTCAGAAAACCTATGTGTTGAGCTTAATGATAATGTTTATTCAGTCAGGTAATTAATATTTCCTCATGGTAATTTTCCCCTATGATGGTAAGTTTTAAAGACAACATAGCACTTTCCCTCATTTTCGCAATGAGCATTGGACATATTGTTGGAAACAATTTGAGGATAGCATCATGGTGCTCCACCTGAATCACGTTGGTACACAACTGTTTTTACAGAGTGCAGCTGGCTGGGCAGACCGACAGTGACAGAGGCTGCTGTGACTTGTAAGGCGAGGCTCTACTGCTCTCGGTTTACACAGCTTTAAATGGGGCTTACTGGTCATGACTAGAGTTAGGGAATGTAACCAAGCATTAAAACCACAAAGTCCTAATGAAATCAAACACACCCAAGATCATACATGCTAACCAGTGTGTGGCATATCCACTTTGGCATCCACTGTGGCATCCACAGTGCATGGATGGCTGTGCCCTGCGATCTGTTATACATCGATGAAAATGAAGCAAGTTGCTTGGTCGAATTTCTGTTGCTGTGATAACAGATCCTGACCAAAGCAGGTAGGAGGAGGAGAATTTGCTCAGTTTACAATTGCACACCATAGCTCGTAGCTGCAGGGAGACCGCGCTGAGGTGAGACGGCTGATCGTACCGTATCCAGGGCGGAGAGAATAGAAAAATAAATGTGCCCATGTTGTCGGCTTGCTATGATAGCCAGGCTGCTGTTTCTCACTTATACAGCCCAGGACCATCTCTGTGCCTACGGAAGCGTGAGACCCACAGTGGGGAGGAGCCTCCTACATCACTCAACAGTTAGCACCCCCTCCTCTTGCTCCAGCTTTGCTCTCTGTCTCTAGTTGTGAAGACTGAACCCAGAACCCTGCACATACCAGGAGAAACAATCTAGATGCTGAGTTATATTTCCAGCCCCACTTGGACTTTATTAGTTTTATTTGGATGGGTTTCAGAAGTTTTCTTAAATCTATTAATTAATTAAACAGTGCACAGTTAAATACAGTTAAACACTTTGTACCAGATAAATGGACCCAAAGGGTTCTATATTTGCAATATATACTACTGTTAATGGCCAGTCAACTCTTCTCTTTGATCAACCCCTGCAGTAAGTCAATAACATGCCTGGACTGGTCACCTCCCTTACTTTAAGGTCAGAAGACTACAACCCTAATTAGGAATGCTTGTGATGGCCCACAGGAGTTACCTGTGGAGTGACACAAGTCCATACAAATCACCATACAAAGCAGTGTGTGGCCAGTACTGTGTTGAAGGCAATGGGCCCAGAAGGGAGTGGAAGTCAAGAAGAGGTGGTTCCCTTCCTGGCCCCAAAGTTCATTAATAACCATTCTGAGGGATTCACTTAATGCTCCAGTGCAGTGTAATTTTTCACTGTGTCCGAGGCAGATATGATTTTCATCTATTTAACTTATGGAAAGGAACATCTACAGATTAACATGATAAAATCCATTAAAGAAGAGCAAAGGTTATAGAAGGACAGTATGGTATAAATCCAAGAGAGCATTAAGATGATTACTTAAGATGGCTTATCCATTCTTTCAAAAGTGTTCCATGTCTGCATCTGGATGGCCATATAATCCTCTTCATTCTATGTTAAACATGAGGATATTTAACAATCTTTAAAAAAATCTAAAAAGTAGCTGGCCTCAAAAAAAAAAAAAAAGGAAAATATGCAATTAAAGGGAACCTGAGCACTAAAACAGCAATTAAGATAATTAAATATTTCTGGGCTCACACCTACAATTGCCGAATTCCTAGTTAGCTTCCCAATATAAAAATATGATCCAATTCAAGTGCTTTCTTTTTTTACCCCCTAAAATTTTCTAGCATCTCCAGAAAATGGTGATGAAAAAGACGGGACTATCTCTGCCATCCAGAAAGTATAGAGGAATCAGAGAAAAGGCACTCAGGGGAAAGGTAAGTGTTTCCCTTGTTCAAGAAGTCAGGTGCCACCTGCGCGGCATCCTGTGGTCAGTTTCGGGGTGATTGGTGGTTTTTTAGCATTTTATTTTAACTTTCTTTGTATTTATCCTTTGTGTCTCTCACGTCATGCACCTCGATCCAATTCATCTCCCTTTCTTTCATGTCTGCCCTCTGGTTTTGCGGTCCCTTCCCAACCACACACACATAAAAAAATAAAGCAAAATAAAACTTGGGGGGAAATTAATAAAAGAAGAAAAATCTTGAGAGCCCAGAATCTATTTTCAGCAGAAGCCAGAGGCCTTGAACCAGAACAATGACTCCTTGCGATGAACACTTGAAAGAAAAGATCTATGGATTAAAGAATACACTGTGTGACTTGTTGCTGTGTTAAACTACAGCTTCCATAATGAGATTTTTTTTTTAACTTTTATTGGTTCTTTGTAGAGTTCACATCAAGCGTCCTGATCCCACTTGCTTCCCTGTTCCCTCGCTTCAGCCCTCTGCCCATACAACCTCCCCCTAATCAAAACAAGATTTTAAAGAAAACCAAAAACCAAACCAACCAACCAACCAATGACAGGAGAAAACAATGTATGTGGCCCGTTGAGTACCCCTTAGCCCATTCATCTTCACTTGTAAGTGTCCCTTGCTATGAGTCATTGGTCTAGTTTGAGGTCTCTGGCTTCTACTACACTACTGGATAATGGGCTCTCTCTGGGGTTCCTCTTGGATATCCTGTTATTGCCCTGTGTCTTAGAGCTCCTGCAGCTTTGGGTCTTTAGGGCCGGCCCCTTCATGTGCTCCAGCAGATCATAGATGGGGTGGTGTTGGGGTGGGCCTCCTTAAAGCCCTGTCTGGGCCTGGGGAGTTGCAGGGTTGGTCGGCACACCAGCCGTCTCTCATCTTCACCACCAGGATAAGCTCTCCAGCATGGTGCTGACTAGTTCATCCCTTCCAGCAATGAGCGAAGGGCGGGGGTGGGGGGCGTTCTCCTGCTATCTCACCCTCAGGGTTGGCTCAGGTTTACCCACACCTACACCACCAGAACCAGCAGAGTTTCTTTTTGTATGCAGTTTCTGTCATCCTCACGAAAATCAAACCAAAGCTAAGCCTCTGACTCATTCAAAACCTTCCCTCCAGCCAGATCAGAGTCAGAGAAAATGAGTGTAACTGTTTCTCCAGCTGCTGACAGGAGCTGCTTTAATGTCTCTATTATAGTTACCATGATGTCTCGTGCCGTGGAGTGTTGTGCAGAAGAAAGAGTTGTGACTTCCCTGGAGGATTTTCAAAAAGAGTTTTAATTTTACCTTAAAATAAAAATAAAAAAGAGAGCGAGCATGCCAAGGTAAGGCCAGCAAAGTGCAAAATGGTGGCGTTTTCACTTTGTCAAATTTGCTTCATGCTTCCACTCTGTGTCTGCCACTGACTTTGAAATTTAACTAAGCGCATGTTTGGACATTAATGTGTACACGTATGTGTCAGTACTCTATTCCACACTTAGGAGTGTGTGGTTACGTGAGGCGAGGCAAACCAGAGCAACACAAGGGGCTGGACCCCAGCCTATCTGCTGCCACCCCCCCCATTTCAAGTCCTCAGCTTGATGCTTCAATACAAAGAAGGAACTAAGAGTGTCTTCGCTTTAAGCGGCCTGTAAGAATGAATGCAGCCAGTCACTAAAAGGCTAGCTGCACCTTCTGAGCCATTAATTGCCTTTGCTCCAGGATACCATAGGAAACATATGGTGGAAGACCCAAGCGACTGTCCAAGGCTGTGTCCAGGGGCATTTGGCTCCTTTGGAGAAGGAGAACGGAAGGTAAGCCCTTTGCAGCTGTACTGCAGATGGTGGCTTCACACCACCTCACTGAATACTAAACAGAGACGGGAAAAAGTTTGAAGACTCGATAAACAAACAGCTGAGTGTTAGCTTAAATGCTCTCGGCATCTATCAGGGAGAAACATTCAGCAGCTCGGGGTGTTTACCAGAGAGTTTAGAAGAAACACAGAGACGTGGAAACCAAATGAAACGCCTTGGGAAATTGTACCTAAATATGGCTCTGTGTGGATCTCTCCAAAGCAGCAATATAATCAAATCTCCCTGAAACTTCAGTTATGGGTCTCATGATTCATAATCCTCTTCGACATCACCGAAAGCTCCAGTCATTCTGAAAACCACAGTAATATGGAATAGCAGAGGTCACCCTCCCACAAAGGAGCTATTGAAAACCACGGTTAACCTTCCTTTTCCCTCTTTCATGTGGCAGCTGAACACGCTGCAATCCAGTTCAATAAAAATGCATAGTGAAGCTCAGTTATGTTTTCAGCCTCACATTGCTTACTCTTGCCTTGATAGAAAGGAAAGAGCAGCCTGGTGAGACAGCAGAGACGGGGGTGGGGGAAGAGGAGAGAGAGAGAGAGAGAGAGAGAGAGAGAGAGAGAGAGAGAGAGAGAGAGAGGGAGAGAGAGAGAGAGAGAGAGAGGCAGAGAGAGTGCAGATTCAAATCATACCATCCAGCAAGTGGGCTTGACTCTTTAATATCCAGAGGTCATAACAAGGCATTTTCTCCACTAAAGAACACAGCATTTTAATTCTGAAACCTCACTGGGATCTGTGAGTGTAGATTCAGNAAGGAAAGAGCAGCCTGGTGAGACAGCAGAGACGGGGGTGGGGGAAGAGGGGGGGGGGAGAGGGAGGGAGGGAGGGAGGGAGGGAGGGAGGGAGGGAGGGAGGGAGAGAGAGAGAGAAACAGAGAGACAGAGAGAGAGCAGATTCAAATCATACCATCCAGCAAGTGGGCTTGACTCATTAATATCCAGAGGTCATAACAAGGCATTTTCTCCACTAAAGAACACAGCATTTTAATTCTGAAACCTCACTGGGATCTGTGAGTGTAGATTCAGCCTCTTCTAAAGACTAGATTACAGAAAAACAAGTAAGATGCCTGCTATGGATATAAACACATAGTCACACACCCATCCGACAGACAGAAGACCAAATGTCAAGTGCTTTGCTATTTCTGATACTAGGGAAGACAGAAAATAGGATCAATATTTTTCCCTACCTCCTTTTGAACAAGTTTTGCTAATCTGGATTTTTAAAAAACACTTTTATGCTGAGAAATTATTGAGAAGATTGCATTATAAGGCAGTGTGGTGGTGCATGTCTGCAATCTCGGCACTCAGGAGACGGAGGTGGGGGGGGTCATATGTGGAGTTAGAGGGTAGCCTGGGCTACATTAGACCATGCCTCAGGAAACAGAAACTAAAGGCCTGTGAGGTGACTCAGTGGGTACAGCTATTGCTGAAAAAGCCTGGCAACTGGAGTTCAAAATTGGGAACCCACATAAAAATAGAAGGCAAGGTTGTCTTCTGACTGTCATGTGTGCCATGATACTCAAAGCCTTACCCTTCCCTTGATAGTTTTAACAAACCCAAACAGCCCCTTCAAAAGACAAGATTGCATATGTTACTAATAACAGATAGGTCCAATGGAAAGACAATATTCTTGTTCAGTACGTAATCATTTAGGTAAACACAACAATTTATTTTTATATTCTAAACTTCCTAAAGGCTTAAGTGCTGAAATGGAGATCTTCAAAATGGAAACTACCAATCACTGTGCTCTCCTAAGAGGTGAATTCATGTTTCATTGGCTGGATAGTTCATAGTTCCAAAAAGCAAACTGATTCATCAGGTGAAATATATCCCGAAGCCCTTTCATGAGGTGAGGAGCTCAGCCTAGTGCAAATGCGTACAAACTCTTTACTCTGCACACCACTGTCCCCTTCTTGGCTCCCGTGTACTTAAGAAAGCCACAGTAGCTTTGCTCTTTGAAGAAATGAGACTCTCAGGAGTTGGTTGCCAGGACTCTTCCCAATGCCTGCCACCTAGAGGGGTGACTGTATAGCCCCGCCTCATCAGAGACAAAAACTGTTCGCTGTCCTTAATCTAGGGCTCACTCTTAAGGGGCAGGATCTCTAGGTGTGGTCCAGCCTGGTCCTGAACTTGTGGCCTTGAAGTTTCAACCTCTCAGAATGCTGGGATTGCAGGCATGCTCCACTGCACCCAGGTTCTCTTCCTCCCTTCTCCTCACTTGCCTCTTCCCTTACTTGATTAAACACTGCCATGGTTGCATTTAATTTGTGTATCACTGTTCTGCTAAAAGAGACTACAAGAGGATTCACATATAGTTCCTGACAAGGTATCTGGCCCAATGAGCAAAACTTCTTAACATTTGAAATTTCTCAGTCAGAAAATTCAGCTGCTACATAATGAGAGAATGATTGGTTAAAATTTGGTAGCATGTGTTTCTAATGGAACTTGCTTTAACCCATTAGGAAATCTTAATACCCTGGGAAGCACAGGACCTCTTTCTCATTAGATCAGCTATTACGTCGCTGCGAAGAGAGCAAGCCTGGCCATGGGAATGAATGTTTAAGGTGTTTGCTAGTGGCTGGCTGTGGTAATGACTTTAATGGGCTTCACGTCACTGCTTCACAGGGGCAGGAGTTTGAAGCTCTGGGAGAAAAGCTGACAGGCTGGGGCTCATTGAGAGGTGCTGAGCCATGTTCAAAGACTCCTTGACTTACTAAGAAGCAGGTATTCAGACATCATGTGAGCCCCAGACGTGTGATTTTCTGAAGAATGTGAGGATATTTCTGAAACTTCAATTACGAGCGAGAGCCATGGCTCAACATCTATGGAATCTGATAGACTGGGGGCTGCAGCCACCGGAACTGCTCTCGGGATGCGAAGGGGCACACCTGCACCTTCCCTGTGGTGGCAGGAAAAGCATCGAGATGGCTGGAAGGTCCCCAAACACCAGTTCCTGGTAACGCCAGACCCCATACCCTCAGCTGCTTTTTTTATTTGTTTCCCAAGTAACTATAGTTGGTAATGAGTCCAATAAAATTTATTGGTCATTTGTTGACTTGATAGTCATTTTTCTTAAGGAAAGGAACAAACATTATTACATTTTAGCAATTTTCTCTGCTTCTACAGCACTGTAAAATCCTTTAATTCTTCTCAAGGAATCCAAAACTACCATAAGGTTTAATGAACAAAAATTTTCAATTTGCCAGTTCCAATATGACCTTACCAGCCAATAAAGGAGATGTTGCAGCTGATCCTGAAAGTCAGACCTACTAGCCCTTAATGCCAAGCATTAGTCTGGTGAGAGATGGGATAAAGGGTAATATACTCAGGAACAAATATAAGGGGTAGGAATTTATTTCATGTAGCAACTGGCCTTACCCATCTAAGCATCTGGACAAGTAAAGGGTGGGTAGCAAGCGACTTTCTGGGTCTTTTTGTTGTTGCTGTTGTTTATTTATACTCAAATTTTTTAGTATATGTTCTTTCAGTTTATAGCAGGCTAAGATCAAAGCCACTGATGACAGCTCATGCTGGAGAGGATGTGAGGAAAGGTGAACACGCCTCCATTGCTGGTGCAAGTGCAACTTGTACAGCCACTTTGGAAATCAGTATGGAGAGTTCTCAGAAAATTGGGAATCAATCAATCTGAAGACCCAACAGTACCACTTGTAGGCACATACCCAAAGGAGGCACACTCATGCCATAAGGACATTTGCTCAACTATGTTCACATAAGCATTATTCATAATAGCCAGAACTTGGAAACAACCTAGATGCCCCCCAACTGAAGAATGGATAAAGAAAATGTGGTACATTTACACAATGCAGTAGTATTCAGTGATTAAGAAAGAAAAAAAAAACATCTTGAAATTTGCAGGCAAAAGGACAGAAGTGGAAAAAAGAATCCTGTGTGCAGTAAACCAGACCCAGAAAGACAAATATGGTATGTACTCACTCATAAGTGAATATTAGGCATTAAGCAAAGGCTGACCAGCCTACAGGATACAACCCCAGAGAAACGAGGTACCAAAGAGGCTCCTAAAAGAAACATCCATGAATCCGCCTAGGAAGAGGAAATAGGCATGGTCTCCTAAAACCTTCATCCACAGAAGCAGATGCAGAAATGCAGTCATTAGGTGGGGAACGAATCACTGGACAGAATTCTGGGGTCCTGTTGAAGAGCGGGAGGAGCAGTAACATGAGCAAAGGGGTCAGGACCCTGATGAGCACACCCACAGGGCACCTGACCCGAACTAGGGGGAGCTCACTGACTCCAGACAGACAAACAAGAAACCTGCATAAGACTGATGTAGTCCCACTGAAAGCAGGTGACAGTGGGTGGCTTGGACAATTTGTTGGGGCCACTGGCTGTGGGACCACAAGTTATCCCTAATGAAGGATCTGGCTGTTTGGAGCCCATTTCCTATGAAGAGAAACCTTGCTCTGCCTAGACACGAGAGGGAGGGCCTTGGTCCTGCCTCAACGTGGTGATATGACAGAATTCACTGACTCCCCATGGGAGGCCTTACCCTCTCTGAGGAGCAGATGGGGGGTGGAGTGAGGGAGAAGATGAGGGGAACAGGAGGGGAGGGAGGGGGAACTGGGATTAGTATGTAAAAAATAAAGTTCTAGAGAATTCCTGCATTTAAGTTTTAAGTTTTACTACACATAACATTTTGACGACAAATGCAGTAATACACAAACCCAGTGACCAGATGGAGAACTCAAGGACAGCACTGACCACTGGCATCTTATGTCAGTGGCTCAGCACTAGCTCCTCCTATCTTCCCTTAGGCAATCACCTGTGCCCAGTTGGGGTAGAGTCCGCTGTGGTGTAGGCAGAGTGGATTCTATCTCTGGCTTACAGAAGAATTCACAGAACAGCATTCTCCTTTGGTTATAGTGAACAGTTCACATATCAACCTAACGACATCAGTTCTTCAATACGATTCATGTCGAAGCTTGTTGATACTTCTGTCTTCTGTTCTCATTCTCTTGGGGTAATCCCTGGTACCCTGATTGGTACATATCCTTCCAGACTTCAGTGTCATACACGTTTAGTGACAGAATAAGCCTGCATATGCCTTTATGTGTACTTATATATAAGTGTGTGTTTATATACAAAATTTTCAAAACAGTGACATCAAACCCATTTCTGTTCTCCCTCATTGTTTTCCATCTTTCTATTTCAGAGCAATTTATCTACCCTTTGAATAATCACGGTGTAGTATTCTCTCCAATGGAGAAAATAATATGTCACACATCAAATAGCACATTCTGAATTATAGTAGGCTACAGCGCAGCAGGAGACAAACACTGGCTAGATGCTCCAGCCTTATTTGGGGTCGTATTCCTTCATAATTACTGTTTACATAGGAATGAAATGGAAGAAGACTGGCAAGGAAAATGCAAGATAACCAGAAAGGAGAAATGCAGGATGACATGGCTCAGTCAGCAACGTGCTTGTGACGCAAGCGTGAAGACTCAAGTTTGATCTCCAGTACCACAGCAAAGGCTGAGCGAAGCAGGAAGTCTGTGGGAGCAGCCACGGTGTGCTGGTTATCACACAGTACAGCAAGGTTGCAGCAATTAGCTCCAGGTTCAGTGAGAGACCCTGCCTCAAAAACCAAGGTGGTGAGCAACAGAGGAGGCCACCCAACATTGACTCCCAGTCTCCACACACAAGGGCTCACACAGGGACATGTGCATACACTACACACACACACACACTCACTCACTCACACACAGACACAAAGGAACTTGATCTGAACCACATTTCATAGCTATCTTCTAGGTTCTAGAATCAGGTTGTCTTTAGTGAAGTAAGTACAACACAGTGAAACTGGTTTCAGGACAGCTTGAGAATTAGTACTCCAGTTGGGGCAGAGTGGGAATTCGAGCCTGTGATCTCAAGTGACTTAAAGAAGATGGAAGCTGAGGTGATGAGAATCACATCCATTTAGATCTTGGTATGTGAAGTTTGACTGCTGGGGCCACTGTTGCCCGATGTTCACATATTAAAATCTGTACACATGTACAAGAACTAGCCTGTTCTAAGTCCCAAACTACACATGCACAGTTTATAACATATATCAGTATCACATACTGACAGACACGTGTCAGCACACACACACACACACACACAGGGCGCATATACACAGGGGGTACACACAACACATACAGAGCAGAGGGGGGAGGCACACACACATAGGGGACATACACACAATCCAAATTGAAATGCAGGAAAGTGGTATTTCACATACTTTACTCTTTCCCTGATATTTAATATTTGTTGAAATTTTAATTCAACATGTGCCTGTGTGATTGCATTTCTAGATTAAATTCCTCAGGCATGAGGACCATGACGGCTTAATTGTGTAGCATGCATGCTGCACTTATACAATGTGTCTGGATAAGCAAATTGATTTTGTGATTCTATGTATCTATAATTGGTTATGGGCTATAGGGGGAAAGAGAGGGAGGGGTTGGGTAAAGAAATGAAAGAAGTGGTGGAGGAAAAGCCCAGTGAGGAGGAGAAATTGTTTCAGGTTGTTAACTTGTAATAATAGTTCACAAAAATGTGATTTGACTTTTTGCAAAGTTTCTAAGACTGTGGCACACCCTGAAAGAAATGGGATTATAATAGCATCATTTTGTTTTTCTTCTCTTCTTACCTAAAAGTCTATATATAGGTTATAATTTTTTAGACTTTGCTCATTTCCCTTTTAAAAAAAAGCAAGTTAAGCAAATGCCAAATCTACTTTTACTAAAACACAGCCATATCACATCACTGCATTTTCAGGGGCACTGCACATTCCTCATACAGCCGCTTGCTTCAGATCGCACTCCAGGAACATGAGCAATGTGAACTGCTGCAGCGAGAGTCTGGGCCTGCATTTCAGCACTACCCACTTTTAAAAATGAAGTAGGCTGTGCAAAGGGCACTGCGGAATCAAAGGGTACTGAGTGGAAAATATACAAGAAGGGAGTTTTTCTAACTTTGTAAATGATCTTATTTTTGCACTTTGTTCAATAACTAATTTCCATTTAAACTGAAACTCCATTCATCGAATTCATTTGGACAAAAAATAAGATCAAGCATACTTTATTTTTTTGGATTGGGTTCGTCCATAAGGAAAATCATTACTACTTTGCAGCATTATCCATGTTTATACTGAAGGTAAAAATTCACAGTTGTAGATTTTGGAACTAAAGATGTCAAGTTCATATATGTATGTATATATATATATCGAGAGATAGATTGATATAGATATAGATATATTTACGGACAAAAGTGCTGACTAGGAAAGTATCGGATGGGTGCTCTCCTGAGCTAGGTGCAGAAGATTTGAACTCTAAGGATAAAAAGGTCTGGAAATTCCTCTAGAATGTCTTCATTTCCTATAGATCCTGCCCTAGGCTAATGTAATGTCCATTACGTCTACAAAAGCAATTCATACCACCTAATTTTTAAAGTATATTTTCGTCGGGGTCACAAATTAAGACTGAAGATTATACCAGAGAGAAAGACAACTTACAATATTACCTAAAATCAACTAATTCCATCTAAACTAACCTCCTGGATAGTAAATACTTTGTACATTTAATTTAGAACACATACTGTTATTTATGCCTATGAGTAAATGTTAACCAGCAGCGTCATTCCTTCATGAAATGCAAAGCACCATGATTGATTGGCTGGACTGGGCCCTCCAACCAAAAGAGTTTCTACATTTCAATTGTACCTGGTTCTTTTCGGGAACACTTTTTTTTTTTTGAATAAACAAATAATGATCCAAATTCCATCCCTATAGACTTCTTGTCTGTATGAAGCTTTCTGTTGTCACAAATGGTCTGTAATCCTTCCTGAGTAACTTTCACTGGAAAAACCACTGCATTGGTTTTATAGTTCCATTACAGTTTTTTATTTCTTTTCTTCTCTGATTTGTTTTTCTGAGGCAGGGTCTTACTCTGTAGTACAGGCTGGCAAGCAATACCTCCTGCCTTCCTGTCTGAGCCTTCCAAGTGCTGTTGCTGATACAGGCACAAGACACAGGCCTGCCTTTATCCCAGTTTGCACAGTCTGAAAACTACATATGTTCTGTTATGACCAAACAAATATTGAAGAGTGATTGCTAGTGTTCACAAGTCCTAAGAGTGGAATACAAGTCATCTTTAAAAATTTATTTATTCATGCTATATTTTATGTCATAAAAACACAGCATATATCATTTGATCATAAATATACCAAGAATTAAAACAATTTTCTAAAAATTATCACAAGTCAATAACTATTTTATTTGTTGAATGTATGTCTTATACTTTCCAAAAGAGCAAATGGGTGGAGCTAGAAAACATCATATTGAGTAAGGTAAGTCAAATCCAGAAAGACAATTATCATTCATAAGTAGCTTTTAGACATAAAGCAAAGAAAAATCAGAGTATAATTCACAATTCAAGAGAACCTAGAAACAGTGAAGACCCTAAGAGAGGTTTACATAGATCTAATCTACATGGGAAGTAAAATAAGAGAAGATCTCCTGAGTAAATTGGAACCATGGAGACCATGGCAGAGGGTAGAAGGAGGTGAGAGGCAGGGAGGGGAGTGGAGAAAAATATATAGCTCAATAAAAACAATAAAAAATAGGTCCCAATTTTTTCCTGAACAAAATATCTTATTACAGAAAATAAACATTTTTTGGAGGTAAAGAAGGTTAGCCTAAAGACAGTAGGTGATAATGCCAGGTGAAAGAACAGGGTGATAGAACTTGCCAAATTACCACACAAACGATGCCAAGTGGACATCAAGGCATCTTAGTTAACATTTCTTAAACCCACTCCAGGTTTTCCTCCATAGTATCTTCCATTCACTTATCTCTTTTTGTTTTACTTAATTCATCCTCTCTCCCTAGCTTTTCATATTCAAGGCCTGAAAATCTATAGTCATTTATCTTTGGTCACATTCTCAAATTTTTTTTATTTGGTATTCCTCATTATGAGTGGATAATGAAAATCTGTGCCCATCTCTCTCACCTCAACGCTAACTCCCCAATAAATTGCACAAAGGCAGCCAGAATTCAAATATACTTAAGGGAGGAATATAAAATCTATTTTTTATTCAAGTACTTGATTAACAGTGTCTACATTTATGAACTGGTATAGGTTTTCAGGTGAGAATATTTTATATGAAGCTCCAGTAGTATTAAATATTCTGTGATGATAGCACAATGTTTTAGGATAAGTGCTAATATTCAATAACTTTAGCCTAAGGGCAAAATATTTACTATAAACTTACAAAATAAGAAAATCTACTAAGATATGGGTTTAATCTACTTAATAAAAGTAATTAAGTTGAAGGCACACAGAGAATAATAGCCATCTTACTGCTCTGTTTCCCTGAATACTGGGCCATCTGCAGTCCATTACTGAGAGACTACTGAATAGCTGTTATCTGAATATACATACAAACCAGGAATATTATGATACATGTATATAACAGCTCATGCTAAACTAAAATATCTAAAGAAAAGTTTTTTGACCATTGTCGAACTCATTGATGAAGGAGAGATAAGCCATTGTTTTTTGTCTATAATTCCTGGTGATTGTCAACTGAAAACTGTTTTATGTAATGAACTCATGAAATCACATAGCTGCTTTACCAAAGGACAACAGGAGGCACATTCAGCTGACAGGTGCTGGGCCCTCGCTGCTGTCTTCCACCAACTGTGTATCCTTGAACGTTTTATTTCTAGCCTTCCTTGGCTCCCCTTGCCCATCTATAAAGCCGATATGATTATCTCCAGCATCCATTCTGCACTAAAATTTTGCCATTTGATGAGAATAAATGATTATGATGCTGCCCCTGCTGCCAATGACAGTAAAACGACCTAGTGTACATGGAGGCCTTAATTATGCATCAGCAAACCATCCTATGTGCAGGGCATTTTCTCAGCCACCTGTAAGGGAGACACTATTTCCATTTCATAGAAAAGGTTAAATAACTTGCCCAAAGTCAAAGGAATAGTAAGTGGCTGATATCGGGACTCAGGCAATTTGATTCAGATCCCATCTCCTCAGCTTCATGATAAATCAGAATACACGGTAGTACACATTGATATGACTACCAGCAAAATCCCTACCAATGAATTGACTCCTGGCACCATGTTTGCTGGCATTTATCTAATTTAAATATTTAATTTCCCAATCTATAATTCTCTGTTTATGTACACAATATATAAATGGAATTCATACAGACAAAAACGTCTGACCCTTAAAATAACTGTGAAGGACATTTCATATTTAGGTGTGTTTCTTCTATCACAAACTTAGACTAAGGTCCAGACCTTCCCATTACAAAGGTGGGCTGCCTTAAGTGCCCACCAGAACAAGAAAGGCTTAAGTCAGAGACACAAGGGCGCTAATGTAGACAGGAGGGCAGCACGGGACATGGAATTTCTACTCTTGTCTGAACTTTTATCACCTCCAATCTTTCCTCAAGGCTACAGCTCCTTCTTTCCTCGGGTCCTGATAAATCAGATTAAAATATTCAAATGAAATTCATCATTATTCTATGAAATATTTTTCCTAACTTTGCTCACTGATGAAATGAGTCACTCCTCTGAACCAGAAATCTGGAAGTCTCTTCCTCTCTTTTCCTCCAGTTCCAGATCTTCACACAATGCCTATGTTCTACCTCCAAAACAAAGCTTAGAACTTCATTCATTTGGCTGACTGTGAGAGCCATATACTTTCTGTATTCTTTATTTGAAGTATATTTCATTTGAAGTATACAGTAAGTCTTACCTGTTTGAGGACTATTAATTACATTCAGCTTTTTTTTTTTTAATCAGAGGCTACAGTCTTGCCAAATGTGATTACTAATATTTACTTTACACAACCCAGAACCTCTAATCTGTAATGGAGCGTCTCCTGTGTGCTGACTGCAGAGGGAAGACCTACCCTAAATAATTCCCCAGACTGAAAGAGAGAAAGAGAGACAGAGACAGAGAGAGACAGAGAGAGCGAGACAGCGAGAGAGAGGTCTGGCGGAGACCGGCATGTATTGCTCTCTGCCTCCTGACTGAAGATTCCATGTGCCCTACATCATGATCCTGTCAGGCCATCTTCCTTGCCATAACACAGGATTCTTAAAGAATGAACCACGGTGAGCCCTTCTTTCTGTTGTCATTGTCACATATTGTCCTAACAACGAGAAAATTGACAAATATATCGAACTGCACACATTGCCTCTTGGTTCATCAAGTTCTTCCCATGTGTATGTGGGAGAATTTCTCTGCCTATAGACAGTTCCTGTCTTTGGAGTCTCCAAGGAGAGCTCCCTGCTTAAGCACTTCCTTCTCTAAGGAATGTTGCCTTACCAGTCCCCAAGGCCCTCCCTTCCTTGCGCATCTGTGTACTTTAATGGTAACAAACACATTTTATCTGATGACACTTAGTTCCAGTCTTTGTGCTTTCAACAGTTTCTCTAATCCTTAAAAAGGCCTCCTAATAAATATATCCTCATTCAACAGAAGTCCCTGATGCCGACCAAGATTGGAATATGTAACTCGGGAGACACGAAGTTTGAATTAATAATTTTCTGTCCAACTTCACATGCTTGTCCTTTCATGGCACTCAGCTACAGAACAGCCTGTTCTGCTAACAATCAGACCCTGGGATGGAAGAGGAATGTTTGATCCCATGCTTAATCCAGCCCCAGGGCCTGGCTCCCAATCTAGCCCTGCCCAAGCCTGCAACCAGGGCTGAGCGGGAACCAGCTCCTGTATTGTTTGACTCACTAAACAAAATTCTATTTTATTAACTACCATTTAAATAGAAATGTCAGTTTTATGACTATGACTGATAGAAAAAGAAGATTTGAGCAATGTTTATGAGTTTTTAATGTAATTTTTATTGAGTTTTTTTGTATCCGTACTCATTAATAAAAGAAATAATACTGGCATACTTTATCTCCAAACATTATTCAAATTAAATTGGCTTTTTCCTTTCAATACAATGCTTGGAGTAAATTACTAATTTCTTTTTTTCTAGGAAGGCCCATCTATTTTTCACACTGTGACCTAAGTCTATTGTATAAAATACATTTGTGTATACAGTTGACATGTGTTTGTGTATGTTTACACAATTGCTTTTCCTGGTTCTTCAAAAAGTGTATTGGGGATGGCAAGATAGCTCAAATTGAAAATGTTTATTTTGGTCTGATAACCTAAGTTTAATACCTGGCACAATACGGTGGAGAAAACTGAATTATGTAAGTTGTCCTCTAACCTTGAAACCCACTCCATGGCACAAGTGTACATGCATGTACACACACACACGCACACACACACACACACGCACACACACAATAGATGTTAATTAAAAAGCAGTATTGGCAATCGAATGTGTTCAAGGTATTGTTAAATATGGAAACTTTTCTTCTATTAATATGATAATCTTATCCATTTAATTAGCTGTTTATCTTAGAGGTGAGTTTATTCTTACAATGGGTGCAGTCTAGGAACATTTACAGAAGTATCATGCTAAATTAAAACCAAATCAATATTTTAAAAACACATGTTAATTCTTAGCATGGCATACCAGAAAACTTAGAATTTTTCTATTTGTTTCAGTAGCACCTTCATCAAAAAATTTCTTTCTATCTAGACAAAATCTGAGCCATTATAATTACCTTGATTGGTATTATTTCTAATGAAGGTGGTGGTTTGTGGAAATGTTAGTAGAAGATCCACCAAGCAACTCAATAGCAAATGTACTTTCAGAGAGCCACTGTCCTTCAACATGCACCAGAGGTAATTTATGAAAACTTCTGATCTTCTGACTTACTCACGCAGAATACTAAACAGGACATTGATGTGGGATTCTCTTCTGTATGCTGTAAATATCATTGGTTAATAAAGGAACTGCCTTGGGCCTATAGCAGAAATATAGGGGAACAGAGCTAGGTGGGGAAAACTAAACAAAATGCTGGGAGAAAGGGGGTGGAGTCAGAGAGACGACATGGAGCTGCCAGGGACAGATGCCAGTCGGCACTTTAGCTGGTAAGCAACAGCCACATGGCGGCAATACACAGATGAATAGAAATGGGTTAAATTAATTTAAAAAGCTAGAGCTAATGGGCAAAGCGTTGATTTAATTAATACAGTTTCTGTGTGATTGTTTCGGTTTGGAGCCGCCGGGACAAACAAGCAGCCTCCTCCAACAGGACATTGTAGTCAAAGATCAGGATTTAATACAATTAATGGTTTTATACTTTTATTTGGGATATTTAATCAAATTGGTGATCTGTGATGGTCTTTTCCCCTTCTCTTATCCTTTTACTTCCCAGATTATCAACAAAAGATGAAGGCAGAGCTGGAGAGATGGTTCCACAGTTAAGAACACTTGCTCTTGTAGAGGACCAGTGTTAAATTCCCAGCAACCACAGAGGAGAGCTTGCAACTGCCAGTTTAGTTGCAGAGGGCCGGGTGCCCTCTTCTGGCCTCCATGGGCACACACTTGATGCACAAATAGGTAAACATAAATAAATGCAAACAAAATGGGAAACAGCAAAGACCCTGAGAACAAGCTTAGCCTGGTGCTGTAGCTTTGGTCTGTACCAGGGCACCATCAGTTTTCCCTTCCAGCTGTTGCTTCTGTACCATCACTGGCCAAATCAACAATGATAAGGGCAAATGGTGTCTTAGTATTCTTAGAAAGCACTTTGACCTCATAAACTCCTTGAAGGAATTTTAGAGAAAATCACAACTACAAATCACAGATGAGGGCTGCTGCCCTTCATTATTTCCGTTTCCATCTAAGGGAATCAAGGTTTAGATAAGTTCCCCAAAAGTGGTCATCAAATAGCCCAGGCCTCCTAACAATGACTTTGTTCTGTGAGCGTGCACGATGCTTAGAAGGCCTTTCCATTGATTGCTAATACTTTCACAAAGCTCTTGTTTCCGAGATTCCACGGGGGCCCTTGCTTTGTCCTCTAGGACAGCAATATGCATTCATTCATCAAGCATTTAGATTGCTTGTTAACCAAGGACTGGGCCCCAGGTCGGGGATGCCCAGAAGAAGGCATTGTCCTCACTTTCAAGTTTGTCACAGTTAATGTGGAAGACAAATGTGGAAACCACTACCTCAATGCCCTGTGATAAATGCTGTAATAGTATTTTGCACAGAGTCTTTCAGAAGCACGGCAGAGAGTGATTAATTGTACACAGAGAGGAGAGGAGAAAGGTCCAGTCACTTAATAGCATAAGTGCACACGAGTTGGATTTTAAGGACACATACATCTAATCCCTGTATTTACAAGTTCATCCTTCACGTACTTGGAGGTAGATACTCTGTATCTTACAATGCATGCAATCCTATGACTTTGAATTAAGTACCCCTATGCCCTCAAGAATATGTTATGAAGATGAATCTAGAAAACAAATCCCACATTATAGAAAACACTTTCAGAAAATAAGTATTGATCTTCTCCAGATATATATGCACATTTGTTACCAACAACCTGCAATTAATCTTGAGCGTGCTGAAAAGCTTTGCTTAATATTCAAACTGTTCATTCCAAACCACCAGAAACAAACATAAAACTAAGGAAACTTTAGTGCCCCTTCCGTATTTTTCTTTCATCTTTTCTCTAAGCCAGAGGTCAGCAATGTTTTTCTGTTTAGGAGTAAAGACTAAATATTTTAAGCTTTGTAGGCCAGATGGTCTCCGAGAACTCTTCCAACCTGGCCCTTGTATTGTGAAAAGAAAGTTAAAGACAATATGTAAATTATAGGGAGCATTAAAAATAACCCAGCAACTTTATTTACAAAAGCAGGCAGCAGACTTATCAGGGTTCACAGCCTAAAGATGTTAACTTTGTCCTTAGTGACCTGTCTTCTTGAGTCTTCCCTGCTTTCCCTGCAGAATGGAAGGAGCATTAGATCTACAATCAGCATGACTGTCCTCCACCCCTGCAACATTTTATTCATACTGTGGTGTGTATGCACATGCATGTATTTGCATCTACAGGTGCAAGTGTGTGAGTACATACATGTGCATGTGTACACCTGTGGAAGCCAGAAGTTGATGCCTGAAATCATCCTCGACCACTCTTTCACCTTATTCTTTGAGTCAGTGTTCTCTGTCTAAGCCAGAGCTCATCAATACGGCTACTTCTGCTAGTCAGCTTGCTTGTGGGTTTGGGGGTTGCCTGTTGCTGCTTCCTGATGCTGAAATGGTATTTGGCTGCCATACTCACCGGGTATTTAAGGGGGTCCTTGACATTTGAATTCTGAGGCTTGCACTTGTATCTTTAGCCAGAAAACAATCTCCCCGGTATCATTACTATCTCTTAGTTCTTTCTTTGCTAAGTACAACTACAGGATTTTAGGCAAATAGTTTTACTACTCTATCACTCTAGTTCTGTCAAATGTGGACATTTAAATTATACCCATAACAACTTTTTTTTAAAAAAAAAAGTGAAAAATAACTGTCTTCATTAATGTTCTTAAATTATTCCATCATAGACAAAATAGTATGAGAGACAGAAAAAGAACAAATGTTAACTCTTGGTGATACTGGAAGAAATTTTCATCTCATGTAAGATGGAGTAGATTGGGTCTAGCCTTTGTAGGTTATGACACAAGTAACATTCTATTCTAAAGAAGACATTAATAAACCTTAAACTTCTATTTAGATTCTTTAGAGATTTTAGAAAAAATTTAGAGATTTTGCCAATGAAAGAACAGAACAAAGGAGGGAGAGTAGAAACTGAATAATCACAATATTACTTTTAAAATACTAGGAAAGAAACACACACTGAATGTGAATAAAATATTATAGGGCTTAAGATATCTTTTTAAAGTTTGAGGCCCTAATAGAGTCTAAGTTATGTGTCCTTTTGGTCTTCACAGTATTTTGAGACTAATAACAACACCAGAAACACCACCATTGATGATCCATTATGCTTTTATGAGTCTAGCTGTTAATATCAGTATTATATTGGTCAATCCCTTAGTCTTATGAGATTGGCAAAAAATGAGTTACCATTGCCTTTCTACCTACCCAGAAGAAGCTATCCATAGCAATTCTTCTGTACCTAAAGCAGTCTAGACTAAATAATTTAAAATGGGTGGGGCTGAAGCCAGACTCTCAAACCAGTCAAGAACACAGACTGAACTCTAAATAACTATAAACCACCACATTATTTTCTCCAACAATATCTCCTCCATAATTCTAAGAGGATGGAAGACCCAGGAGAGCAGGATCGACAGTTTAGAGTACTTTCCTTCCACTTGGAAAACAGTTGCTTAGCATTTTCCATTAGTTGCTAGTGCACATTTACCTGGTTGTTCTGTAAGTGCTCCAGCCAAATGAGAATGCTTTATGAATACAGCTCATACAGTGTCCTGAGGGCAGGATGTTGCACAGTAAAGACAAGCCCAACTGGGAAGGATTTGAAGAGCTTAAGATACTTTTTCCGACTTGATTATTCTCATTATAAACACCTACTCTTAGGGCGGAAAAAAATCAGAAAACTTAAAAACTCCCCAAGCATTTGTGAATAATTTAAACCACTAAATGGCACAAATAGATTAATATTTTAATGTCATACATTTCTTTTATCCCGACAGAACTTTGAACATAATAAATGTGGCTTAGGATGGAAGTCCTCAAGATTCAGAGGTTTTTCATATTTTTAATGTGTGTAATTAGCTTCAACTTTGAAGGCTCCTGAAGGTTGTAGAGGACAGAGACTATGCATTCTACTGAAATGGCTCAATCTGTGGGAAGCCTTCACAATTTCCTTCACAGAAATTTCAGTAACCACCAACACCCATGTCAGATTACTACTACAGATGGCAAAGAACCTCTTCTGTCTTTTAATTTTTTTATAGAATTTATTTTGATCATATTTCCCCTCCCCTGACAATTCCCAGGTCCTCCCTATTTTTTTCTACCCACCCAAATTCATCTCAGTCTCTCTTCAACACACACACATAAAAAGAAATGAATGGACAAACAAACAAAAAACTGACAAAAATTATAATCAAACAAAAATCTAATTCATTTTGTGTTGGCCGGCTACTCCTGGGCCTGGACGTGCCTGGGAGTGTGGTTGATATACCCAGTGATATGCTCATTAGATAAAACTGATTCCCCCTTTGCCAGCAAATAACTTCTTGTTGGGGGGGGCACTCTGTGTCCATTTTCTTCTCTTAGTGCTGGGACGCTATCTGACTTGAGCTGTGCAGGTCTTGTGGACACCGTCACAGTCTCTCAGTTCATATGCACATCAGTCCAGATGTGTCTGAGGATGCTCCATGGAGTCATTTGTGACCTCTGGCTCTTACAATCTCACCACTTCTAGAGGAAGAACCTCTGGGTGAACTTTTGATTCCAATGGGCAAGTAGTGTTTTCCCTTCCCCCACCCTCCCATTTTTTTTATTGACTGAACGGTATTAATCGCATACAAGTTACCTTGCATGAAAGAAGACAGCAGGCAGCCATTTGTGGTGCCCTTGGACAGAAGAGGGGAGCACTCTGTTCTACTTGGAGAAGCTGAGGAAACTTATGGGCCCTGAGGACACCTGTGCATCTTGTGCTGTTTCAGCAGCAAGTGAAGCTTCTTCACTTCCAAAGACTAGATTTCTTTCTAGTTCAGGTTTCTTAAAGGCTCTGGCTGGGAGAAGCAGCTTCCCACACACAGGTACTGATGTATTCAATCTGAAAGGTGAAAGTGACCTCAAATTTTAAAACATCTAAAGACTACTTGTATTTTTCTAAAAGTACTGTAGATAAGGTTTTACATACACAACAACCCAACTCCTCCACAGAAGCATAATATATTCAATAGTATACAGCTCATAACAAAATTGGGCCACAAGCTGCTGGAATGGCATAAGGAGATGTTGGTACTAAAACACACATAAAAGATCTCAAGGTGTGGAGGCCCAAAAATGTGAGCCTATTTCCACCTTGTCTGATGGTCAGAGAGCTTGGGAGTTGCTCAGATTTGAAGACAATAATCAGGGCTCTACATCCTGGCTCAGGGTTTGGTTGCTTGGTTATTTTGATATTAAGATTACTCATATAGGTAGATTCTCTCCACCCTGAATTATGGTCAGGATATGCAAGGTACTTCTGCCCCTTCTTTTGTAATATGAGGTTACCTGGGTAACTCTGACTGCTTTCAGGTACTTGGTCTAGAGGGGGTTCACTGCCTAAACAACAGAATGCTAATGATTTGATGTTTCAACGTGTTGAAGCAATTAACTGCTCAGTTGTCCTTTGTATCGTGTTAAAGAAGTCTTTTGTTGCCTTCTTCCCCCCCCCCTCCCCTTGTATTGGGGAATAAAAGAGTATGTAAATTTAAACGCAGGTGATATCAGTATTCACTGGAACTTCCTCCTATTACTGTCCTATGTTTTCTGTTTTATTATTTTTATTCATGTCTTTGTATTCTTTACTAGTTTTTCTGATCCCCACACCCCTACCCTGGCAAGCAGTATTTTTGTTGAGGCGGGTCCCAACAAATGGCAGCCCAATGTGGCCACCGACATCAAGGCACCCTGTATTCTTAAGAGAAATAGAGGTTAATATGTCCATATTGCTTTTATTAGTATTTATTTATAGTTTCTGTGTGTTTTTGTCCACATGCACATGCATAAATGTGTCCAACACGCATCCCTGATGACAGCGTAAGTCGGAGAGAATATCAGATCCCCTGCAACTGGAGCTATGGATGGTTATGAATCATCTGTGGTGTTGGAAATAAAACTTGCGTTTTCTGCTAAAGCAACAAGTGCTTTAGCTGCTGAGCCATCTCTCCAGCCCTTATGCCCCCACTGTCTTTAATACCAGATCCTTTTTCTTTATTTTCTGCTCATTATCCCTACTTGTCCTTTCATCCATCTTTCTTCCTGACCAGATACAGTAAAATGCCAATAGCCTAGCTAAGTATCACATATCTGTAAATCTCAGGATTCAGGGAGGGAGGGGCTGAGGTAGAAGGTAAGACAATCTTGGATTCCATGGCAAGATATTTTCACAAAACAACAAAAAATTTCAATTAATCCTGCCACACTATTAATAGACACACTATTCTGAGCCTAGTCATACGGATTAGTTTTCTGCCGCTGCCACAGCAAAGGAGCACAAAATGCAGGCAACTTTGATAAAACACAGGCTTCAAACAACAGAGGATGACGTCACCACTGCAGAGGGCAGAAGTCGGGATTTGTCACTCTGGCTTTTCCAAGGCCAAAATTAGTGCAAACTGACTGAACGCAGCAAGAGAATTGACTTCCTGGCTCATTCAGTTTCATCAACTTCTGTTCCTTTTCCCTCACAGAGTCAGGTCCTCTTTCTATGCTGCCCGGGGCTGTTCTCAGTTACCGCAGGCCCCCACCTTCTTCAGTTCTGACCCCTTTGACAGCGCGTTCACGCTGACTTGACGCCAGTGTGTTGGTGCTCCTGCAGGTTCTTTTCCACTAGTACTTTGGCTAGAACAGGGCATTCTTTTCTTTCATGCTTATTTTTATGCTTTCTATTTCAACCGTGTCATGCAATTTATAAACTCTCCCAATAGTCCTGTTTGATCGTTTTGATTTTCCTATTTCACAGTTCTCCACCTCCCTGTGTGTCTCATTTTCCTCCTGTCCTCCTTCTTTACCTGTCTCGATAACACTTCTGTCTAATTTCTTTGCCTTTAAGGGTTCTTGTGATAATACCGAACCCACCCAGAAAAACTCAAATCCCTGACCATACTCTCAAGCCAGCTTAATATTAACCTTAATTTAACTAACAAAGTCCTTTTGCAGCACTTTCTAGACCAGTGTTAGACAGAGGAATCAGAAGTTAGATATCTTCGCAAAGACCATCTTTATTTGTTGTTTACTTTATTTTTATAATTATCTGTAGCTATGTGAGGCTGTGTGTAGGTATGCGCCTATGAGATCAGAGGCCACAGAGAGCTTTGTGTGCCCTGGAGTTGGAGTTACAGGTGGCTGTTAGCCTGGGCCCACAGGAAGAGTGGCACATGATTTTAATCCCCGAACTGCTCTTCAGTGCCGTCACATGTCTTTAATAGTCTTCCTACCACATGGTAATAAATTCTTATGGCACCAAATGTATTTATTACAAATCTTAAAATATCTTGTATTTATAGCCAAAAGAAATAAGCAGTCAAAGTGGCCAACAGGCTCTTATCTGTAAAACAAAGAACCAAATGAAAGGTGATAAAGAAGACTAGGTGAAGAGATTACAAGTATTTGAACAAAACCATGTAGAGCAGTGAGAGCACATAGGAAAATAAGTGTGCAAGCAAAGAATGCCTGGCTGGCCTCCACACAGAAGGGAAAGAGCCTGCCAAAGTTTTATTTGTACTCCGGACGTTTGGGGTCACAGGTCTATTTAGAGGTGCTACGTGTTACTTCTCGCCTGGCAAAGTCTAAAGTGCTTAGCAACAGCCTGCTCTGAGAAACGTCAAAGGCCTCAGGGAAAGTCCCTCGTGGAATCTAAAGATCCCAGCCGGGCTTGGAGAAACAGACTTCTAAACTGATTCGACTTCAAAACTGCGTAGTCTTTCTGCTTTCAGGCAGCATTTGCAAGGGCTGGTCTTTATAGCGGCATAGTCATGGGTTCTGCTAACTAACATCTGAGCAAGGGAAGTCGTGCTACAGTTCAGGAATCACCAGTGGGGGATACGTTTCTTCCTTTCTAGCTTGTGATCAGAGACCTTGCTCTTCAGCTGGCAAGCCCACCTGCTCAACTGTTCATAATCTAAAAGAGGCTTGCATGTGATGATATTCCTTAATATATATATATTCCTTAATTATACACACACACATACATATATAAAGCTGTATTTGGTGTGGGGTCACTGGTCAGTGAAAAACATTGTGAAGCCCTAAGCCTGCACTATCCACCACCCCAACACCTCCTCAGAACTGAATTTTTATAACAGGGGTGCACTCAACTCCAGACAGTTACTTAGCAGATACTTGACATTGGTAATTGTGAAAGGTTTGCTTGTATCCCAAGTACCACTAAGAAAATTTCGACCCTCACAGATGCCAGAGATTATTCCAGGGCGTGAGAGTATAGGAGGAAGGCTGTCTTTGACCTTTCAAATTCAAGACCAAGGTAGAGAAGCTGGGATGACTTCCCTGGATGTCTGAGAACGGACCTACGGTAGGCAAAGGGTCGGGGTCTCCTGTGGGAGCTGAGCAGGTGGTTGATGCTGTGCTGCTCCAGCCTGACACTGAAGGTGTCACCACACTCTTAGTGGAACCACCTATTCTGAAAGGACCCCCAAAAGTGCAGTAGAATGCTGACTAGCATCATGGCGGATGGTAATTCCAGAATAAAGGAGGCTCGCAGAAAGGCTCCTGTCAGTTGCTAAACTGAATGATTTTGTTCAGCCACATAGGAATCTTGCTAATATATATGAGGCACAGCGGATAGCACCACATAGTTATCTGTACTAGTGAGTGACTGGTTCTAGAACCTCCCCTGAGTAGCAAAATCCATATAAAGCAAGTCCTCTATAAAAAATGCTTTAATAGCTGCCTATAAAAAACATATAGCCTTCTGAACTTCAAATCATTTAAACCATCACTAGCTTATTTATAATACCAAGCACAATGTAAATGTTTCATCAAGTTAGACTGTATTTGTGCAGTATGTAGTAACAGGAAGTCTACACACTTAGTGCAGATATCACTTTTCCAAGTTTTCACTCCACAATTGGTTGAATGTGAAGATGTAAAACCTGAATATTAATCAAAGTAGAATAATATTAACCCTTCAGCCTTTTCACAAACTTAATATGAGAGTCCTTTTAAGGTTCTGAGAGTGGGTACTGAGTATAAAACCAGATTAAAAAAAAACAACAACAAAAAACCATGAGAGGGGAATATGAGGTTAAGAGATAAGTAGCAGAATGTAAAGTCACACATGACATGAAGGTAGAAAGGAGGCCACTCAGGGTGGAAAGGCATGATGGGGGGATTATAGGGAAGAAAGAGAAAGAAAAAACAGCAAAATCTATTTCCCTATAAGATAAAAATTGCACTGGGTGTATATCTCTGTGTGTATGTGTGTATGTATGGCTCTCTCTCTCTCTCTCTCTCTCTCTCTCTCTCTCTCTCTCTCTCTCTCTCTTTCTGTGTGTGTGTGTTTGTGTGTATACCAAGACAAAAAAGCAACAAATATCTGTTCGTAATTTTTAATGAAAACACCGGTAGAAAGGATCACTGTAACAGTAATGATCTATTGGGGCTGATTCTGATGAAGCAAAGCAAAACTGGGTCCCTACGGCATAAGCACCTTGGACACGTGTCTGAAGGCCAAGAACCATTAGCAGGAATGTATCAGGTATAACTCACCTAAGACTTTGTTCCAGGAGTTGGGCGTGTTAACTGTGTTACCTGGGTTCCAATGTCAGTTCCAGAAGGTGGGCATGCCAACTATGTCATATGGGTCATAATGTCAACACAGAACACTTCCCACACGTAAAAGAAGCAGCTCTAGATGATGTCACCACTCACAGCAGGAAAGAATGTGATTTGCCAGAACAATGACAAAAGCAAAGCCACAGCCAGTCCTGCTGTATAACCTCAAGTGAGATCTGGCACAGGGGTTCACATTGGGGTTCTGTATGGAAGGTCTAAGACCAATTTCCAAAGAAGAATTTAGAAAAGTGGATTTCAGTTGACACCAGTGATCAGTTGGACAGGGGAGGTTTGACTCTGTCCTTATGTGCTTGACAATAAAGATTTCTTACCTAAGACCAACGGTTGGAGCTGCTTGCCTAACTTGAGGTATGATGAGACTTTTTCTAAGCTCTGAAACCCTGGTCCTTAAATATTCCAGGTTCTTAGGGATTCATAGAAAGATGTTTGAAAGTGTCTGGATCATCACTTGTTCTTCTAGGCAAGCTAAGAGTGCCAGATCAAGGTCAGCCACAGAGCAGAGAAAACACTCATGTACAGCAAAGCAAGGAGAATTACAACTTGACTGTAAATTTCAAATTATTTTCTCAAACTGACATACCTGAAATTATTCCCTTAAGGTATTCTATGTAAGCCAAGTAGCTGCATTTTTCCCCTAAATCATTTGCCTTTCTTTTTGTAAATTCATTGAGTAGAAATGAGTTCTATTATTATTGTTGCACACATGAGACTCTTCAATAAATGGGAAATAACAGAGGATTAGAAAAATTTTAACAGTCATGTTTAAAATGTTCCTTTTTTGCATCCTTCACATTTAACACATTTTCCTTGGAATGTGTCTCACGGGGGGAGTTAGTTTTGACCCCAGCGAGCCCTTGGTTTGGTAGCGCATGACACACACTGACATGATCCTTGTAATTACATGTAGACCCAGGGCGACACCCAGTTCCTCACACTCATTTGTGTCTGGAAGCATTCAAAAGTGACGCATATTATACTTCCCGTGGTGAGTTAATAGGATAACAAATCCGGGTCAGTATCTCATACACTGAAGGAGGGGTGGAGTTGAACTCTTTGTAACATGTGACCTAGTGGGTGGGGATGTCTGCGAAAGCCTTTTAGAAACTAAGAACAAGCTCATGTCAGTCCCTGTATTCCCATTCTTTTCTCCTGATGGTGGCTTTCTAAAACTTCTGAGACTGCAACCTGGATTTACAATCTCTGTAATTTAGAGAGAAAGGATATATTCAGGAGCCCACGTGACAAAAATCCTCTCCTGCACTGTAACTTATTAAATAATTCCCTTAAAACCTCAGCACAAGCCCTTCTGTTTATTGCCCTTGTTCTTTGGGTGATTGGCATGGAGTAATGAAACATAAAACAGTAATGAATTCCATTTTCCATTTCTTGGAGAAAAAGTAAGTCATTGATCACCCAGCACTGGAGAGATGCTCAACGTACAGGAAACCCTTGCTGTCATTGCCATTCGAAAAAGGAATGTGGCAATGTCCACTTCAGTGCAAACCTGATAGCAACAAATACAGGTTTAGAGATTTTTCATATAAATGTAATATAAATACCTAAGGTTATATGTACAAAGTTGTTACTGACAGTAGTAACACAAAACTGAAAATGAACTGACTATTTATTAATAGAATAACGATTAAATAAAATACTGTACATGGAACTCACCATATATCCTGGAACTTACCATGTAGCCCAGGCTACCCTCAAGCTTACAAAGCTCCTCCTGTTTCAGTTTCCCAAGTGTTGCAATTACAAGCATGAACCTCCAGTGTTCTTTAGGAATTAATATGCAGAGACTGGATTGTTATGATTGCTCACTTTTGCCAGGAACCAATGACCTAATCTGACAATGACCACCTCCTCACTACATGAGAAAAAAATAATCTTAGTTTCACAAAAGATATGAACTGGAGAAGAGGACAATAGGAAGTCATTTATGCTGAGAGTACATTCCTGGGTGTGGTGGACATGAAGAGGTTCATCCCTTACTTGCAGAAATATAGAACACTATACATACTGAAGGCCCAGAATGCCTGAACATGGACTGTAAATTTCCATCTACAAAATGAAATTTAGGCTTGAGTCAGACTTGTACTAAGATATCAGAATGCCAAGAAATAACATACCCCTGCTGGACTTAGACCAATGGTATCTAATTGTCCTTTCCAAAAGAAGCTAAAGAAAATTTAACACCCAGTTGACTGCTATGTAATTGTTGAAACTTTTTGGTCTTGACTGATTTTAAGACCTGATGTCAGTGGTTTCTTGTGAATGTTCAACACCTCCCTTCTAATGAATGTTCTGCATTTTTCAGAGGCCTGGTAACTTTAGAATCAAACCCATTGTGCTGCCCCCTTGAAAACTTAAATCTGTTTGCTAAAGCCATCCAGACCAAATGAAAAATAAAGTAAGAAAAGATGATAATTCATATAACAATAAGACTCTTTGGTTAAATGAAGAACATTAAAATAATTTTAAATAACTAGTTAATAATTATCTACAATATCATTTCATGTATAATAGTGGTATATTTATGTATAGTACATCTGGATAGACATCATCAGAAAAATCAAATGGAGAAACAATGTACATTATAAACATGAATAGAGCATAGAATGCTGGGGAAAAAAAGACAAAACAGTAATAGGCCATGTTACAGCTCCATGGCAGAGCATGTACTTAGCATGTATGAGGCCCTGAATTATACTTTCCCAGTACTGCATGGAAGAATATCACTTAAAGCAGCTCGAATAAAAGGATTTTGAGTATTTTCATCTCAAATAAATGAGAAATGTATAAGAAGATGAATAAGCTAATACTATGATTATGGTACAATGTATACACCTTAAAATATCATTGTGCCCCATAAACATGTACAGTCATTAAATACTGATTAAAATAATAAAAGTCCAGATAAATAAGTAATTAAAAATCAGAAAAATAAAGAAAGGGAGGCTTATTGGACTCACTGAAGCTATATTGATAGGCTAATTCATTTTCAACTTAAGTCGAAACAAATGGCATTTTTTTTAAAAATCTGAGTATAGACTTACAAGACGTCATGTTCAGAATAAAGAGTCCCTGTTAGAGAGTGCTGTACAGTCCTAGAAGCAAGTGTTCAGACTGTCCCTGAGGAACTGCCTCTTCTCACGGCATCACCAGGTACTCACCTCAGTGCTCTTCCAAAACCCTTTCCCTAAAACACTGGTGCCCCCTCCTACTTGTAGATACAGACACACACACACACACACACACACACACACAAACACACACATTCCAGGTTGTTGATCTGAGGGTATGCAATAATGCATTGTTGTGAAATATCATCTCCTAAGAGTAACTTAACCATCAATATCTTAACCGGAGTAACTGACATCCTGCCTGGCATCTGGGCCAACTGGCATTCCTTCAGAGAAGGAGAGGAGATGAAAGGGTTTTTAAACCTTTACCTGAGATCCTAGTCAGTCAAAGCCTTTTGTGTGCTCCTCCTCCCTCCAGTGAGATGAAATTCTGTCTCACTTGCATACAGTCTGGAGAGGAGCTAGAGTAGATAGATGAAGAAAGGCTAAGTAAGGGAAGGACTCCATCTATGTGCTTCAAGAAGGGTATCACTAACGATGGCTCAGAACTTTTGGATGGTACAGTTGTTTGGGGGCCACTCAAACTCATACAAGCAACTCTCAGCCATAATCTACTAAGCAAACTTAATTGGTTCACCAAGCTGAACTTGGATGGCATTGTTCCTTTAGTCTATGGTTGGTGTCCTATCTTCAATGAACCAACATTCCGTTCATGTCTTCCTGAGAAGAGTAACACACCGCATTCAGGCATTGCCAGCCATAATTGGGCAGCCATATTTTAGTGAGTTGAAACATTAGCAGCCTTTCCTGCTTCCAGTCACTCAGTGGAAGCATCCAAGCTGGAGAATCTGCTAGCACATACATACAGTTCCTTATGTGGTCTGTCTAGTCTTTCCATCTTTCCTTCTACTCTGAAATCGTCCTTGGCAGAGCATACTGGGAGTCTTCCCTTCTCCTTGGCTTTTACTCAAGTTTGTCAAGAAGGAGACTATGGAGAAGCGCTGGAAGAAGATCAGAAAAGAAATCCTTTCTCCAGTTAGTACTCAGTTCTCCATAGCAAAGCCTTTCTAAAAGCCTTTTTCTTGGCACGTTTGTCGCTCAGACCTCTAAGCGATTAAAGTCCTTGCTGGTGCCAGCCAAGGCAACATCACCATTTCTGCTTTCCCCATGCCCATTCGTACTATTATAAACCAGTCCTCGGTGACACTCTTTACGAGCATGCCAGTTGGGTATCATCAATTTCTCTCTGGAATCCTGACCTACACATTCATTTTCAGAGAATCTATTAAGGGCCAGAGAACATGTAAAAATAAATTAGAAATTGATTATGGTCTCAAAACAACTTACAGTCTGGTGAAGAAGATAACTGTGGCTCATCAGACATCACGGTTGACTAATGTCTGCTTAGATGTAATTGAGAAGGAGCAGTGTTGTCACACAAAGGAGGGGTTAAGGAGGGGGAGGGGATTCCATTCGATGATTTCTTTTCTATATACTGTTCTGAAGCAATTTGTTTATATATGGTGAAGTGAAATTATATTTAGAAACATTTTTACAGAATTTCTAAAATGCCAATCTTACTGTAATTTATGTACACAAAGTGAGATGGTCTGAGAGAGTAATTAAAGATTATGTACCCACAGACATAATAATTATTTCAAAGAAAGGCAGGTTGTAAGAAAAATTCTTGATATTCTTCAATATTTATTTATTGTGAAATTTCTTCATACAAATCCTACAAAGACTAAAGTATTCTCCATTGGAATATTTAAAGCTAGTGTTAACAGAACCATTAAGAACCCATTTTTAATCCTTTGTTGGTAATAAATCATATTTGAACAACAACTTAATTACAGCAATGGCTGGGTTCTAGCAGAAGGCTTTAGTGTAACATGGACACTACATCACAGTGCTTTTGTAATTTCACGTTCTTTTCAGTAAACTGGAGATGGTAGCACTTTCACACAAACAGATTTTGATTTTCTAATGTCAGATGTATTAGGAAATGCATGATGCACACTTTTATCTTATCCTTCCTTTTTATTTATAAAGTGTAAAATACACCTCTTATGCCCATCTAGAAAGGGAAAAACATAACGAGGAAAGTGAGCCAACATGCCCATCATCTCACGGGTTCTTAATGGAGACTTTCGAAAAGTTAAAAACACAAGTCAACACTTAGATCTTGTTAAGACAAATGGTTCTCTGGTTAGGAGTACTTTATGCTCTTGCAGAGGACCCAACCTACACAGCAGTTCACAACCGTTGTACCTCCAGTTCTAGGGGTTCTAATGTCTTCTAGCCCCTCAGGCAAAGCATGAATGTAGTGCACAGATGTACATACAGGCGGGTTACCCGTACATAGCAAATAAAAATAAATGAATCTTGTGAATATAGAAACAACATATGAGATAATAAAAGGAAACCACACCTACCCTCAAATTTTATAGTAGGACACCTATGTATGGAAATTAAAGATCACAAAGTAGGGTCGTTTCTCTATAGACATAGATGTTCAGATACCTAGTGAGGCTATTTAGAATTGTTTAGTTTAATTCCAGTTTAACAAATATTTCCACATAAACATGCCATGCTTGGTTCAGAAACTCCTAGCCTTCTTTTATCATTTTATATTTGCATTTTCCACTATATTTCAGTGTAATCTGATGTAACTTGTAAAGATATATTGTGAATTATCAAATATTTAAATTGTACTACTGGAAGGCTTCTTTGTTCTCAGGAGTGAGGCTTTAGGGGAAAGCACAGTTTTCGGCAAGGCTCCCTCAGAACAAGCTGGACAGGATCGGGAGTTGGCAAAGAACAGGGGCTTGAACATTTGCATTTCTGGAAATCAATAAGTAGACAATTGTCTAAGAACAGATGTAAGATCTGAATTCTGCCTGTCTCGATGGCATGGCTTTTAAAAGGGCATAAACATAAATAAGTCTCAGTTAAAATATGCATCGTGTGGATAAATCTGAATTCATCAAGTACGCACAGAGCTTTGAACTTACAGCCTCAAGTGACAGATGAGCAGAACAGACATGCAGCAAAGCACTTCGTATGAAAACTGCCCAGTGTAAAACGGGGCAGAAACACATTAAACATTCTTATCGCCCTCGAGTCCAAATGGATTACAATTTAGAACATATGCTCAATCAGTTATGCAAAATGGACACAACAATTTCTCCAATAATTTCCTACTGTTTGGGGAATAGTTTACCCTTATATTTTTGAAGACATTAAACGGGGAAAGCAGAAAGAAAATATTTCAATAATTTATTTTTGTTTGTTTGGCTAGAATAGCAAAGCATGAAACCTTCACTGAGCCGAATTAGCTCCTCTGCACTAGGCTTCCAAATCTCTTGGATTCGGAGCCCGCTGACCAGATGGTGCAGCATAGCATACGGCATTTGAAATCGAGGCTGGAGTTCCGGTCTGCAGGCCCCAGGACAGCAGAGGCAGGCTGCACAGTGAAAGAGATGCACGCAGCTCTAAGGCCAGTGCTGGCCATGGCTGCGCCACTCTTTGCCAAAGGGCAAGTCAAAGCCATCTTCCTGAAGCCTGCGGCTCTACCTAAGCCGATGGCTGCTGACTCTGCTTTGTCTCTTGAGGATGGGAGGAGAAGCTACTGAGGTCCTGAAGGAAATACATCTGAGGAAGGGTAGAAGCTGTCTCCAGATGATCTGTATTGGACTGCGAGAAAAGATAGGCCTGTCCCCTAAAATACCTTGCAAACAAAGAAGTCTTCTCAGAAATCTTTTGTTCTTAATTAATGAGAGTGTGCGGTTCACAGTCTGCCTTATGACTATGCCTGACGGAGCTTAATGGAAGAAAGGCTTAATTGTAGAAGAGCAATGGAAGAAATTCATTAGCGAAGGCTTGAAACCTGAAAGTGATAGGCAAAGCCGGCTACCCAAATGGAAATTGAGCCATTTAAGATGTCTTAATTAGATTTAAAGTCAGAGCTTAGAGAAACTAAATTAGCTCTACCGAATCAGATTAGAAAAAAAATCTTAGATAAAATGCATAGTTATTATTGGATTACTCAAGGTAGTCGGTATGGTTCTGTCCTGATGGTTCTAAACCCAGTCTTTATGACGAGTAGCAGCAAAAACAACAAAGGAAGTACTTAGCATGACCTTTTAATAGCATCGCTTTTAGTCCTAACCTTACAGGAAGAGGTTTTAACAGCCACTCTCCTGCCAAGTGTCTGAACGAAATGCAAAAAGAGATAAGCAAAGAGAAGATTAATTTCAGTTTTGTTGGAAAGAGAAAACAAAAGAAAACGAAGACGCCCATCTATTTTCTCCCCTGAGAGTTAGGGATTTACATGAAATGGCTGTGTTTCCCCGTGACGGCAACACCAGTGAGGAGAAAGCCCACCGCGCAGTCGGCACGCTGTTGTATTTACAAGATAAGTGTGAGGATTAGAGCTGAGAATAAAGGAGGGGAGGAAGAGTAAAAAGAGCGTCTTAGGGAAGTACAACCCTAAAGCTTGCCTCCTGTCAGTCACAAGGATTGGGCGTGATGGCTCTGACACCGAGCTGATAGTGTATCTTAGAACACGGTGTGCAAGCTCTCCTGTAAGCTGTATAATAGAATCAAGATAAATGAATGGGAAACAAAAAATAAGGGCTCAAAATGTAAATTGCACATTGCAGCAAGCACTGTAAAAAAAAAAAAGTCTAGAGCCACTAGAGACGACAGCAGGGACATGAGATGTGGGGGAGGGGGTCGCTGAGGAAGTGGAATCTAAAATGAGATCTGAAGCTGGAAGGAGGAGCAGCCAATCTGTGACTGAGGAAGCAGTCAAGGAAGAAGGCTCAGCTAGTCAGGCAGGGGACAGGAGGAGAAGGGAAGGGAGATGCCCAAAGTACGAGAAAGGGACCAGTTCCCAGTTCGTGTTGACTACTGATTCCATATGAAGACTTAGGACGTTACTGTAGGACAGAGTCCTTGGGAGGAATGAAAATGAAGGTGACATGACTAGACTGGCCTCTGTTTCAAACGTTTGATTTATTATTAGCATGTGTATGAAGGGGAGGAGATGGAGGGAAAAGAGAGCACACGCCATGGCTCTCTTGGGGAGGAGAGTGGAAAGCTCTCAGAGTCCCTTCTGTCCTTCCACCAGATCTCCAGGGAATCAAACCTCTGCTGCCTGTGAAGCCATCTTGCCAGCCCTAGACCGACGTTTAAAGAAGATCAGTCTTGCTATGGAGACAGGCTGTGAAAAGAGAGAACCTATGGATTCCCAGGGCTTGCTGAGGCTTCTCTTCATTTAGTATTCATACTGGGAAACATTTTTCAGCATCTCTTGTTTGCCATTTTCACTGAGCAAGAAAGAAATGCAAAGATCAATAAGGCTTAGAGTTTGCTTTCAAGAAATGTAACACGTTAGTAAATAAATATGATTTATCAGAAACAAATGTTTGTTTATAGGTGTGTATAACATGCTAAAGGAGATGGGGGGGCAACTTCACAAGATAAACACTAAAATTGGCCTTGCAAAGACATAAAAAGAAAAATGTTCCAGGCAGCATCAATTAAAAAGTATTGCAGGAGCAAAAGAATACAGAATGGAAGAGAAACAGGGGAAGCCTGGTGATTCCTATACAAGAGCAGAAAGAGACCAGGAAAGGCAAGTCAGGACATACGGGTGGGGCACACTATGTGCCAAGTCCTTAAATTTAGTCATGTGGGCAGGAAGCTTGCTGGGATGCTACAGAGTTCCATTATATGCTGACTGAGGAAAATGTAAGAGTGCCTCTGCTTAGACATTTGGAACAAGAGCCCCAGAAAAAGAACCCATGGAGCCACAGGTATGTTTTTTTTTGTTTTCTATTTCCTCGTTTAGTCTGGGAAGTAGATGCCCTTCTGTCCCTCAATCCCTATCACCTGGAAAGAATCTGAAACTTGTGCCTTAACTACAGTCTCTCAATCCATGAGCCAGGAGCTTGATGCAAGAGGCTAACGGTCTAGAATGCCCCCACCCCAACCTCCCCCTGCCTGCTCCCTTTCACTCTTTGTCCCTGTTACTTACTTCCATGTGTGTCCCCTCAGTACCCAGCACAGTGCCTAGAATAAAGTCCATGTTGAATTAATGGGAATTAAGCGTTCAATTCTGAGAAAGACAACAGGTGACCGAGAAGACAGGTCAGTTCTTGGGTTTTGTTATCTTTGGAGAGAACTTTGAGAAGTATCTGCAGCACACACACACACCCACTTTTCAGTTTCTGACTTAAATTTAGGGGGACATAATCATGGGTAGTTCTAAAAATCCCCCAGGTGGTTCTACTCTAGGGACCTACTACCCAACTGTTGATGCCTCAGGAACCTAGCCTAATACAACTTTTTAACTCTTTCAAATTACTGTATTTATGAGCTAATTAATGTCTACTTGTTTTTCTCTGTCCCTGGGTTAGTGTTCTGGTGGAAGTTCCATCCCCTAGTCCCCTCCCCCCATCTCTCTCCAAACCCTGCCACACCTGAGAAAGTTTGCCAAATAATGGCCCCTCCCCAGAGATGCTCAAGACTCACATGGGGAATTTAAACTGCCCCCCAGAAAACAGACACGTGGTTTTCCTGTCTCTCCTGTTTCCTTGGCGGGGGGGGGGGGGGGGAAAGACTGGAAAATCATCCAGGAGCACTGTATCCATTAAACCTGGGCTTTTGGTATTTCGGTTTGATTTGATCTGCTTTGGATTGCTTTGTCCGTCAGTGGAGAGACTTATGGGGTGCAGAAACTTCAGTGAGTTTCTTGTTGTTGCTGCTGCTGCTGATTTTCTTTTAGTTTCATGGAATTTCTTCCTACCAGGCCCTCTTTCTATTGTGTATACTGGAGTTTGACATGACTGTCAAATACTTCATCCCAAGCTGCCATCTCTCTTCATGAGTCTGTGATGATGTCATAGAATTAAAGTCACACAATCACCAGTGTAGTAATGTTAGCATGGGGAACACTTAGGAGGTGGCTGGGTTAGGAGGATAGGGCTCTGCTATCATGTGAGGGTCCTGATCTTCATCACAGAGACCTCAGTGATCTGCCTTATCCTCTCCCACCATAGAGGATTCAGTAAAACAGTACTACCTATGATCCACAATCAGCAACCACTACATGTGTCTGTTGGGAGCTTAACTTAAGCTTCCCTGCCTCTATATGAGAGGAATATCTTCTGTTGTGTAAAAACCACTCAGACTATAGTACTCTACCATAGTGGCCGGAACAGACATACTGTCCTGGGTAAATGTTCTACAAATTAATAGCATAACAAAGTGATTTTCAATCATAGTTTTACCTACTAGTAATATAGTCTCGATGATAAAAAAAATTAATCTTCCACCCTAATCATTTAACTTCAAGAAATCTGAAAACCCAAATAGCAAACAGACCCAGATGATGAAGGACATTATTTCTTAGAACAGTTATGTCTGAAACCAGCATCAGGACCCTTCCTCCTTGGGTTCACAGCTTCTCTCAAACTCTGATTTGATCCCTTCAGTAGGAATATTTCCCTCTGTTATTAGAAAATTTTATTCCTATCTTCTTTTACTTGGAAATAAGTAAGTAAGCACACAGTAAGCTAATGTATTCCTAACACATTAGCTGCTGCTCAAAACCCTGTGACCAAAATTACCATTTTTGTTACTGTCCCAGTGTTTCCAGATACCATCTGAAATAATCAAATCAGACAATTAAAATTGCTGAGTCACCAAGTCCTGCTGGTATTTGACATTTATGTCTTCAGTCTTCCATTGTTATTGTTTGGGTTGAAGGTCTCTTTAGTCAATGTCTTTAAAGTCCATTCAGTATCTTTCTGATGTCTCCTTTTTCTCAATCCTTTATCACAATTAAAACAACTCTTCTCTGCATCATATCCTCAAATATTGCATTACTCTTTCATTTACAATGTGGGTACCCAAACAAGCCATGTGTCATCGATATTTAAGAAATGTTTGTTGAAAGTGTGTAAAAAATATTAGAAATTTCTGCTATATGGCAGAGAAGTCTTCAGCTATTCTAAATTAACTTCACATTTTGTTGTCAACTTACGGGACAATTAATTTTGTATCTAAATATATATTTAGAATTAGGATAAGTTGCTTTATAACCAGCCTTTGTACCTTACAGGGTTATATAAAAGTAATTTTATTTCAATACATAAAAAAAGAAATGTTTGTTGAATTATAATTATTCTTAAATAAACTAAACCCAGTCTGATAAGCTACATTTTTCAAAGCTGTTTCATTAAAATTTAGGAAATCTGAGACTCACATAATAGAAATATTTATTAAAAAACTTCTCAAATACACAAAATGGGTAGAGAAAAGCTGTGGGATTATTCATACAGAGCAGCCCCCTTTCTCTATTATCTTATACTTTCATTTTACGTTCTGTTTTAAATACGTTTATCTTGATAATAAAAAAGCACACAAAAAAAGGAAAGACAAAAGGCCACGCCTTTCTCTAGCTTAATCTAGCTTTTTAACTTGATGTGTAAATTCAACACACACCCAAACAAAATACAGCAAGTTGTTTTGTGGCTACTGACAAAGTGATTCTGAAGTTTGTCTGAGGAAGCAAAAGAACCAGAACTACTCAACACTGAAGGAGAAGGAAGTCAAAAGCTAACAGTACCTCACTTCCAGACTCACTACAGGATTTCTTTGATGAACTATGAAAGTATAAGCAAAATAAACCCCTTTCCTCCTCAAGTTGCTTTAGGTCATGGACTTTCATCACAGCAATAGTAATACTAAGACAGGACTCAACATTACATGTCATCAAGGAAGTGCCAAATAAAACCAATGAGCTCCCACTGCACACCAATTAGAATGGTCACAATTCAAAATATTGATGGTGTCAACCTTAGCAAGCGTACCTACCATGTATCTGGGACTCTAACATGGCATATCCATTTTAAAAGGAATCTTGTCATTTCCTTACAGAACTAAACACACTCCTTATATCATCCAAAAGTTGTGCTCCTTGGTATTTAGGACCTGAACTAAAAACTTAAGTCCGTACCAAAGCCTGCATGCAACATTTTGAGGCTTTGTTGACAATTACTAAAATTTGAGAGTAGCCAAGATGTTCATCAATAGGAAAACAGAACACTCATGGGCTATCCAGACAATGAATACTATTATTCAAAGGAAAGAACTACCAGGCCATGGAACTGTGTCTAGAAACATCAAATGTGTACTAACAAGTATCCATGTGATAAGGCTGCACAATGTATGGTTGTAACTGTATGACCTACTGGAAAAGGAAAATCTATGGAGACAGCTAAAAGATTGGCAGTTGCCAGGTATCAGGGGAGGCAGAGGGTTAAATAAGAAAAGCACAAAGAATTTTTAGGTCAATGAAGCTATTCTGTGTGATACATCAGTGGGGGATACACGGCATTTTCAGACCCACAGAGGGCAGAGCACCAAGAGTGAACCCTATATGAACTGTAACTTTACCTAGATGATGGATGGCTGCAGGCCCATCACCTGTCTCATTCTGACACAGAATGTGCAGAGTGGGAGGCTGTAAACATAAGGGGACAGGTAGTGTATGAGAGCTGTGCTCACCCTTTAATGCTGTAAGTTTAATGAAGGCTATTAATTGAAGAATATCTTAATGTTTGTCTGACCTCTTGGTAGGAATTAATTTAGTCACCAATAAAAAATTGCAACAGTAAAACTACCAAGAGATTTGAGTATACTAAAATATATGTATCTGATAATAAAAATCTAATATCAAACTGCAATATAGAAAAAATATTTTCTCCAAATGTCTCTTATAATAATCTGTTAAGAATCCTCTTTATAACTGAAAAGAAATGAGTTCTGATTTTTAAAAATTCAGGAAAGAAAAGTTAAGAGATAAAACAAGCACATAATAAACATGTAAGGACATGCTCTAATTGTAATCAAACAGAAATGCAAATTAAAATAATGCCACTTATTAAATTAATAAATAACTGAAGTAAGTGATAGGAATTAGTGAGGTGGGTGCCCCACACCCTGCCTTTGGGATTGCACAGCACTAAACTTTTGAGGAAAGTCATTTAATGATCGAACAAGATGAATGATGAGTTTTAAAGATGTTCTCATTTTTAACCCACCAATTCTATCTCTAGAGATCCGGTCCATGTGAGAATGAAATACTTACATACATATAAGACATTATAATGATATGATATCAGTATTTATAAATATAAGCAAAACATGCATAGTTAGTAGTTTCTAGTAGCTTGTCTTAAAATGGTCAAAGGACAATAGTCAGAAGAATATTATATGGTACAGAAAACTCAAAGTAGAAATGAAAAAATAATAATTGGTCTGGGAGACATAGAGACAGACCTATAGAATATAGGGGTATGCAAAGATTAAATATTTATCTATCTAGAACTTGAAAGAGAATCAATAGGAAAACTCATAGAGACAGGTATTACAATGCCTATAAACAGACTTAGGAAAAAATATGTATCTGCTATAACAAATTGGAGATTATAAGAAATATAAAACACAAGCATTTGTGATCGACAGTCAGAACGCATAAAAAGACTGATGAATATTTATTTGACAAAATTAACATAAAAGATAAATAGCAATGAGACAGCATATTTGCAAAGACTTGCTCTCCATAAAATTCACAACAAGTTTAAAATTAATAAGAAAAGGGAAAATTTACCAGTAGAGAAACCAAAAGACAGAAAAACATTTTACTAAAGGAAAACTGAAAATTTTGCTAAATATGTGAAAATGTGTTTCTCCTCAAACAACAAAACCCAGAAATATTTGTAGTCGACTACAGATTTTGAATGTGCATCTTCAAATTCTTGAGGTTTCAACTCAGTAACTTATTTGAAGAATGCAACTTGGCAAGTGCACAGGATTTATGTAGTGAGATGATCTTTACATCAAAATTCATGATAGTGAAAGAAATGTATTAGACACATCTAATACACTGCTTCACGTTTACTGCGTTCAGCACAGAGGCGGCCTCATCAAGGCGGTGCAAGGCACAGAGAGGAATTAATACCCTGTGAGCACACTTTAGCCCATGTGTGACAGGCGTCAGCAGATAAATGACTCTCCCTCCTTCCTTTGTTGTTCTGAGACAGTGTTTATGTTGCCATTTAGAACACCATTCTGCAAGACAGAGCAATCAATTACGATGAATATTGAGTAGCCCTGTTGGTGAGGTCTAAATCATTCTTGTTTGAGCCCACCTCTCATCCGTGCCTCCCTTCCCTGTTCTCTGGCATTAATTCCACGTGACTGGACTAACACATAAAGTTATGACAAGGGGCCCTTCTATTTGCTTCTGTTTTGGCTAAGACAAAGGGGAGAATGCTGTGTGATTCAGGGAGATTTAAATAATGGAGAAGGCAAAAGAGGTTGAGATAGAATCCTTTATATTGGTTTGCTTAAGCAATTTGGACTTAATTGTCTAAAATAATTCTGACACCACATTCTTTTCCAGGCTCTTGTTACCCCTTGAATCAAGTTCAAATTTATCCTCCTCTCCCTTTGAACTTGGCAGGGTTTTCAAAGTGATGGGTTCATGAAATCTAGAAAGACGATCAACATGGCTTCTGAGGATGATAAAAAAGAGGCTGAGACTTCCATGAGGCTCTCTCTCGCTCAAGATACTTGCCTTGTAAATACAGCTATCATTTCAGGAGCAAATTATTATATCATAACCATAATAGCAGAAACTCCGAAGACTCTGAAATTGTGTCTCATTTGCAAGAAAAAAATGTTTATATGTTCGAGAAACAGATGGTGAATGGCTAGATGACTGATAGGCAAACATACATACATGTGCACATCCGTGTGTGTGTGAGTATGGTCTGAAAACATGAGGCCTCTGAGTCAGACACAAGGCAGACTATTACAGCAGAAACTATAACAGCAGGAACATATATTGCATGGTTTTTCCAGTACTCTGTGCCTGCAGGTCAATATCAGGAAGGTGCATGAACATAAGGTGGGGACACATTAGAGGGGAGGAACCCCAATATTTGTAAATTCCGAACATGTTTGGAGCTCTCAACAATAAGCCAATCCTCAATAAGAAAGAGAAACATCTTTCTTTCAGAATGTATGAAAATCTGGAGAAGAAGGGAACATGCTTTTTGTCTTTTGGTAATCTTGATCATATCTAGAAAAAGATGTGTCCCTGAGCTTGACTGTTCTGGAATGTCTACTTGTAAAACCATTCCTCTGGCTGTAAATTCCTTTGTTTGGAGAACCTGGACCACACAGAAGCATGAAATAATATTCATGGAGAATTATCTCCCAACAGAAACCCCAGCCACATCGAAGCATGAACTATTCATGGGGAATTATCTCCCAACAAAAACCCCAGCCATACAGAGAGCCCAATGGAGACTGTCCAACCAACAGGCCAAGCTCAGATCTAAGCCAAATCCAGCATCAACCATCAGATCCATGAGCAAACAAGTCTGTAGGATTCCAAGCCCTAGACTGTGAGCCACAGAGCTCATGCTGAAGTAAAACTCAATCCTTGGAGATCCCTGCTCAAGACTGAAGAAGCTGGGATCCTCAGTCAGTACAATTTATGATCAATATATCATTCAACAATGTGATAAATGTCCTTAATAAATTAAACAAGCAGTTGAGGCTGAAATTTTTAATTTGATTCAGTTTTTAGAGATAATTCACACGCCCCCCACACACACATACATACACACTTGACAAACACTTGCATAACAAACAACCACACACAAAATTACATTATACAAACATGCTTATTCTAGTAGAATTATAAATTTCTTCTTTATATTTTATGCACATATATATTTCTCAAAATATCACTATTTCTTTAATATGGAAATAAAACCTGTGATTCTTTTGTAGAACTTTGAAACCTCAATCTGTGGAGTATGTAGTATTTTTTCTTTTTACTTTTCTCTCCCAAACAATTTTCTCTAGAGTATGTACTGAGCAGATATGAGGTGATGTTGGGGTGATTACGGTAACAGTAAGGATGCTTTCCTTTGTTACTGTGTGAGATGCTCGAATCATCAGAGCACTGGAGAATACTTTCCTACATGGGTTGCGGCTAGAGTTCATTTGGAAACTTGATAATAACTTTTGAGGATTTAGTGTGTGTGTGTGTGTGTGTGTGTGTGTGTGTGTGTGTGTGTCCGTCCATCCATGGTGATTATGCTTTCTAAAAGTAGCTGGTAATGGGGCTGGAGAGATGGCTCAACAGTTAAGAGCACTGCCTACTGTTTCAGAGGTCCTGAGTTCAATTCCCAGCAACCACATGGTGGCTCACAACCATCTGTAGTAAGATTTGGTGTCCTCTTCTGGCCTGCAGAACACTGTATACATAATGAATAAATAAATCTTATTAAAAAATAAATAAATAAAAGTAGCTGGTAAAAACTGATTTCAAGAAATTTTTAAAGTAAATAATGGCTTTGTGGGAGCCTAGGCAGTTTGGATGCTCACCTTACTAGACCTGGATGGAGGTGGGTGGTCCTTGGACTTCCCACAGGGCAGGGAACCCTGATTGCTCTTTGGGCTGAAGAGGGCTGGTTGGGGGAGGGGGAGGGAAATGGGAGGCGTTGGCAGGGAGGAGGCAGAAATCTTTAATAAATAAATAAATAAAATGATTTACAATTATTACTATTAAAAATAACAGACAAAATTTCACTGAAGATTCTTCATGAAATCAAATGGTTAAATAAAAATTTTTTATAATTGATAATGTCTACTTACATAGAGCATTTGGTAAACCTGTGGCTCACTGGACTATATATTTTAATGTTTAATACGCAAAATGTCTCTATATTAAATAACCATAAACTAAGGAATGTAACATATTATACATGCTACAGTTAGCAGAATAATTTTTCTCCTTTAAAATATTGTCTATTATGAACAACATGGTAGAAATAATTTTTTATTTTATTTTTTTCAAGACAGGGTTTCTCTGTAGTTTTGGAGTCTGCCCTGGAACTAGCTCTTGTAGATCAGGTTGGCAATGGTGTTTTATCACAGCAATAGTAACTCTTTTAAAAAAAAAAAAGAAAGAAAAGAAAAGACAGAACCATTCTAGGAAGAAGCATACCCAAAGACACAACATGAAAATGGAGACAATTCTCCAAAGGGTATTTAATGCCCTTCCTCACCTGTCTGTTCCACAAGAATGACATATCTATTCTCCAGTAGACACACCACTCCTCTTTCCTTCCTAACTGCCAAAATTTATCTTTGCTAAACATATTTCACCTATTTTGATCATTATAATCAGTCCCACAATATTTCATTAAGCTATGCCACTCCTTAAAGTAAAAATTAGATATGTACGTTTCATCCTATAACTTCATTTATATTTGTGTATCTATCTGGTAAGCACTCTATAAAATATACTTAACATAGGAATATTACTAATCAATATATGCCTCATAAAATAATGTGACAGATCAACAATTAAAAACTGTATACTTATATGAAAACATTTAATGGTAACTTTTGAAAACAGTCTCAACTTGCAAATATCTACTATAAGATTTGAACTGCTCACTCACAAAAGTAACATCCCCTAAGTCTTCCAAAACAACCAAATTTGTAGGTCTTTCAGAAAAAGAAAGTAAAATAAAACCAGCAAAAGCTATATCAAAGCTAAAACGTAAGTAGACTCATCCTCAATCTCTTAAAATGAGATTGTGAGAAAAGGTAGTTCCAAAGTCTTATTTCTGTTGAGACAAGGATCCATTTTTGTATCAGAGTTAAGATATCCATTTATAAAGCATGTGCAGATTTTGAATTGTTACAAGCATACTTAGTTAAAGGGAGAATGATAGAATTGCCAAGATCTGTTGTAAGAAATGATCTTGCAGGTAAGTCAGCCATGCCAGCTGGAAATTGAAGCAAGACAAAAGTGGCCTTCGCTGCGGTGATGTAAAAGGAGCTGGCATTACTTTATTTGATACAAATTCATGAAAGAGAAAAACCAAGCTCTCATCTTACAAAACCTCAAAAATTGCACAAGTGTCTTGAGAAGCTGGGAAGATCTGACATGTCAAATCAATCGTTAGAGAAATTGACTTGGAAAAGAACGATGTCCACTTTGTCTTCCTTCCTGCTACAGAAATACCTGTAGTTATGGTGAATGAGCATCAAGATTGGCTTCGGGATGTTGCCAATTAAGCAGCCAAGGCTGGAATCAGTGACCTACTTTAATAAGAAATATGAACTCGGTACTTCAGGACTCATAAATGGGGATGAAATGGCTTGATGCTCATTACTCAGGAGTGGTCTAAAGGGACCTGGAGTCCTGGGACCCTCCAGCTGCCAGGAAGAACGAGTCATCATTAACATGGGTGGAAAAAACAAAAAAACAAAAAGCCACCTCTGGCAGACAATCCCTGACATTCCTTTGACTGATACTAAATGGCACCATGGAACAGGTCACCGTGCTCAATTGTCTGGGGTGACATCTAGCCATTCACTTACCCAGCAGCCATCAGGGGACCTGCACAAGCTCACCATTAAGGCTTTCCGGAGAGCATTTTTTGTGCCATAAAGAACATTTCTCTAAAGATTTCAAACTCAAAACTACCTCTGACTTGCTCTAACTTGATGTTTGAATTCATCAGTGACCTAAATACTGAGGCAAACTCAAAACTCCATTTTGAAGAATATCTGACTTGATGAGAGGATATCCATGGGAGCTTTTCATCTAGCCTAGAATACTGGGATCTGGGCTTTAAAATTTTCATAACGGCATTTAAAAAGAAAAAAGCTTACCACGTGTGGGCCTGTATGTACAGACACCTAGTTAGCGCTATTGAATGTCTGCTTTCCAGAATGTCTTCAGAATTGAACTTGACTGATTCTGATTACATATATGACTAACATAAAAGAAATTAATAAATAGAACTTGAGACTGGTCAAACGCTGCTGAGATTAGTTCCATTAACATCCTATCAGTGCTGGTTAAAACAGAGACTCCAAGCTCTCATCTCAAACCACCTGCATTGAAATTCCAAGAATAGAGCCCAACAGTTGGTATTTTTAATGAGGACTCTATCTAGTTTTTCTGAGTACTCAAATTGGAAGCCCCAGACTAAGGGACTGAGAAGGAGCCCACGTGGTCCTGTGGTGCTGGAGGCCCTTCTCACTTTGTGACACGTGTAGCCTGGTAGACGCTCAGTCCGAGGTCACCACTTGAAGGATCAACTTCATTAGCACGTGTGCTCAGATGTTCAAACCTCAGCTTTTATTTCGATGACTGTGCCAGTCTTTGCCTGCAGTTATTAGGAAGGACACGGCTAAGATACTCTTTACATTAGCTTGTCTCCTTTCAAGAGACAGCACAAAGTTTCTTAGCGTATTGTGAAGCTTGGTGTTCACCATGTCTTCACTTCCTTCAAGCTACCAGGAAACTTAAAAACCAAACTGGCACCTAAATGCAGTAATTACCTTCATCCTCACAGTAAGTATATTTCTTTCTGCCCTTCTTTTCACTTTGTGTAAATCAAAAGAGAAAACAAACCATCAAGGTTCTCTCAGGAAACAGTAAGCTATGAAAACATCTCTAAAAATATAATCATTTTGTAATATCCTTGTGCCTTTATTTAGATAGTAATCCGTATTTCTCTGGTGATGAGGTACTGTTCCTACAAAAACTTTTCCAGACAGAAGTGTCCTAAGGCTTATATGAGCCATGGTAAGGCCCTAAGAACATCAGAGACTTGAATGCAAGACTAAACTTTTTTAATTAAATTCCTCATATAGCAGAGAGGATGAAGATTAAAACCAACCTGGACCAGTAAGAGACCTAAGTACCCTGCTGCTCTGAGTAACGACATAGACATCTACACTATAGGTACTGCTGTTTCTGGAAGCTACAGCTCCGACTCGAGCAGCTATGCACACACCTCCTGTTAACTGATCACATCTGCCTAAAGTCAGCCATCTAGTCTGCAGTAACTAAACAGATTAGCCGGTGGAAGACATTCTTCTTCTTCCGAGTGTAAACAACTGATTTGATTAGTGTGCCCTTCAGTTTTTTCTTAGCCTCACAAAAACCCCAATCATCTGGGAAGAGGGGACATTAATTAAGGAATTGTTCCCATTAGACAGGGTGTAGGCAAGTTGGTAGGAGCATTTTCTTGATTAATGACTGATGTGGAAGGGCCCAGCCCACTCTGGGATGTACCACACCTGGAGCCTGTGATCCTGAGTACATTAAGAAAGCAAGCTGAGCAAGTAAGTCAGTAAGCTTTGTTCCTCTATGGTCTCAGCTTCAGCTCCTTCTCTAGTTCCTGCCCTGGTTTCCCTTCACTATTGGCTGTAAGATGTAAGACGAGACAAACCCTTTCCTCCACAGTAGTTTAGTTTGGAGTTTATCACACCACACAAGGCAAACTAGGCCAGTTACCTGTTTTGATTCATGTATAATAAGGGAGCCACAGAATGCTGTAGGTGCTAAGATCAAGTATATGAAACCTGTGGACTCAAGTGACAATCACTGGTAAAACAGAGTACATATCTAAAAATCGAGATTTCTTCATTTTCTGAATGTGTAATACTCAGAAATGGTTTTACTAGGAATCTAATAACCTATCACTATACTTAGAACAGACCCTTGACTCTGACTGTGGCAAAGTGGTATCTTTGGTCATGTAGGAAAACCTGAAAGCAAAAAGCATTTGAAACTTAAAAAAAGATACTTCTTAGGTAATAACTCAGAGAAAATTTGGGGATTACAAAGTCTGATTCAAACACTAGCGTTTATCAAATAAAACCCATTAACCCTTTTAGGAGTAATGTCGTACAAATTTAATTTTTAAATCTGTTTATTTTGCCAGAGATAAAGTAGAAGGTTTTAAAAAATACTTATCTTAATTCTTTTTGTTCATGCCACATGTGTGCTAGGGCCTGTAGAGACTGTGAGAGGGAATCAGATCTCTAGAGCTAGAGTTACAGGTGGTTCTGAGTCACTCAACTTAAGTGTTGGGAATCAAACTGGGTCCTTTAGAAGAACAACATGAGCTGTTCACTGCTGAGCCATCTCCAGTCCCAACGTGTAGATCTTTAACTCAAATTTAGACTAGGGAAAGTATCTAACCAATTAAAGTCATTAATTTGCAATGAAACTAATCAAAATTATGAGTTACATATTTAGAACTTGAAGTTCTTCGCTAGGAACTAAAATTATGTTTTATGTTTAGCCCAGAAACATCAATAGCAGGAATTCAAGAATCAGTCTGCACAATGCATTGCTATTCGGTTTTGCTATTGTTAAATCCAACAGGTTCATTCTAAACTGATTAGTACAGATGGACATCAGGAGTTTGGATGGTCAGAGTAAGGAAAGAAAGAACTGTATTCTCTCTTAGTGAGTGTGCAAATCATCCATTTGGACTTGGGGGAGAAGGGGCAATGCAGTAGAGCTCAATCATCGCACTTGCAGACAGAATTCTTTCCATTTATCCTCACTTTTAAAAATATTCAAGTCTGAAAACAGTAAGACTAGAGCTGGAAATCTCATAGAAAATATTACCTCTCACAAAGAGGTATGTGTGTTCATTCCATGCTTTTCAAGTCCCTGAGATGAGGTAAAAAGCAATGCCAACTTGAAGATAATACCTTTTATTGGCAAATTGAACAATGACAGATACACTTATAGAATTTTAAATATGTACTTTCTGGAAGCTGAGGGGAAATTTTTCTGATTTCCTGAAAGCATATCTGTCACTACTGAGTTAGTAAAATTAAGGTGTCACCAAAAGCTTGCCTTTGAAATTTACTCAACTGGATTAGTATTGGTGTCATTTTATATACAACTAAAGCACAATAATGTATCCTCCGTGGACGCTACAACTGTGCAGACACTGCTCCAACAAGGAGATTAAATTTACAGTAACTCCACATATGTCATCGACAGGTCCCTCCAACCGTGGCTTGTAATTCAACACACCTCCTCTCTCTGAACTTCTCCAAGCCATTTTGAAAACAGAACAAAACATGAAAACAGAAATTTGGCCAATATTTTGTTCACTGAAGTAAAATCAGAGAAAAGTTTTAAATTTTGAATGCGTGAATTATCACAAAAAGAGTTGGTCATCTGATATCAATGAATAAGAGTGTAGTGAGCCCAATTATGCAAGACCACAAATGTCAATAATTTCTGGTAACAAAAATGTTGTAGTTATTTGAAGGGATTTGTTTAGTTCACAACAAAGGTATAAAGGCATCGCCATCAAACCCTGATTCCATGTATGGCATTGTCGGAACTGATGTATACAAGAAAAATGAGCTAAAATCACTATTGCTAATTTGCTAATTTAATTTTTATCAGCATAAGAATATATTTTTATTATACATTCAGCACATATTTTCATTAGGAAAATAATTTTATGGTTTTTATTTTATTTATGTATTTATTTTTTAGAAAATCACTTGCTTAACAATTCAAGAGAGGTTCAGAAATCAAAACTTTGGATTTGCCAAACACACAGAAAACTGTTGTGGTTTGAAAACCCCCTCCAAACCATATACTAGAAACTCAATCCCTATGTATGGTAACAGTTTTTGGAAAAGGGACTTTGAGAGGTGATTGGGAATAAATGAGCTCATGAAGACAAGACCTCATGGTGGTATTAGTAGCTTTTTAAGAAGAAAAAAACCACGTTAATATCATTGCTGTGTGCTTCCAAGAGATGCCCATCCACACCATGGTGAGACAAGGCAAAGAGGCCCTCACCATATGCCAACACCATGCTACAGGACTCTTGATCCCTAAACTACAAAAAAAAAAAAAAATCACATCACATAAATTACCTTATCGCCAGTATTTTGTTATGAAAACAGAAAACAGACTGCAACGGTATTTTTTCCTGGTTTTCTCTAATTACGAAGACTTTCATTTTTATATTTCTTTTGGAAACCCAATATTCAAGGTATCCAAACCCTGTTAATTAACATATACAAGAAAAGACAAAGATCAATACAATATTTTCAAATTATTCTAAAAGTGCAGAATCATAACTATGAATGTTGAAATACATTCACTTATACATTTCTAGTTCTAAAATGTTTTAATGATAAATCAGAAGGTATATAATTAATCTGATATGTTTAGCAAATATAATGATTAATACAAGGTTGAATAAATGTAAGTATTTATAGCATCTTAATCAATTCAGAAGGCACAGACTGCAGTACCTTCTGGTTATCCTACATTAAATATAAATTAAGTTCACATGACCAGCAGGACCTATATCTAAAGTATATATTTAAGTTATGACTGTACATTAATTTTCAAAACAGAAAATTTTGGCATATCTAGTGTGATATGTGTCTTCTTAAAACAAACTGCAACTTCATGCACATATATGTATGAATTATATATTATGTATGTATATGAAGAATATGCATTGTTCACACTGATGTGCCTACATGTCCACGGTGCACCCCTGTACTTCCTCTTGGGGATGAGAAATTTCTTTAAGGAGGTTCATTGCTTGAGGTGAGATTGAATAGAAAACAAAACACTTGACTTTCAGATTCTCAAAATAACAAAACCTTCCCCATTATTCAAAAGTCTATAAAAAAAAAGCTGTTTTCTGAACACACTAATTTAGTTTAGATAAATAGTCTGGTTTTCAGGAAAAGGGCAGAGATTCAGTTTTACAGACACGGTGAAAACAAGAGTAAGTAATGACATACACCCACTGTTTCCTCGAGAATGTGGGAATCTTAAAACATGTTCTTTCTAAAGCATCTAAGAAAAGTTTGTTCTGCATCAGTGTTCATCTGAATTGAGCAAGAAGCCAGAATGAAAGCAAAACAAATTTCAGGCCATAAAAGAAAAATGTGAATGCTAGAAAGACCCCTGGAGAGCACAGAAACAGCTGGGTTAGTCCCCTTAGGAAGATCAGGAGAGATGACTGTTCATCCACTTATTTTGGACATATATTCCTGCTGTCTTTTATACACTCAAAGAGATGGTAAGTAATAAACAGTTTTCAAGTTCCACATTTAACTCAACAAAGCATGCAACAGGTATAAAACAGTAGACCCCAGAAACTATGACAACAATTGCAGCATTCAGAAGGAAGGCAGTGGAGTGAGTTGATGCTTAAGTACAAAGGGCCTGGCACTGAGCAGACATCTTTACGGAAGTGTCTCTCTGTGGTAAGGTTGGGTACCATGGTCAAAATCCCTCACATAAAATCCTACAGAGAAAATGTTAACGTGACGGTGGGAAAAATCCAGTAGATTTGATTCCTATTCAGCCTCAGCACCCAGAGTATTTGTTGATAAATAAAGAAAAGTTGTCAGCTGTGACAATATTCATGCTTTGGTGTGATCATCGCTATAGACCTGGCTTTAATGAGCTTGTCTAACTTTAAACAAGTGTGGGAAGGAGCTGCTTAAAAGACCCATGCTTTGAAGTCCTAATGACCTGAAATTAAACTATAACTCTTAAGATTAATACTACCATGACCCTATTCAAACTGTTTAATCCCTTTGAAATGTAGTTTTATTTTATATAATATACAAATATAATTATGACAGGCTTGGAATGCCAGAGTTGCATATGTTTGAAAAAAATACATTTCTAGTGCTGTTCAGTGCATTCATATAATGGCTTAATAGATTACTGTTACTTCTACAGTAATTGAGTAATTACTCTTACTCTTTGAGTAAGAATAAATCTTGACAGATGAGAACTATTAAAAGGTAAGTTTCCAGTGGGGTGCATGATTCGTGGTGCTTTCCTACGCTCCTGATGGAATATACTGAGGAAAACATCAAAGATGCTTCTCCACAGGTTTCCTCATACTGTCGCTGATATTTGCATATAGTTTTAGTTTATGTATTTGAAACAATTTTTAAAGTGCTATACATCTAAATGATGTATATCGACCTTATCCGTCCTTTGCTACCTCCCTCCAACTCATTTTAGTGTCCCTCATCCCCCCCCAGCTTCACACCCTCCTTTTACTCTTTATTTTGTTATTAATAACCCTGAATTCCACTGGTGTTGCTCATATGATGCACATAAGTGTGTGAGCATCGACGGGCTTTGAGCAACCTACCAGCAGCAGTATCCCCAAATGACTCTCCTCCCCTAGCAGCTATCAACTGTCAATCAACTCCTCAAGCCCCGGACACACCATCTTCCTTTGGGGTTCTCTTTCAAAGCCATGTATACAGTGAGTACTCTGGGACAATAAAGATGTACCTCTCTCTAGAGCAAAAGTGAGGCTCTCTCAGCCTTTGGAGACAGAAGTGGCTCTCAGAATGCAAGGCTGCCACTCCTATGGCCTTAGAGAGGGATCAGATTCCTGATGACTTGGGGTATCCGCTCTGTGTCAGGATTTCACCTGGTCATCCTCATTGCCAGGGTAGCAGCACAGATTTTCATAGTCTTGTTATTCATATTGAAGTAAATAATAATGTGGTCTCTTCCATTTTTTATACTCTTAAGCCCTATGATATCTGTGATCTTAGGGCAGACTTTACTAATCAGCTGGTAGATATGGTAACATTTCAGATTCTCCCTGGACCTGAACAATCTATGAACCTCAGGGGTTTATATAACACCATGTGCACTTCTCTATGTTCCTCCTATGTTTCCATTTGCCCTCCATTTCATCCACACTGGCCATGGGTCTCAGGGGTGAATTTTGCTTGGCTTTACAAATTTTCTCTTTCTGGGATCCAGGTTTAAAGAGTGAATTCCATCTGACACATGAATATTGTCACAGCACGGGAAAAGGAAGAAATAAGAAGTCAGTGGGCTGCAGTGCTTGCCTTTGCAAGGTACCAGTGGATGGGAAGAATGTTCTCCTTAAGGGAGACTAGAAGGCGAGTACATCAAATGGAAAGATGTACTATGTAAGTTATAGAAAAGTATAACTTACATAGAAGGGAAATGAATAGACACAACACACACACAAATATATTGCACATATTTAGTAAATAAAAGTTTGTTAAGACTAGTTACGTATGGCATGACATAATATAACTAGTTATATTAGGATAAAATAGAGAAAAATATAAAAGACTGAAGGAAGGAAGCAATTAAATAGTCCTAATCAGCTGCAAAACCTATGAAGCACTGATCACCATCATGGCAAGAATATCCACAAAGGTAAAACCAGTGGCACTCTCTTGTCACAGCAACCAACAGCTGTGCAAGGCCCACTCAATAGAAAGGAAATCATTCCTGGCACTAGAAACCTAGCCAGTTTTCTGGGGGCTAGTGAGGTCATGGACCTTAGAAAATATTCTACTGCTACAGCTTTGCTAAACCAAAGTGATTCCTTATGACACTCTGAATCTTACTGCACAGACAAGTGTAGCTAACACCCCTCATCAAAGAAGGCCCTCACTACAGCAAATGGAGATCATCACAGAAAGCCACGATTAAACAGCAATACAGAGATCAACTGACCATAGGGGGCCCAGCCGCAATGGATACATCTGTATCCCAACTCCTGTATCTATGACAAGGGGAACATCTTAAAAGAGGAGGCAGAGTAAGAGCTAAAATATCAGCAAGTTTGGTGTGAGTCAGTCTCTTGCAGAAATAGCTGCATAAATAAGGCCAGAAAATGACAACATCAGTGGACTTGTTAACATGGATGGAGGGAAAATTCATAGGGTTCACCCCTAGACAAAGAACTACAGGTCACTAATGACTGTGGGAGGAGACTTAATCTCTTCCAGGGATGAGTTCATCTAGGTTGTCCAATGCAGAGCAGTCATTCTTGAAATCATACACATACACACACAAAGAAAGACTCAACAAGTATATTGTATGTGTGTGTTGTGAGAGAGAGAGAGAGAGAGAGAGAGAGAGAGAGAAAGAGAGAGAGAGAGAGAGAGAGAGAGAGAGAGAAAGAGAGAGAAAGAGAGAGAGAGAGAGAGAGAGAGAGAGAGAGAGAAGAAATATACCTACATATAGACACATATGTAGTAACAATAATCAAAGAAAAAGAGGCTGCTATTAACTTGAGAGTGGGGGCATAGGAGACGGTTGGTGGAGGGTAGCTACAAGAGCCTGGAGAGAGAAAGGGGAGAGGGGACCATGATGTAAGCCTATTACAATTAAAAGCATTTTTAAAATATAATAAAATGCCTTTTCTATGTTACATAATGCTTTCTATATTTTTTTTCTGTTCTGGTTGTGAAGATATACTTACTTCAATAGTTTTCATTCAAAACTTTGACAGAAGTGGGTTCATTCAGCTTGTAAAGATAACGTAAGTTGTATAAGGTACTGTTGGTATGTATGGATACATGTAATTACACAAAGTGTCTTACTTACTTTAATATGGCCATGAAGAAGCATGATGACCCAGGCAACTCATTAGCTAAAGAACTGAACTGGGGGCTTGCTTATAGTTTCAGAGGGTGAGTCTGTGACCATCAGGGTGAGGAGCATGTCAACAGGTAGGCATGGTCTGGATCATTAGCTAAAGGCACACATTTGAACCACAAGCAGAAGGCAGAGAGAAAAAACTGGACCCGGCTAGAGCTTTTGAAACCTCAAAGTCACCCCAGAGACACACTTCCCCAACAAATCCTTCCCAAACAGTTCCAACAGGTGGGGACCAAACATTCAAATATATGAGCCAGGGACCATTTCACTGAAACCACCATATAGAGGGTCACAAACATGAAATGAGCGTCTTGAAAGATGGATAAAAGAGAAATGACATTGCTGCTTAATAGCAATTAATGTACAATTAATGCAAAGTTGTGAAAAACGTTCATTTTATAATCACAGCTCAGGTTCTTAGAAGCCTTTAGTAAACAACATTATCTACCATTTCTTTGATCCTTGAATTTTTCTGTTGCATTTTCAAAATCATGAGAAACACGGGTACACGTAGGGTTTTTCATGGCTTTGTCTCTGCATTGTTGCAGATATAATCATCCTCTAAGCAGTCTTTTCAACAAGAATCTCTTTGAACTCTTGGCTGGGCATGACACATACCAGTCTTTGGCACAGTGTGAAATAATCACGCTTTACTTGGAAACCAACGAGACAGCTAAAATGCTACTTACTCTTAAATCCTAATGTCAAATCAGAAACCGCAATTTTTAGATTATAGGAATTATGGCAATCAACTTCATTCCAAAAAGTCTTTGACTCCCTTTTTTCTTCATTTTAATAATTCCCGCACGCTCTGGTCTGTTTCTTGCCAGCGTCAGCCACTCTTTGTAATTGGCTATGTTTCGCAAAGTTTATCTGAGGACTCCTCTATTGTCGGGATACGTACCAAATGACATTTAGGACATTCTAATATTTATTCTTATCTATTTTTACCATAAACTCTTTTCATTTATTGCTTGAATTTGCATGTTTCAAAATAATAAATTGCAAATATTCTTTGTGTTAGAAGGTTAGAAGGGAGAAGCAGTACATACATTTGCACATACACACATTACTCGTCTTCACTCATTTTGAGTTCCTAAGTATGAGCAGATGAAAAAGTCAGTTCAGAAACACACTAAATTCGGATCATGCTCTTTTTCCTTTTTCAGTAGGGGCAGTGAGTGCAGGGCGTTGCACAGGCTAGACAAGCTTAAGGTGTGCACTCCACCAGGCTGCTATATCCCAGGCTGTTTTCACTAGATTATGAAAACAGGTCTTCCTGTGTTGCCAAGGTTGGCCTTGAACTCATAAGTAGCATTCTTTCTGTGTAGTGTTTTCTCCTTTTAGCAATCCTCTTGTGTCTGAGTACGGGGGATTATAGGTCTCTACCACCAGGTCAGACTTAACACTACTCTTAAAATTTATATGTTCCTGAGGAGATAGCAGTAGTCTCTCAGTCCTTCATCTTTTCTCATCTAGGCTGTACCCCCCCCCCCCAGGTTATTCTTTAAGGCATTCTTACCAGCTACATGCAGTCAGCCATCACCCTCGGTCCTGCTCCTTAATGATGAGCAGTTGTCTGAAGCTCTGTCTCAGCTGATGTATTTTTACCATACAAATGCTACTCCCTTGAACTCCCTACTGGAAGATGTGAACAACAGATGATGGGGCTTCTCTGCATATAAATGCAGAGCTGACAAGAGACTTCAACACAAAGAACACCCTCTTTAAAAGAAAAGAGTCATCTTAGACTTAGGAATAATTTTTTTAGTCATTAAATAACCAGGATCAAAGCAATTTTCCATTTATAGTATTTTACGTGATTGTAGCTCCATTTTTACTGAGGAGAATCAAATGAGAACCCTGCATTTATTCTCCAAACTATTTTTATTTTCATGGAGATCATGAACTTTGGTGTACTTGAGAACTGGCAAGAAAGTGATATAAAGCAGAATTAATTTGAAAGAATCATCTAGGTGTGGCAAGCTGCAGATAAGAACTGGAAAAGGAACAAGGCAAACTGTACTGTAATTACTTAGCAATTTGTTCATTACACTGATGGGGCAAGTTTTAAAAGAGCAGGAAGGCAATGATTTGAGAAAATTCAAAAGGGAGAGAAAGGCAGGAGAATGGAGACTTCGGGATGCAGAGATGAAGGAAGGAAAGCGAATCTCCTGTTGGCCTAGGCCAGGTACCCAGGACCAAGTGGCATCCCCCAGCTCCTGGAGCATCCTGGGGCTTCACCATAAACTGCCGCGTTGAAGCGCCTGTTGCTCAGGAGCTTAACGCTTTCTTAAATTTCTAAATTGCCAATTTTAAAATCAGTATTTGCTGAGAAAAACAGCAGTAATTTCAATGTATTACTCTCTTTGGGGTCCTTACTGCTTCCTGGAAACACAAAGGTTTTGGATATGCTAGAAGGAATATAAAATCCTGGACATGTCATATCTAGTGTGGGAGACTCAGGTGTTCCCTAAAACCACTGATATTTAGCTGCTCTCTATGCCACACACCAAATGGTGAGTGTTTGACATGTTCAAAAAATGCATTAAAAGAACCTCTAGTTATAATTATCAATTATGAACATAGTGGCAAATTTCCATATGCAAAAAACCAATATTACTTTATACTTTTTGTACAGACATGATCAAAGGGAATATCACATTTATTCATTCCATCCTCACTTATTATACCCTATTACTTATTATTGTGGAAGTATGAAAGTCTTTTGGGTCTGTCTGTGCTAAGGTGTGAATAAATGTCCCCCAAAAGTAAATGTGTCAAAGGCTAAGTGCCTAGGTGGATACTATTAGGAGCTGATGGGACCTTCAAGAGAATGGGCCTACTGGGAACCCCTCGTGGGTACACCCTCAACAGGGACAGTATGACTATCATTCCTTTGTCCTTCTGTTTCCTAGTTATGGACATGAACGGTGTACTCTGTTGGGCACTCCAGCCATTGTGTATGGTCCTCATCAAAGGCCCACAATAATGGAGCACCTGAACTTGTAGTGGAATATGTAGGACCTTGAGCCAAAATAGGTTAAATGCCTCTGGTGCCTCATTACAGTGAGATGGCTGACTAGTTAGTACACACTGCCACAGTAAAATACCAGGCCCTTGGGAGCTTTAAACAATGAGATTTCTCCTTCCTTCTGAAAAGCGGAAGTGGCTGCCAGCATGGTTGTTTCAGATGATGGCTCTCTCCCACCCTGAAGACAGCTGCTGCATAAACGAGCAGCAAGAGATCCAGTGTGTCCTCCTCTTGCAAAGGGTGCTACCCATCGTCTCCTCCAAACCCGATTATTCCCCCAAACATTCTACTTCCAAGTATCATTTCTGGGTTTCAAGGTTTCCGCACAAGTTTGGGAAGGACACAACACAGTCCACAGCAATGAGAAATGCTGTGCGAATACCTAAAGCATTTTCACAATGAAATAAATCTTTGAGGAAAATATTCAAGAACTTTAAAATGCTCAATGTATCAGTCATAAAATAACGACTTTATTTATGTAGAATGCAATGGCGATCCAAAAGAGACTCATGTATTTTCTCCATAAGAAGTTTCTGCCTTTTTGACCCCTCTCTGAGCATCTCTCTTCTCTGCCCTCACCTCTAGGTTTCACTTTGGATCAAACTGAATGACAATGCTACTGGCTCCCATGTGCCAACAGCCGTTCATGAAGGCCCCTCTGGGTCGGTATGGGAAAACCAGCCATTTCACTCTGTGAGCCTCAAGCCCTTCCGTTTCAGGAGCCATTGTCTGAAGCTGGCTGGCTCTGAGATGCCAGGACTCATTGTCACCATGGCAGGCTCCCACGTTGGTGCTTCTGGCTCCATCACAGGCACTGTCGCCCCAGGAGCTCCCCAGGGATCAAGGGAACTCCAGAGGAAAGCCATCAACATCCAGCACAGTGGCACAGAGCAATTAACTGAGAGGCAGCAAGTCAAACTTCAAATGTTTTCTCTTTACATGTGAACGTCGCATAAGTGTTTGTCTGTCTGTTTGTTGCCATGTGTCACTGTCTTTAAAATCCAGCGACAGGAAGAGACAAGCATGAGGCATTGGAAAAGGAAGATTAACCATATCAAGCTGAGAAAATGATCACCTGAAGGATATTATTTTGGCTATCTTTTAATTTTATTTTTCTTACGCTCTAGTTCCATTTTTCTGTTTGCAACAAGAGAGCCATGAAATTTAAAGATTCATTAATTATAGTATCAGCAGTTATGAGGGTGTAGAGCCAAACCAGCCAACACTCATCACCTCAGGTAAACCACAGAGCCGAGTACATGTGTATCACTGTGACCTAGAAAGGGTTAAATTCATGGGATGTCTAATACACAAATATTTCAAACTGTTCCAATCTCATCTAGATATTCATTAAGCCTTTGACTATCAAGCCTCTGGCTAGGCAAAAGAAACAGATGCAAAGACTCTAAGACAGTTATCATCTTCAGAAAAACCTCAGATACAAGGAGAAAGAAAAAGACCTGCATCTGGCCAGCCTGCTTTGTTTACACAGCGTCCTCCAGGCACTGTGTTTAAATGAGTAATTGCAAAGTGCAAAACACTCCACTAACCATTGTATTTGGTGCTTTTATACACAGAATTTCCCTTGAATCACCTAGCTGTCTCCATTATTCTTTCTACCTTCTAATCAATTTCTTGTTCTGGAAAATAGCCAAGTTTAGCAGTTCCTGAACTGAATACAAAGCTAAGGCTCCGGAAAGGGGGAACTTTTCTGGAAAAAAAAATGGCAAAAAGAGAAAAAAGGGAAGACTTCGGTCATTTCAATATTCTGTTAGAAGTCAAAGCAGTAAACTTTCCTAGGACAAGAATGTTCCCTCTAAGGGCGTTATCATTTTGACCATGGTGGCCATCTTTCTAATAGAAATAGGCCTTCAGATCTGACTTGGTGGTATCTAAAAGTGACAACATTTCTGTTCTCAGACTTCAGAAAAGGCATATGGTCAGAAAGGGCAGTAGATAAGGCCACTGAAATTTTGTACTTAGAGTAACACGAAATTACCATAATGTTTCTTTCCTCCCTTCCAGTATCCTAATTAAAAATCTGATTCTTGGGTTGAGAAGGAAGCTCAGTGGATAAAATGTCTGCCACATAAAAATGAGGATAAGAGTTGAGATTCTCAAAACCCATATAAAAGCAGGGCAGGTGTAGAGACCTCATGTAATTCCAGCACTCAGGAAACCAGGGCAGGTCATTACTTGAACAAGGTGTCTAAACAGACTGGATGAGTTCCAGCATCAGTGAGAATCCTCACGTCAAAAACTAAAGTGATGGAAAAACACATTGATGGACATATAGAAGAAGGCATCAACGTTATGCCTCCATACATGCACATACATACATACACAAGAACACTCATATGTGCCTACATATATTCTAACATGTATGCATGCATACTACACACACAGGCATGAAGAAAGAAAAGCATTTGATTTTCTAGCTGAAGTGGAGCTAAAAACCTCCCTGCTGACTACCTTTCATAGTGTTGGAAGGCTGAGGAGGGAGAAAAGGCATCAAGAATTTACCTAGCTGAGAACTCTAAGAACTATACCACCAAGATGTCAGGCAAGATATATTTACCCATGCAATATCAGCATGCTTGCCATGAGAGTAACCCACCACTCAAATGGATTTGAACCACTCCACAGAACGGTTCCCCTTCTGCTGCTGGAAGTTTGGTCATCTGGGATTACCCACACTGGGTCTGTACAAGAAGTTCCTCTCAACAGAAGATGGGTGGGGTGGGAGCATAGAACCCCCCCATTTACTCTTGAGTTTGGGTCTAATGATGGGCTTTGAAAGAAGGGGAGTCATTGTCTTCAGCTGTGTACCTGGGTACCCTGCTGTGTACTACCCAATGGATAGTTCCAAGCCCAAAGCCGCACAAAAGAAAGGACATGAATGTGAGAAGGGGAATATGAAGAGTAGACAGAGCAGGGAGAGAAACAATAGGGGTGGGGATGAGAGTAATTGGAATACATGGTGTATATGCATGAAATTGTCAAAGAACAAATTTACCAAATAAAGAACCTAATTCTGTAGATTCCTACCACTGGTAATCATGTAAATACATATATTTTAGGTTGATATCTCTTCACATATATCAACCTAAAAAAGAAAATCAGGACACAGGTTAAGTACACAACTTACAAATAACGTCAACAAAACTGAGAACATCTAACTTTTAGAACACAATGTCTTCGAAATTCCACCCTGTCTACCTAAAAGTAATGATGTATGTTTATGCATGTACAGGACCTCAGGTTCTCACACCCCACCCCACCCCCATTTTCAAGTGGTTAGCATAACTGAATTCTATGTAAGCACCATGGGTTTATAAATAGTCACGGGTCTCACTGTAAGATGGATCTCAGTGAGGACATATGCTCAGGTATGACACACAAGAGAGGATATGTATCTGTGGTAAAGACACATAAGATACATTTCTAAGGAAATGCTGTCTGGCACTCACATGGCATCAGTCGAAACCTAGATCTTAGACTATGTCATTACACTATAGCCATTTTATTACTGCCTCCGGAGACAAAGGGGGAATTTCTGTAAAGACGCATAATTAATTATTCAACAAAGACTAGCCCAAGCCAAGTCTCCAAAGCCACCGCTTTCACAGGAAGCTCCGGGAGGAACTTATCAGTCCTCCTCTGGCAGCAAAACTGCCAACAGTCTACTGATTAATACCAGCCGCGCATTTGTTAAACAGTGCAAATCACCCTTTGTCATTTAAATTGCACTGAATTTGAATGTGCAGAGGTTGCAAGTGGAGAGCGGAATCTGGAAGGCACACTTGGTCTTCAAACAGAATACATTAATCTCGGCTGGCACTGCTCCCACCTGAAGCCACAGAACCCAGGGCTGTTCTTGGGGTGAGTCACTCAGTGAGATTTCCGGTTGATTTCTCCACAGACATGGCCCCGCGTGAAACAAGGCCCACATGAACTTTGGAGAGAAGCGAGGTCTCGTGTTCTCGACCTTACGCTTAGGTCTGACTTTAGATATATTATACCAAGACCAAGGCCAGCTTCCAGGGCTCTGAAAGCTCAGTAATTCATGAGGGTGAACAGGGACTCTTTCACACTCAATAATTCTTAAATGGCTCTTTAAATAACTTCTCAAGATCAGCTTTTCACGAACCGCAGACCCTCAGGTACATTTACCTGGCTATTGGTGTTGGCATTCAGGCACACGCTGGCCTGCCCTTGGTCCTCAACGGCAGCTACTAAGAACACTCTCCGTGTGCGTGAACTTGTTAGTATTCAGGCGCTTGCACTGGCCTGCCCTTGGGGACCTGGCATGATACGCCATCAGCTACGGCCATTCCCTTGCCCTACAGCCCCCTTCTCCCAGCTAAACAACAACTATTGGTGATTTTATTTTTTTAAAAAGGAATTCTTAAAGCCCCAAGTCTGTGTTTTAAGGTAGGCTCCTCTACACACACAACGACTAGGATCTCCTCTGCTTCTGTAGCGCTTACAAATTGCTTTTGCTGAAAAGCCTGGGATCCCTACTCACCGGCAACAGACAACAGACACAGGGTAAAGCTGGCATTTTCGCCTTCATTTCACATCTGCCCGCTTTACTGTGTGTGTCACCTGCTTGGTCCTGTATCTAGGCATGTTAATTATTCAGGGAGTGTATTTCTAAAAACCCAAGACACTTAACCTATCCCAGTTCCCTTCCAGGCTAAGGCACAAGATAAAGAGTAACTGAGGCATAAGAACAGGAAGCTTCCTGTGAGATTGCATCTCCTAAAAATGTCACAGAAGATAAACCCACGTGAAGTCTCACCAACAAGGATGCCTAAACATAGCCCGAAGAAGGACAACACCAATAGGCGTGGCTAATATGGAAAGGGGAAGCTCAGGAGGCCTGAGGAGTGCAGGACAAGGAAGTAATAGTCTCCCTCAGGGAAAAGCCCTTCAATTAGTTATCCAGCGCCAAGGACCCAATACTGCGGACTGATGGACTGAATGGATGGGGGTTATATTACAATGAAACGAAAAGAGGCCATTAATTTGAGAGAGAAAAGGGGCTCGGTATCTGGAAGGGGTCAGAGAGAGGAAATGGAAGGGGAAATTGATGCAATTATACTTAAAATTCATATATATATTTATATGTAGATATGTGTATATATATGAGTTACTTCCTCTTTTTCTTCTAAGCCCTTCTGTGTCCCCCTTGAAATAAACAAGAATAACTGAGAAATCTTACTATCTACTTTTTCTAATGTCTTATTCCAGACACCTAAAGGTCTCCAGTGATTGTTCTTCATCAGATGCCACCCTGGATTCCAGGACAAACTCCCCATCTGTAGTGGTTTGAATGAGACTGGCCCCCATAGGCTCATATAGTTCCTCACTCAGTCCCCAGTTGATGAACTGTCAGAGAAGGATTAGGAGGCGTGGTCTTGTTGGAGTAGGTGTGCCTTGATAGAGGAAGGATCTCACGAGAATGGGTACTGTGGCTTCAAAAACCCATGTCAGGGTCAGTCTTCCCTGTCCCCACCTCCATCCCTCTGCCTACTGCCTATATTTCAGGATGTACAGCTCTCAGCTACTGCTCCAGCACCATGCCTGCCCAAGGTCTGTCAAGCTCCCTGTCATGATGCAATGGACTAAGATAATAATAGACTAACTCTCTGAAACTGTAAACAAGTCCCAAATTAAATGCCACTTTTCTTTTCTTTCTTTCTTTGTCTTTTTTCTTTCTTTCTTTATCTTTCTTTCCTTTTCTTTCTCTTTTTTTTAAAAAAAAAAAAGAGTTGCCTTGGTCATGGTGTCTCTTCCCAGCAATGGAACAGTTTCTAAGACATGGCCAAAGGACAACAGTTGTCTATGGAGGGAAGGAGATATGCTGGACTGGAGGAATCAGCTCCTGAGCATCAGCGTGGCCCCTCAAGCACTGAGGAGATCTTTGGACTACCTTGCAGATCCAGGACTGTGACCAATCAGAGCCTAGGCTGGATTGCTTAGCTGACCCCTGTCCTAGCTCTTCTTTTATTTAACCCTAAGGCTCCTGTCACAAACATGGCATTCTGGTGCCGTGTATTTGCTTCTCTTCCTAATGGACCACAACGGATTCCACTTTTCCTTCTGTACTTCTCTCTTTAATTGGAGTACTTGCATTGGAAACTAAGACTATCCTTGATTGCCAGAGCGAGGGCTGTGCAGCACACTTCCTTACCATTAGCTTGCACACTTGGACAGTGGAGCAGGGTCTAGGGTTTTTCATTGTTGGTTTCTTTCTTTTTAGCAGTGTTCATGCACAACACTGCTGGATTATTGTTTGTAACTTGTCATTCTTGCTTTCCTGCCATGCTCAAAACATTTCTATGTTCCTTCATGCTCTGTAGTATAATACCCAGAATGCTTTGGCAGGGTTCAAAGTTCTTACTAATTTCTTAAGATATTGTCCATGCCATTGATAAATTTCAAATCAAATGAAACTGCTCAAACATTCAATGCGTGTCACTAACAGCCCCGGGCCTCTGCCTCTGATAGACTTAATACTTTTGTCAGTGATAAAGGGACAGAGCCAGAGATCCACACTGCCACCCTCAATAGCCCGAGGAGTTCTAGGTACCTCAACTCAGGATAAACCTGAAGTCACAGCTTTGATGCTGAACAGAATTTCAGGCATAGTCAGTACGATACAGCAGATGTGGAGGTTTTGTTAAAGATATTCTATTGTAAACTTACAATAAGGGTTAGGGGAAAGAGAGGCACTCAGCTGAAGAAGGACTCACTAAAGGCCATGAGTATGGGGTTTTCCAAGAAGAGTCACTCAGAAAGCTAGACAAACTGACATGTGGGTCCAGGCTCCTCAAGGGAAATCTGCAATTGTCATAGCACAAGCCATATATGATTGTAATGGCTCTCATGTTCCATCTCAAACTGTTGCTAAGAAGCCTTTTCTCCCTTTCTTTTTTCTTCTGATGAGAAAGATAAGTGAGGCATGGCACATCGGGAGATGCTGTGGATGGAATTATAATCTAAAAGGTGAAGCCAGGGCCTCTAAGTTATCACAAGGTGTTTAGTGCATGCATGCCTTTGCCTATAGATGAGCTTCTAGCCGGATTCCTAGAAAACCTAAAGCTTGTTGGGAGGGGAGGGGGGGGGACTTAATAATTGTTACTTGTGTTGGAATTTCTGCTTCTCTGATGGAGAGTCTTTGCCCACCAATTATCTTTAAGAGGTGGGACCAAGTTAGGGTTTGGCTTTCTGGGACCAGGAGAAAAACGGCAAGGCTTGTGGGGCCCAGGTGCTCTCTCTCTGTGTGGTTCTCTCGCAGCACAGCTGAGCTTGAACTTCTCATTCCTGTTTTGTGAGTTTTCTCCTTATACTAAATAAAAATATAATTGTTTTATCCCAAATCGAGCTAACTTCTACACCTCTCTGCTGACAACCAGATTCATGTTCTTCCGAATTGCCTCTGTCTTCCTCTCTTGCCTTATCTCTACTTTCCTCCTTGTCAACATTCTCGATCTTACCTTTTCCTTAGTCACTGAAGCCTAATGCTCTTGCTGGAGAAGACCACCACTACAAACGTCAGAGTGTTCCACCTGCCCCTGCATGTCATGGGTACTTTTTAACTTTGGTTATACCATAGTGTTATACATTCTTTTTCCTATATAGAAATCCATTGTTGTGGTTGTGCACAACAGCTACCAGCAAGTTTCAAGGGAGCTACAACAACTTTTATACAACGTTTTCCTTAGGGCAGTCTTGGCTGTTTTAGAGAAAGATAACTTGTCAAACCATGGTAAACATGGTACACAATCCTTTGATAATAATTGCTTATTCAAGCAGAGAGAACAGATTCAAACTAGGTCAGTTTTAATCAACTACCAATCAGATCCTTGGTGTGGGAAGTCCTTCTGTATATGTGTTGCTTATATTGGTTAATGAATAAGACTGTTTTGGCCAGTGGTTTAGCAGAATAGAGTTAGGTGGCAAAGCTGGGAGAAAGAAGGCAGAGTCAAGGAGGTACCACAGGAGACAGATGCCTCCGCCAGAGCTTGCTGAAACTTTGCTGATAAGCCACGACCTCATGGTGATGCACAGATTAATAGAGATGGGTTAGTTTAGGATATAAGAGCTAGCTAGAAATATGCATAAACTATTGGCCAAGCAGTGTTTTAAATAATATGGTTTCTGTGTGATTATTTTGGGACTCTAGGCAGCCGGGAAACAACCGAGCAGCCTCCAACAACAGATCCTGCCCCAATGATCATAGTTAATTGGTCTAGAGCTATCTATTGACTTACACAAACTTCCTCAATTGGTCTGATCATTGTCTTCCTGTGACTCAACCTGTGATATATAACACTGAAAAGTTGTCCATGGCCTCAAAAAATGATATTGGAGTGTCTCACTTCGCAGCTTTAGCAGACTTGTGACTGAAGAGACAGGCATCTAATAGGGGTGAACTTTGGTGTTACTACAGTAGCTCTCAGAGTTCAATACACCTTTTTAAAAGGTTTATCTTCTTAAAAAGAGTCTTCTGTGTGGCCAAGAGCTGAAGCTGAAGAGAAAATAACAAATAGTGCGGGCAATGGACCCCAGGAGATTGAGGACTTGATGGGGTTCTGACAGGGTACAGAAGCAGATAACACATTCCACACCAATACAAAGTACTAATAGAAAAGAATGCATAACATCGGTAGGAAGGCCATTAACAGTGTAATGTCCTTTCGTCCGAGGGAAAATGATTTCTGTTAAAAGCAAGGTGTACCTTATTAACCAAAACACAGAGAAGCGCTATGAGACAAAAAACAAATCAAATCAGAGCTTCTTTTTGGAAACGTGTTCAAAGATCTTCATAAAATACACCGGGCTTAAATTAACATAGGGTCTGTGAAGAAAAACAACTGAAACAGCATAGTTCATCTGGGCAAAAGCTCTTTAAGTACCACATACATTCAGGAACAACCTCTCTTCTGGTCTTGTTCATTGTGTTCTATTAGCTTCTAGTCAGGGCTGGCTAGAGCATTCAATCTAGAAGAATCTTATCTACGAAACAGCCTTTAGTTAGTCATTACTAACTCGTCTGACTGTATTCTCATTCCCTACTTTGTAAACAAGTTTTCTTTGTTCGAGAAACTGAGAAAATACCTGGTTTGGTGTTTTGTTTTTATGTTGTTTTTAATGTCCAAAGAGAAACAACCAAGTTTGTTTTAGAAGTCTCTCAATGAAAATCTCTTAAAATTAGAAGTTCTATTTAACTCATGTCTCCATACTTTCATAATCACATGAAAGATGACATAACTCAGGGTCTCATTAGCCATTTGTTAAGTGAAATGCAATGTATATGAACAACCTAAATATGATTCTGGCTAATTGGAGAGGACTGTTTTTCATTTGCCTGAAAGTCCCAGCAAACATTAGGCAAATAGAGAGACAGGTGTACTTCACCTTGAGAGGATGTGAGTGGCCTTGAAGGTGCTTTGGTCAAAACTCTACTTTATAAATAAAGGCGCTGGAGGTAAAAGGAATGTGTCAGCCTAATAGAGTTGTTAGTATAAAGTCAATTCTGGTAAATCTATGTTAGTTTTATGCAAATCATATTTAGTTACCAAAACTAACTCCAATATGCCGTAACTTGATAGCTGGGAGGTGGTGGCACACACCTTTAATCCCAGCACTCTGGAGGCAAAGGCAGGTGGATCTCTGGTAGTTCAAGGCCAGCCTGGTCTACAGAGTGAGATCCAGGACATCCAAGGCTACACAGAGATACCTTAACTCAAAAAACCAAAATCAAACCAAATCAAAGCAAACAAACAAACAAAAACCCTATCCTTTGCCAGGTGGTGGTAGCGCACACCTTTTTTCCCCAGCACTCAGGAAGCAGAGACAGGTGGATCTCTATGAGTTCAAGGCCAGCCTGGTCTACAGAGTGAGTTCTGAAACAGGTTCCAAAGCTACAGAGAAACCCTGCCTTGAAACACACACACACAAAAAAAAAAAAAAAAAAAAAAAAAAAAAAAAAAAAAAAAAAAAAAAGATGAGGCCTTAAAATTGTCCCCCTTTCCTCACCAACCACATATTAATTTTAAGCAAGGATATACTTGTTTTAATATAGTCATTTTGTTTAAAAGAGCTAACTTAGTGTGAATCTTTCACAATATTCTTTAAGCAAGACTGATTTATTTCTTTTTGAAAATATCTTAACCATAAAATACATGTAAGGAATTTATTTATTTATTTGATTACTTGCTTTTCTTTTTTGCTTTTCCACAAGACATGGTCTCATGTAGATTATATAGAAGAGCCAGAAAGTCTGATCTTTTTGCCTCAGCCTCCGTAATGCTGTCACTATGCCTAGCGCAAGAATTTTAAATACTAATTTTAAAATGATAGTAATAGGAAAGACAATTTAGAAGCAAATTTTTGATTAGCCAGTATACACTATTAAAATATTTACTTTTCTATAATGGTCCCCTTATCATGATTCCTTACATTCTAGGGAGCACGCAGCTCTTTTGAAAAAACTTGTGGATTTTAGAGAAAAAGCAGGAGCAAACTGTAAAATGGGCAGGTCACCATCTTCTGACATGAAAATCAATGGGAGGAGATTCTAAAATGGGTGGGTCACCATCTTCTGACATGAAAGTCAATGGGAGGAGACTCTGAAATGAGCCAGTCATCATCCACTGATCTGAACAGCAGTATAAGGAGAACAGAAACTCTAATATAAAATAGCTACACAGGTATTAAATCAATCATGATACTTAACCTCCCATCCCAAGGCGAGAGAAGTAAATCTGACCCCTTGGAGGCAGCATCACTCTTGGGCAGCCAATACCATTGCTCAAATGCATATTCAAGGGCTTTGCAAACTACAGAGCCCCCTGGACACCGAACTCTGTTGATTTGCCTTTCGGTCTTTTCCATAAAAAGGACAACAAAAATATACTGATTTCTTATTCTGTTGAATTTGAAGGTTCGGCCCATGAGGTGTGGAAGACCAGTGATGAAGCTGATGAACTTCTCTAACAGAGGCAGCGAGTTTAATTCCAGGCAGCAGAATCTATCACACAGTCAATCAGATTTCAGTGCCTAAGGACTCTCACATCAATGTACTTTTTCACGTGACTACCACCTTCGTCTAGGGCCTAATCATCTCCCACTTGAACTAATACTATCATCAAGTAATTGCACTCTCTACCTATAGCCTACTTTCAATCTAATCTTTCATCCATAATTTTCTCAAATCAGTCTTGCTAAGGATGCCTCTTCTAACTCATTATTGTTCTGTTCAAAAATGTAAATGACTTTTCAGGGCCTTCTACATGGGCTCAAATTTCTAACCCTCAAATTCTGGGGCAAACCTAATCAGTCTTTAACCCATCTTTCTCAAGTTCAGTCTTTGCACAATTGGGGACTGACAAGGTTTTTCTCAGAACTATGAGTCATATGTCTTTGCTACAAGTATTTAATTGAGCACTTCCCTTGGAGAAAAGAGTAGAGATGTGTCTCACTAGGACTTTATTTATTCACAATTATTGTCATCATCACCTGTATAGATAGGCATGAGCTAGATCTTATCAAAGGGCCATAGACAGCCGAATCCACTGTAGAAGAACATTTATTTCTTCCATACTGGTCACTCTCTGGGCCCTAAAACAGCTGTTCAGTGGTGTTTCCCAGGAGGGATAAAGCATGGGCTCTCTCTGTCCTTACCTGGAAAAGCTCACAATGTGCTTTATACATGAGATCACTCTCTGATTACCTCACACATCCCATAAAGGTAGCAGATTTTGCCACAAGCAAAGTTTCATGTTGGAGGAGTTGGGAAATCTTTCTAGTGAGAGGGAGCAGGAAGAAGTCACGGTCAGAAGAGGCAGTACAAGTTAAAAAGCAGAGACTCAGAACCACTAATTCACTAATGGTGAATTGGCTCAGACAAGCATAGATAACAAGAAAGATGGATTTAAAACTGGTTTAAACACCATACTAATGAGTTCAGGTTAGTTCCTTTGAACTACTCTGCCCTTAGCCCTCAGCAGAAGGTCCTGCTTTTTGATTGCCATTTTAAATGAGGACGCCTTAAAATATGTTCCTATTTGTTAATGATTTCTGGACAAGCTTGATCATATATAATAGCTATTATAGTAATAAACTCATGTAACTGTCAAGAGTTTTGCAGATTTCCTTTTTGCTTCACATATTAATGAAAAATAACAGTTTGGCACCCTCTGTTATATCCCTACATCTTGCATTCTTTTTTATCTTGTTTGTACCAGCAATGACATTTAGCGTAAACTCAAGCGAGAGAGGCGAGCATATAGGCCTTCCTTGACTTAAAAGGGGAAGCTTTTAACAATAGGAGACCTGTGTCAAGTACTGTAGTGACAGAAGCGTGCTTTAGAGCAGAATTATACAGGACACATAGTCAAGACTCACTCGTGTTTGCTGAAGAAGACTTGGCCTGTGATGCTCCATCAAGAGAGTGCACCTCATGGTGTTGATTCCGACCACTCTGATAATAAGCCACATTTCACTGTTTGATTCACCAAACTGGTCAAACTTTAATTAAGCCACAAATTCTCATGGGTCACTGTATGGATATCTAAAAGTATGGTTACTGCGATTCATGGTGGGCTGCACACAAATCTCCATTGCATAGAAGAGAATCATGTAAATTACTTAAAGTCAGACTGACCTTATATTTCTCTTTTAAGTCATCTTGGCACATATAACCATTAAGATGTGAACACAGGATGCTCTTTCTGAAAAAAAAACTACCTAATAAGTTTTGAAAAACCAAAAAGTCTTGAGAAAGGTATTTTTTATATAAATTGTATGAGAAAATTGTCATATGCTGTTTGTGCTTGTTCAGAACTGACTCTGAGAAAAATGATGACTTGAAAAAAAGACTTGAGCAAGTTTATTTCAAGTCTGTTCCAAAACTCCTTGTCTGGTGGCAGGCTTGACCCTGGTGGCAGGCTGGTCCCCTCATACTAGGACAAGGAAAAAGAACAATAATAAACAGCCAAGGGTATTAAAAACATTGTACCCCTGAGAACATTGATATGTGAACTATTTCTAACCTGGGTTGCTACTAGTTGTCTATCCTAAGGTATAAAAATACTTGCAGTGGCAATGAGAAGCCAGAAGCTCCTCTGGGAAGAGATTAGCTCTTCTCTGTTCTCCCCAAGGGTCCCATACAGGTTTCCCTGGTCAGTTTCTCCTGGATGTTTTGAGCTTCAGATCTGATGAAGATCTGAATCAAAAAGCAGCACTGTCTGATAACAATTCTGCAGACATTCTCCTATATGAAAATGATACCATGTGGAAAATTATTTCTTTGATAGCAGAATAATTAAGATAAATGACAACATTTGATTCAGTAGAAACAGAAGCCTAAATTGCTCTTTTTCTTGGGGGAGGGACACATCTATATCAGTTCTATATTGTGTTATGAATATCAGTTCTATATTATGCTCTCATTAAAAGTATTTTTTGATGTTGTAATTATATAGACAAAATATCTAACCAATACTGAAGCAAATCCTGAGGGACGTTCTGTTTCTTGTTGCTACATGGGGATTACCTGATTTTGAACACTACCCAGAGGTAAGCTATTTGTGAGACTTAGCTATCTTTTTTTCATACAGATATTTTCGCTGTAATGGCATCTCCTTTAATTGATTTTTATGCTTTCACAAAATGCATGATTTTAGTACATCAGTCCAGTAAAATTACCTCTAAAAAAATACACTGGGTTTCGAGCTTCCAAAATGTGAAAGAGGGTTATGGGAAAAATGACATGGAAGCTACCAGAATATTTTATTCTACAAATATAGAATATACTTTATTCTAGGAATATATTTTTATTGCAAACAAAAAGTTTTAAACAAACAAGCATGTCTTATAAAACAAGAACAAAATACAGCCAACTAAAGCTTAAGCAACATTCTTCAGATGTGTGAATAGAACACTTTATGTGGATCCTGTCAACACATTCTAATGAGTTTTTTCTTTATTTAAAAATGGCTGATTGTAAATAAAAGCCACTCTAACAGTTTCCGAGAAGTTACACAAGGAGAATGTGACACCCTGGTGATAATAAAATGTCAATTCATTCTTCTAAGTGAGTCCACAAGATCATTCAGTACTGTATAACCAAAATACTTTCAGCTACAAACCACTCGAGGCATAAGGCAATTCATTCACAAAACCCAGTGCCTTATGGAATGCAAGATTTTACCAAATAGTTAACATTTGTACTGATTTCAGAATATTCTATCCAATCAATATCTTGTAAGAGACTTCACAGGTTGTTATGAGGTTGTTGTAAGTAAATGCACTGCTTTTCTGAGGAGCAGGTCATGCCCCCAACTTGGACTATTTCTCACAACGTGGTTACTGTCTGATTGTGCCCGCCCTTTGATCCCATCTTTTTTCAAAGGCAGGGATCTATCTCGGCAATCGTGGTATCTGCTGCCCTTTCCCTACTCCCTCTGACATCAGCGTTCAACTCACACTTGGTAATGGTGACAGAAGACAAACCCAGCATGTAAACCCTTCCAGCCATGATTTGAATCTCTGCTCTTAAAAATCTCTGAATGTATTAAACATTTTTCCAAACTTCATCCTAATTCTTCTTTGAGATACTGTCTCCATATTAACAAAACTCCCTTACTTCCATCTTTACTCCTACAACATTGTTCTGGCTGCCTTGCTCACACAAAATTAAAAATAAAAATTACATAACATGGGAAAAACTTAAAACAGGTCTAACCGGCTAACCTGCAAGAACATCCACTTCCCATGTGTTATCTACATCCTCTCTCTACTGTATAAAATTTGCTTCCCTTGATCTAGTCTACTAAGAGAATCCACAGGTCAAAACAAAACAAAACATGTACACATAGAAGTGGCTAAAAATGTGTCCCATGGCATAAGTGAAAGGCTTTTCATGATATGGAAACATCAACTTTATTTTTCTTCTAGCTTCTAAAGTGAAAGACTTCCTTGACTTTAAAAGGAATACTATGGAATTTCAATTGTGATTTGCCTTTCTTTCTTATATATCATCTCTCTTGTACTATCAGGATATTTTTACACAATAGTATTTTTAGTGTTCACTTACTGCTAAAATTATCATCACCTATTAGTCACAGTTCCTTCAAAAATGTTCTAGGGGAGCCAGTGCTTTGTTCAATTATGTAGCAATAAAATAAGAGTTTGGATTGGCTCTTTTCCAAATGACTTGGAACAAAAAAGAATTCATATTCCGCATAACTTGTAGTTTCCTTTCTCAGGTAGAGACACTATATCATAATAATTTCTGCATCCAAACTGTTCCATTCTACTTCATGGCCCTTGGACAGAAATAGATCACAAGGTAACACTGTGATCACAAACCTAAAAAAATTAAACTGCATTTATGCATATTAGAAAAAATGTCTTTGCTTTGAAATGTTAAAAACCAAAATTTTCTTATAACATCCTTTGATCAATATAGTCCAAACAAATTATTTATTTTAGATATTAAACTACTCAGTTTTGATTTCTCTGTAGATGTTGAAATTTCTATTATGACATATTTTCTTATGAAAAATTACCATGCAGCACAAAAATGAAAATATCATGACTTACAGAGACTCGTGACTTACAGCAAGACAAAATTGTTAGAAAAACTTCAAAGATAGAAAATGCAGAAGCTAAACAGAGGCCATCAAAGGGGCCAAAGCTCTACTTTCACCAAAAGGAATGAATACGTAGGAGAACGGTTCAAACATGAGCACTGAAATGAACATTTGTAATAAATGAAAAGAAAAGGCTGGCATGTATTTTAATTAATGGAATTTTGCTATCGTGAAGTAGTTAAAAACTAGTCCTTGAAAGCTCACGGCTGTGAAGCACACATCCACATGGGAAGCAGAGCAAGATTAACAATTGCAGTGAACAGTTACTTCTGGGTGCTGACAGGGAATGACATGGCTACTTCAGAAAATGCACTAATGTCATCTAACAGTAGGGGTGGCCAAGGGGAAGATCCTAATTTCATTGCCAGAGCAGAAGAGTTCCTATGAGAAATGCCTAGAAAATAGTCCAAGTAATCCTAAACCTACCTCTGATACCATTTTAACAAAATTCAATAAAATCAAGTAGCTGTAGACTCTGAATTTTCCCAATTATCATAATTTTAAAAGAAACTTATGAAAGTTATTTCTCACACTAGGAATCCATGCTGAAGCAATAAATTGGAGTTCGTATGTAAGAAGGTATTTTCTATTATTGTGTAAATTACCCAAAAGGTTTAGCATAAAGATATTTCGTAGGGATACTGTTAACCATAATCAAAAGTTTTCACACCCAAGCACATCTGATATTTTTCCATCTGGTCACAGTATTGAAAAGCATTTTTATAGAATGAAGAGAGATTCGGCTTTACATGCCATTTACTTTCAATCATCTTTAAACTAGCTTTGAAACAAAATAGATGCTTATAATTATAAAGGTCGTAAAATTCTTGCAACAACATTAAAATGTGGGCAATTACAATGGCATAAGAAGAAGCAAACACTGGTCTAACATAAAACGCTGTATAGTCACCTCCTTGTTTTTATGTATTCATTCAATATTACAGTGATTATACCTTTATCAAAACTGTGTATAAGCATACTTTCATGAGCATCAAATTTACCCCATGGCTAAATCATGTTATTTAATTAAAGTTCCATGCTAATTTGCTCAGGTCATGTATTAAATTTTTATTTTGTGTGAATATGCTCATTTTACCAATCACTTATTTACAATTGATTTAGAGAAGGGGGTCTTTTCTTCTTAATCATGTGAAGATAGAAATTTGTACAGTTGGGGAACTGAGAGTTCATAACCAAAACTATCTACTCTTGCTTGATTTTGTGGCCTGTTTTGCACAAGAGTGTTCTAGTTTCTTTCAGTGACATCTTCCTCAAGAAACTGAATATAAATGTTGGACTAGAAGTTATCTACGATTTCTCTTCCTTTTGTGAATTACTTGGTTGCTGCAACTTATTGTTAATATACTATATTAATAAGCCATTATTAACCTTTCATTCATAATATCAGTCAATTCTATTTTTAGCCTACACAGTTTCAGCAAAACAAGTCAAAGATGCAAATGACAGTAATAAGAAGTACACAGGAAGTCATAAAACAGCAAAACCCAAAGATATCAGGATGAGACATTTGTTGTCTTGAATCTTCTCTGGTGGATTACACCTGAATGTTTACTTGAGCACAGGGGGAGCTTTAAACTGGCATAACTAGACTCTAGTGATAGCCATCTAACCGCACTTACAGTAGTCAGTTAACCCATTGTCTACAAAGGAACAAACCAAGAAGATTCTAGAACAAGGCTGATTACTGTCCAAGACGAGACATATGTGAGAAGCAGTGGCATCCACTGTGAAGCTGAGTGGGAGCCAAATACAAAGTTTGGTTCATTGTACACGGGAGGGAAGTATCCCAGACAACCCCGACTCCATCAGGTGAGCTGCCAGTGTCAAGGAGAGCCCACTACCTATTCGATGGGAGAGCTGAATCAGGAATGCACATGAAACATAATTTCGCTCACCTGCCCTGCACAATCTTTAAATACACTGGCAGGCAAGCAACCTCTCCACTGAGAAGTTCACAAAAAATGTAATTCTCAAGACTCTAGTTTAAGAGAATAGTTAGAATTCAATGCTTGGAATCAAAAAAATTAAAATGATTAACAGATGAATCACTTAATCGACAGTTAATAGAAAACATGTTCAGAATCTCTACACTCGGGTCAGTTGTGGTGCTGTGCACCTGGAATCCCAGACCTGTGGAAGTCAAAGCAGGAGGACTGTGTGTTCAGAGATACATAAATACTCGGAACAGCCAACCAAATAGTCAAATAAAATAAAATTCTGTGCTCAAAAATCATAGCTTAAACTTATAAGGAATGTATTGGATTGTTTGGTGCTTTTTGTTTTGCTTTGTTTGGGGAACTCAGAAGTTTTCCCAGTGGAAGATGCTATTGGAGCAGAAGCAAAGAGCACATCCTAAAAGCAAACACACAGCTATTAAAACTCATGTGAGCACAAATAGTTTAGTCTATGATGTGAGGGATTGATTTTTTTAATTCTAGAGAAGGTATTACATTTAATTTTGGAAAATAGAAATAATATTAGTTTCCTGAATGGAAATTAACAGCTTTGTTTAACTCATAAATTAAAAGTAGGCTTGAATAAATATTTTTCCTTCATAAAAAAGGAGGACTACTAGATTTCAAAATAATTTTGTTTTTACTTAAATTATTGATTATACTATAATTAACAAATAGATTTCACCTAAAACATTAGTGTAAATCAAATGGCCTTCAGAGATACATACATGTTTGCCAAAGCTTTATGTGCTATAATTTCTCATTGTAATAAATGCAATGAGATCACCTCTCACAGGTAGTTCTTCTCTTCCGTTTTACAAAAAGGACACTTCCACATTGGTTATTGTTTTGTGGGTGTCTTTATAGCCACAGTTCAGTGATTCGAAGCAGGGCAGAAAATGGAGCCACAAGAGCTGAACAATCACAGAACACATTTCAGACACTATGAAATTCCCAGCATCCAACTCCCCATTTTATTATTGTCTTTTCTATTTCTAAAAATGTCTGTGTATATGCACAGTCACGAGTGCATACTTGTTAATATGTATGTATGCCTTGGTTTGTGCGTGTGTATATGTATGTGGACTTGGGGCAGGAGCAGCAGTTGACATCCAATGTCGTCTTCAAGCCCTGTACAGATTATAGTTTTGAGCCAGAATCCCTTACTGAACTTGGAGCTCTGCATTAGCACAGACTTGCTGGCCAGTGAGTCTCATCCTCTTGTGTCCTCCTTTTCAGGGCTGGGAGTAGAGGTACTTTCCACCATGCCGTGCATTTTATATGAGTTCTGGGCATCAAAGGCACCTACATAACAAGCCTTTGCCCACAAGCAATCCTTCCAGCCCTCCTTTTCTTTGTCCAGCAAGAAAGCAAAGAGAAAGCAACTGATTGGCAGTCATAATAATTACATTATCAGCATTTTACCAGCTTCAGTTTAAAATGAACAAAATACCAAATCCCTCAAACGTTCGGACTTTATTATCAGTAGCTTAACATACACCTGATAGGAAACAACACAATTAATACTTCATTTCGATATCATTAAAATAATGAAGTCACAGAAGTTAAATACCATTTATTATGGACTTGACCAACAATGTGGTACATGCACTCTTATTGGTCAAAAAAATACACCTATATTCAAGTGATTTATTTTCTTTTAAGTCACTACTAGAGTTCCTCACTAATTTTCCTGCATTATAAGAAGCACAAGACATTTCTAACCTTTCTCATTTTTCTTTCATCTTTGGTAGAATTTAGGTTAAGTAATATTTTTATATAATTACTACTCAAAGGCAATTATAGGCCTTGAGAGTTTATAAAAATCATCATTAGTATGACTAGAGAGAAAAAGGAATGGTGTGTTAAAATTTCTCCCACAATCCCACATGTTTATTCAAATCTAGTTCTTACGCTTTTCACCAAAGTTAAGCCCAAGTGACAGCATATTTTGTGGCAATAACATGGGCTCTTCAAAACATACATATATATATATATACATGTGTATACACACATATATACACATATGTATATATGTATATATATACACACACATATATATGAAGCTCTTTTATTAGAGGCCGCAACCTATTAATTTTTGACAAAATATGAGCTATATGTTTTACACAAGCATGTGTGAGGATGCTAAATAATTCCTTTGTCCTGTCCATTTATAACAAATGTAACTTTGGAAAACTAAGGCTTTTAAACAAACAAGAAAATCAGCTGCAGTTTCCACTCACTAAGAAATTCTCCACTTTCATGAGTTACGGGGAAGACTCATAAATAGAAAATTTCTATATGCACTCAAAGTAAAAGAAAAATCCATAAAATATCAGTGTAGTCACATTCTATGGATAAGCAGAGAATAGAGCGTGTCTGTGTTTCTGCTATAAGTTAAATGCTAACAAAATGTCACTTATGAACACTCCCAGAATGTGCCACCCCCAAGCATGCCACTCTGACACAGGATTACTTTGAGTTAAGGGTATCTGAAAAACAACAGACATGAGGTGGGCACACTAATCTCCTCCCTTATCCTTGAACACAGAGGATTAAAACTCCCAAGCAAAAGCTGTCCTCCCTCTAGTTGGAGACAAGAAACATTCTTCAATAGAGAGCCATAGCTGAGAAAACTTTACTTGTTCAAATAATTTTTATCTTCTTTTAGCCTCTCCACATTATTTAGTTACTTGTCTAAAATTACGTGTCTTTGTTTAACCTAATACAAAGGTAGGTGAGTTTCACAATGTTTAAAGGTCTTTGCTTCTCTATAAGGACGTTTGCAACATCTAAAACATATTAAATTTGGATTCATTGTTCTGATAATCTGTTTGACATCAATTTCATTGTGAGACAAAGATGGGACCAAAAAAGGAAGCAAGGAAACCCACCTCTTCTACACTAATACTATGATTTCTACTACTTTTGCGTTGAATGAAGGAAAATTGTTGCCTGTATGTCTTCTTACATATTTTACTGGTTAAACATCAATTGAAAACAGACAGAAGACCTATCTGTGAGGAAATGGAGATCTTCCAACTGGAAAGTCAGACTCTCGTGAAACACACACACATACACACTTTGATAGCCTAAAGGTATTTTCCCAACATGAAGAGTTTCATTACGAAGTCTCTGATCAGTCTTGGCTGACAGAACAGAGTGAACTATTAGGTTACACTTGGCTCTCCACCTTTGAAAGGCAACTTTCTCAGAAACAAGGTACAAGCTGACTCACCGGTCCAAAAGAATTGCTATCAAAACTGTGTCCATGGTGATCGCCTTCAACCCACATGTGACCACGGGGAACTTTGACCAAACGGTTTTTGTGTCCAATGGTTCTGAAAACAAACAGTGAGACCAATGAGATAAGAGCAGGAAGGGAACTTTAAACCTAGATGCAGAATTAGGAAGGAAAGAACAGCTATTAGAAAGAGAAGAGTGACTGACCTAGAAATCAAACCCAGGTTCCCCTAAAGTAAGCTGTGGTTCAGCATCTAAACTGTCTGTGGGAACCATGGATAACAAGTGTGGCTTTGGGAAACAAAAGGGGCAAAGTTAAGTTTTTAAACAGACCAGACAAACAATACATCAGCTGTAGAGTCCACTGACTAAGGTCATCTTGACTTTAATAATGACTTACTGTATAGATTCATAAATAGATAATTTCTATATGTACCCAAAATGAAGAAAATCAATAAAGTAACTGTAGTCAAATATTCTATGGATAACCATGGAATACGTTTCTTCCTTTGTATAAGAAAAAAAACCTGCTTACAGGTAAAACCCAAACACCAAATATAGTGTTTTGCTACTTAATTCACACTATACATACTTAAAATCTTTAACACGCCTCAATAAAAGGAACATATATTTGTCTTCTTGCATTTATGCTAGTGCTTAACTGTTTCAATCTACTTATGAGAATTAAGATTCAAAACTGGGGGCAGGAGGGCTGGCTCAGAGGTTAAGAGCATTGGCTGCTCTTCCAGAGGACAGAGGTACAGTTCTCAGCACTGATATGGTGACACAGACCTCTAACTTCAGTTCCAGAGGATCTGACACGTCCCTCTGGCCTCCATGAGGCACCAGGCACACATGTTGCTGCACAAGCATGCATGAAGACAAAACATGGCTACATATAAAAATTAAAGATTTGGAGACTCAGCATTAGTGGGCAAGAAAGGAATCTGGATGGTTTCTTGGCATCTATATATAGACTCAGTATTATTGGAAAACTTTTGCTCAGAACTACATTTTTCTTAAAAACAAACTTTGCACAATTCCGAAGAGGAACCGTCAATGACAGATGACATACAGCGATTATTCATATTTTTAACACAGGAGAGGAAGGGGCAGGAGCATGCGCTCTCACATTGTTGGTGGTTGTGGGAAACGATTCCAACTTTCTGCTTCCATTTCCTTTCTGGATCTACTCTGGCAATGTTTTATGGTCATGCCTGCTAGCCTTCTACTTGAAAAAAATCAATTTCTAGGAAATATTAGAAATATGGACGAATGTTTGTTATAAGGGATGCTCAATCCACATACTTTAATGCTCCCATTCCCAAATGTAACTTACCCAAACAACTAGCCACACAGTGTTGGTAAATAAGTTATAAAACAATTAACTAAATAAAAGACAGAATTAAAATAAAATTTGATTTAAAGCGCACAAAAATACTTCTTTTGGGAGCAAATAACTTTATATTTCCTTTATTTCCTGAAGCACCCTGGAAAACAATAACGTACACAAGCTTCTCAATAAAGGTTTGCTGAATGAATGAGCAAATTAATGAATGAAAATCACTCTGATAGCCAGCATGTTCAGAAACTGAGGCTGGTGTACTGTTCTGCGGTACGGAATCTCGCTGAGGCTAGTCTGTTAGTGAGCAAGCTGTGCAGGCACAGAAGAATGCATTAAAAAGGGAGAGTACACATAAATCGGTGCCAGAGAAATTGAAACTATTCATTATCTTGGATGGTTTTTAATTTTCAAGATAATTTCAGTGTTGAATTGCTTTGCTTTAGATCAGTAAGTCATCCATGCAAGAAAGCAATATTATGGCCATTAGAACCCCACGGTAAGTTAATGGTTGCTGTTTGTCTTTAATTACTATAGGGAAGGAGGTTTGCAGCTTTTTAGAGAAAAGCAAAAGCAAATTTAACACATCTCACCCTCATACACTTTGCAATAGAAGTGCTCTTCAATTAAAGTCACTCCATTAGTTCCTGACATCATTCCTTTAGGAGCTGGTGTGGAATAACCCGTATACACCTCAAATGTCAATGATGAGGAGAACACATATGGTTAGCTGCATTAAAGGTACCATCTCCTAACATATGCGGACATGTTCACCTTAGTAAGCTGAGTATTTTTGATAAACCATGATTGAAATTAGATTTTTCTTCAAATAATCATTTAACAGTCACAGAGTGTGTTATATGAAACAACATACTATATAGTGCATACACACACACACACACACACACACACACACATATTCACTCCAGGTCTTGGGGATATCTCCCAAGGATGAGTGCCTGCCCTATGTACTCATATTAACTTATTTTTGTTGTTGCTTGGAAGGTTCCTAGGGAAGGAACCAAAATGAGCCTCAAATCTTGAAAGACTTTCAATTGCTTGGTAGTGACTACCTATGGGGTAGAGAAGAAGTCCAAGGTCAGCAAAAGGCTTGGTAAGCTAGGAGCAAACAATCTGTCAAGCTTTGGAAAGGAATGGGCTTATCACAGGAATTATCATAAAGTCTCCTGCACATTCATAGTATAAAAAAAAAAAAAAACCATGGGTGTGAAGGCACTTTGAGACCCAAACACATAGACTAGTAATTGTAATATATGTATGTGTGTGTGTGTATAGTAAATATATATAAAGTAAATCCAACACAACATTACAACAACAATGAAATAGTGGGCCAAACATATTCTTCTAGAAGCTAGAATGATATAAAAGTCAGATTGAACTTTAGGTGCTATAAGAATCAGGACACTTGTGACAGAAAGCTACAGTAGAACCGGAGGACCACTGAAGGCATCAGGCTTCTTTGTGGTGACCATCTTACATAAGGAACTTGCGCTTTCTTTATCCCATTATTTCCTAGCCATTTACAAAGCTTTAATTTACTTTTTTATACACACTAAGATTGGACGTGGGCTCATGGAGCTATTTATCTACTGTCTATCTATCCCTGTTAAAGTGTGACCTATAAGAATGTGCCTTTCTTATAGAACGTCCTTAGAGCCCCAAAATGCTCAACAAATGTTTGTTAAATACATGACAAATGAATTTAGAAGTGATTTTAGATACTGTCACAAAGGCAGTACGATACTATGGAAAGCACAATGATTCTCAAACAGTCTAAAGAAATTTCAACCTTAATCCATGATTCTCAAGTAAGCTTTTAAGTTATAGTTAGCTGCCAACTTTACAATAGGAGGAACAGCATCCACCTTAACTAGGTTCAGCTGGAGGCTAGAAATGAGCTGCAAACACAGGGAGGGGAGGTTGCTATCCAGTGTCATCTCTTCAGTTAGGTTATCTTGGTTTGGTTACTTGACATTTTCAGGTGCATAGGATTTTGAACAAGTTGATAAAACTCAAAGGGGCAGTTTCTCATTGAAAACAGTAGACAAAAGTGTGGGGAAGGAGGGAGAGAGAGAGAGAGAGAGAGAGAGAGAGAGACAGAGAGAGAGACAGAGAGAGAGACAGAGAGAGAGACAGAGAGAGAGACAGAGAGAGAGACAGAGAGAGAGACAGAGACACAGAGAGAACATAACTCTAAGGTTACTCCATGGGTAAGAGTAGCATGTACTGAACACTAAGTAAATGTGTCATCTTAGACGGGAGCCTGTTCTTAAGCAAAGCACCGGTTACGGTTCTGATGCACATTTAGAACCCAGCAAGTGGTAATGATTATTGCCAGTCTCCCTTGGCCCTTTATTTTCCTCCATTTTACAATTCAGAATGTGTTGAGGTTCACTATCAGTTAGAATCCGTCTTCAAATTACCGGAGATATGCCTCAATGATTTTTTTCTTGCAGTAGTGCCGTGCCTGTGACTATTTTTAATGGTACAGTGACTCTTTTTTCTTTCTTCTTTTTCCCTCTAGGGCACATTAAAACTCATATGTGAAGGGGTAGTCTATTTGTTCCTACATATTCAAACATACAGAGAGTGACAGGTAAAGGTACAATCTACCTATCTGTGGTTTCACCCACCAGTGTCTTCCATATTTCCATGCTGCTATGCGAATACACAGTGGCTTACACTGGAAACCGTCAGGTTTGGAGGCAACAGTGCAAACAGAGGACTCTGGTAAACATGGTGCTGTATGGATGTGGGGGGTGTACTCTATCTCTTCCTCTCATAGAGTACATCCGACTTTTAAACTAGTAACCCAAAATAGCTTAAAAATATGATGGCAAATTACTGGGCTACTTGCTTTTAGGGCTGCCAAGGAAAGAGCATACTGCTAATAGAATTTCTCTACAGAAGGAATTTTAAATAGCTTTCTGCTCCTGAACACACATAAAAGACAAGATAATCCTTTAGCTGATTTAGCAGGTAAGTGGGGTGTCAGCCCACAAGGTTGTATGTATCTATAGCTTGCAAATAATTCTGGTTTTGACAGTCAGAAATGAGTTCTGTATGGAACTTTAACTACCTGTCTAAAAGAGAAGACGTTTTTAGTACTGGCTTTACCAAGACAAGTTACCTAGGCCTTATAAGTGGGAGGAAGAATGATTGCCTCCAATTTGATTTGACCTTGAAAACAAAGCGTTTAAGTCTCTAGATCGTTCAAGTGTCATCAGTTGAATACAAAAGTACTGTCCATGTAATTCTTAGAATTATAAGAAGGTAAGTGTTTATTAACTGTTTCTCCCTGTGTCTTTCTCTAGTGCATATGTGCTCTCTTGTCCTCTCTCAGTAATTCGTACTACTAATTCATGATTCATGAGGGATATCATTTGAAGCCATCCTATTGAATTTTCTACACGTACGAAGCAGTGATAACCCGAGAGGCTGACCGCTCACTGAATCCCCAACCCTGAGTTCTGTTTCCCAAGGGAAGCTGCTCATGAGCAATCCTCCACGGCCTAGGTTGCAGTTCGCTCCCCACCCCAGCTTTCCTCAATGCAGGCTGTCAGGTGGAAGGATAGCCCTTTCCTCCCCAAGTTGCTTTTCATTAGTGTTGTATAATAGCAACAAAAAATCAGACTAATATAGCAAAAAAGAAACAGGAATGTATTCATATGGAAATATATTTTAATTTTTCTGGGTAAAGAACCTAGGAGTAAAATTTGCACATAAAAAATAAAGTTTAATTTTAGAGAAGTGCATTAGTTTATCCTACTGACATGTAAAAGGAAACAAATTGTTGTCAGAAACGTTTGCTAAGGTTTTTTTAATTGACTGAATGAGATTTATCTTTTTTAGCTAATTAAGAAGCATATAGGAATAAACAAAAACAAGACACAATCTAGTTATTATCAGTAGCCATAATAAAGTGGTGAGCTGATATAATTGAAAGAGTAATATTTTATTGAAAAAAAATCTAGCTTATAGAATATAGAATTTGCATAACTTGTACAGCCACTTTGGAAATCAATATGGTGGTTCCTTAGAAAATTGGTAATTGATCTACCACAGGACCCAGCTATCCCCTTCTTCAGAATATATCCAAAGGGTGCCCTACCCGACCAAAAGGACATTTGCTCAACTATGTTCATAGTGGCTTTATTCATAATAGAAACTGGAGACAACCTAGATGTCCCTCAACTGAAGAAGAGATAAAGAAAATGTGATACATTTATGCAATGCAGTATTACTTTGCAGTTAAAAAATGATATCATGAAATTTGCAGGCGAATGGATGGAGCTAGAAAAAAAGTCATCCTGAATGAGGTAACTCTGTCCTAGAAAGCCAATTATGGTATATACTCATTTAAGTGGATATTGGCTGTTAAGTAAATGATAATCATGCTATAATCTATAGACCCAGGGAGGTTAATAACAAGGAAGGCACTTGGGGCATATGTGGATCTCTCTGGGAAGGGGAAATGGAACAGATTTTGCATATGGACTGGGGCAGGTGGAGATGGGAATAGGAAGAATCATGGGTGGGGGAGGGATGAAGGAAGAGAGTATGGGGAGAGATAACTAGACTTGGAGGTCATTTGGGGGGGGGGTGATGTGGACACCTAGTGCAGTAGAAACTCCCAGGAGTTTGCGAGAATGTCCTAGCAAGGACTCCTAGTAATAGAAGACACGGAGCATGAACCAGCCACCTTCTATAACCAGGCAACTTCAAGTGATAGAACTGGGACACCAACCTGGCCATAAAAACAACCTTCAATCTAAAGTCTGTCCTGCCTGCAAGATGTCCTGGGACAATGCTGGCACAGAACTTTGGGAGTGGCCAACCAATGGCTGGTCTAATTTGAGGCCCATGCCATGTGAGGGAGCACATGTCTGACACTGCCTGGATAATCAGGAACCATAGGCTGGACAGCCAGAGAACCAAACACAACTGGTCAATAAAAATAATCAATGAGATAATTTCTATTGATGTTCTGTTATACTCACAGAGTGCCTAGCCCAGTCATCATGAGAGAGGTTTCCTCCAGCAGCTGAAGGGAGTAGATACAGAGGCCCACTGCCGATCATTTGGAAGAGAAAGAGAGCCCATGCTGAAAGTCCTGAGCATCCCCTTGATGTTCAGGAATCTGACAGAAGAGGGGGAGTAGGAATTGTGGGAGCCAGAGGGGATGAAAACACCTAGAGAATGAATGGCTCAGGGAATCAACTAAGTAAGGCTCCTGGGGATTTATAGAGACCTGCAAGGGTCTTCACTAGGTCCTCTGCTTATATTTTATGGTTGTTGGATGTTGACAGAGGTTTCTGTCCCACCAGGTCCCACAGCCGTTTAGTCCCAAAGACACAGGTCTACATTAGTTATAAACTGATTTTCCTATTAGCGCAGGCTTCTTATTAACTCTTATAACCCTTATTAGCCCATAATTCTTGTCTGTGTTAACCACATAACTTGGTACCTTTTTTGGCGAGGCAGTCACATCTTGCTTCCTATGCGGCTGGGTCATGACTGCAGACTGACTTTTCCTCTTCCCAGAAGCCTCTTCACCCTGCCTCTACTTCCTACCTGGTTGTCCTGCCTATACTGCCTTACTACTGGACAATCGACATTTATCTTAAATACAAGTGACAGGGTACATACTATTGTCCCAGAGCAGTTGGCTAGGTGTTGGGGGGAACTCCTGACAGCGGGAAAGGGGTGTCTGACTCTTTTGTCTGCTCTTAGGGTCCTTTTCCTCCTACTGGGTTAACTTGCCCCATCTTGATGGGAGGTTCTGGGCCTAGTCATATTGTATTTTCTCATGCCCATGTTCAGTTGATATCCCTGGCAGGCCTCTGTTGGAGATGGAGGTGGCATGCAGGGCAGGGGAGAGGGGAGAATGGGAGTAGTGGAGGGAGGAGAAACTGTAGTCAAATGTATTGTGTGACGAATAATAAATAAAAAATTCTAAAAAGGATAAACAGTTTGTATGTTTTTTAATACACATGATGCTTATGAGAGAAATACATAAAAAGAAGAGACATTTTGATTAATAGTAATGGTATAACAGCAAGTCAGGAAATAGTATCTGTACTAATATCAGACCAAATGAGATCATGTCACTATGATGAGACCTTACAAAGCTTATTAGTGTCTATTTTATCCTACAAAAGAGTTTGAAGGAGGGAAGTGAGCCTAAAAGCCTTTGATGGATCTGATTAAATTTTGTTTCTTAAGATACCTGATCAGGCAGTTCTAAAATTCTTAAGAACGGTTGGCTATCACAACATGGCAAGCCATTTTAACACTCTGAATACTCATTCTCAACCCCAACTCTAAATTTGGCCTATTGTCTGCTTTGAAAAAAATGCTGATGCAGTAAGATGCATATGCCTTCCCTTGCCACATGCATTAAATTAAAGTGACGCACAAATGAACAGACTGTGAATTTATGTAAATAAGGCAATAATAGTCCAAGGAAGCTGGATTGCCTAGTGCTAAAAGTGATGTCATTTCTTTAGATCGCAACTCTACATACCTTAGAAACGATCTAATAACTCCTTTTTTGTACAGATAAAGCTGTGGAGGTCAGAGACTTTAGGTGGTATTATCAGGTAGTAGGAAGAGAAGCGGGCCTGCTTTTGGTCCCGGCTACCTGGATTACTTAGCCCCTGAAATAATAACACAGAAACTGTATTAATTAACTGGCCCGTTAGTTCTAGCCTCTTCTTGGCTAACTCTCACATCTTGTTTTAACCAATTTTTAATAATTTGTATGTCATGGCTTACTGGGAAAGATTCAGCATGTCTGACTCTGGTGACTCCATGGAGGCTCTCTTTCTGCCTGCCTTCTTTCTCCCAGCATTCTGTTCTGTCTACTCCACCTACTTAATTTTCTGCCCTATCAAAAGGTCGAGGCAGCTTCTTTATTCAACCAATGAAAACAACACAAATGCAGAAGGATCTTCTACACCATCATCAGGCTACTTAGCATCAAGGTTAAAAAAAAAAAAGCGCACTCTAGAATTTGGTTGCTGATGTGGGAGTGTCATATCAATCTGTTGATTTCATTGGCTGAGCAATAAAAGAAACTGCTTGGCTGGCCCTGATAGGTTAGAACATAGATGGGAGGAGTAAACAGAATAGAATTCTGGGCAGAAGAGGAAGTGAGGTCAGACTCTGCGCTGCTTCCAGACGGACCGGACAGCCGCCATGCTCTGCTCTCCCAGGCAGCTGCAACCCACGATGGACTTAGGCTAGAATCTTCCTGATAAGCGCACCTTGGGGTGCTTACACACATCATTAGAAATGGGCTAGTCCAGGTGCGAGAATTAGCCTCTAAGGGCTAGAGTTCAGGGGCCAAGCAGTTCTTAAATGAACACAGTTTGTGTGTTGTTATTTCAGGCATAAGCTAGCCAGGCGGCTGGGGTGCTGGGGACACAGCCCTGCCGCCGCTCCTATTACAACAATGTAATCACATAAAATGTTAATATCCACAAATCATCAAGGAATATGTATTCAATTTTGCAATAATTGAAGAAGTCAGTATTTTAAAAAATAACAAAGTAGCTGGAGGCCACAATATCTACTAGAGTAGAAGAAATACTTTTTTAAGAGAGAAGAAATAGAATTTTGTTTCAAAAAATACAGAGATATCCAAGTATTTAAAAATTGTAATTAATAGGTTAACAGTATCTATGGGCAGAAACAAATTGAGAAATTCACATTTCATATATATGTAAAGTGGTACTTCAATTTTCCAGTAGTCCAGAATACAGAAATTACAGCAGTATAGATTACCCTATGGTAAGCAACTGGCTCTATTGTTGCAATGGATTGGAGGAAAAGTGCACTGTCTCATTCTGTTGGTGGGTATATGTGAAAACTAATGATCTTTGTTGAAAGCAATCTGGCAGAATCTATGCAATTAAAAAAAATCATTTGCCTTACAATTTAGTAATTCTACTCCTGGAATCAAATAACACAAACATAACAATATAACAACACAGGGACTAGAGAGATGGCTCAGCGGTTAAGATGATACAGGGCTATCTCAAAGAACCTGAGCTCTCAGCACCTACATCAGGTAACATAATTACCCCTAACTCCAGCTCCATGGGATCCAATGCCTTCCTGTGCCCTCTGTAGTTCCTTTACACACATGGCAATACGCACACACACACACACACACAGTTTTAAAGATTTATAAAAACATAGATATAGCAATGTCTTCTCGCTCTGTTTTTGTGTATATGGCATGGCTCACAGTGATACGAAATCTAGGGGCGGAGATGAAAAGAATGGAAGGCTGGCACAGACACTCTTCTTGTTAGTTACCTCCAGCATCACACAAATAAGGAGATAAGAAAGAAAACTCCAAGGGAATGGTCAAACAGTAATGTGTGCAGACCAGGGAGCAGTGTACAGTAGAAATTCCAAATGACCAGTGAGACTTTTCAAAAAAACATTACTAAATGATAAAAACAGAAAGCCCATGTGATTCTTCCATGTTGGTTGGGGAGGAGTAAAATAGGTTCAGATATTTACATGTGGACTTAGGGAATGTGGAGTCACAGAAAGAAAACATGGAATACAGAAAAGGTTACATACATGAGGGGATGGTGTGACCAAAAAGACACGAGAAAAGAAAAAATGGTAAAGTCAAAAGGAGAAAAATGTTCTAAATTAAACACTATACTACTATATTGATGCCTTCATGTACAGTATATGGGGAATAATGTAAAAAAAAACCCTCACTGAACTGATAAAGGGAATATATTTACATAGATATAAAAATTTTAAAACTAGTAATTTTGATAGGAAATAACTTGAAATAAAGTAGAAATAAACACTATTTTTATAAATTCTAGCAGTATGAAGGCATAAATACAATTTCTTCAGTAATTCCTCTGTTTGGTTATTTCTCTTCTTAGATTGAATGACTCTGTAAACAACGGTTAGGGGAAGTCACGGGAAAAAGACAAATGGACTCGGAAGACCTTCTTCCCTTCCCAAGGAAAATCCTGTTACATGGTGGAGGGCTCCTCCCTGTGAGTTCGTTGGACCACCAAACACAAATGGGATTAAAGATCAGAGCATCTGCATGCCACGTGGTTTGCTATAAACTGAGTTTCCTTAAAACTTCAGAGCAGATTTTATATTTTATGCCTTGCATATCTTCAAATACTTCCTACCAATTATCTGAGCCACAAGTGATTGCTGAGCAATGTTCTCCACTGTCAAAAACTGTGTTCCTGAGCACATATGCATATAGGCATAAATAACCATGTGATGTGTGATACTGAGATTGGAATGTTAAGACCCAGCATTTGCTTTAGTCAGGCTAGCAAGGTAAGTAGATTATATGATATATCATGCCTTTGAAACAGCTAAACTTTGTAAATTTATTACTATTTAGTAAATTCCGGCATCACAGAAAGGCACAATGTGTTTGTCTGTTTCTAGCACATAATTCACAACTTACTCTTTTTGATTTCTCTTCTTCCTTCCTTTCTTAATTTTGAGCCAGGATTTCATGCTAGCTTGAAACCCACTGTGAACCCCATACTGGCCTCACACTCATGGCAATCATCCTTAGTCTCCCGAGTGATTGGATTATGGCATAAAATTCTTACTTTGGTCTCTAAGACTAGGCTTGAAGTTAGCCTTGACATTGTTGGTCAGTAAGAACCACCCATATTCTGGAACCAAGTTCTTCCCTGCCTTAAATGACTAAGCACTAACCCCACCATCACCACCATGGCGGCATTTTTCCTATCTTGATGCTACCTCCTCATAAAGCCCACCATCATAACTTTGTCTGACTCTTCTACTGAGCGGCAGCCATTCTGTGTCCAGCCCCTCGCCCCCAGTAAATCTCTTGTGTGAGGTCTGTCTGTGTGGTGTGACTATTTGGCATTCCTTGGCCCCTGATTGCTGAGGTACTCGTTCACTATGAAACTCTTAAACTCTTTCACACTATGGAGATTTTCAGCCAAATAATACGTAGATGTGGATTCGTGTGTGCGTGTAGTACAGACTGAGTAGTCTCCTTGGCTTTTGTGAATCAGATGCCCGGGCATCTACACTGTAGCTCTCACCACCAAAATGGTCTCTAAATACTGTGAAATTTCCCCTTGCGACAGTAAGCTCAAGCTACTCTGGACCCCACCCCCTGTGTTTTTTCACTGGTATCGTTAGAGGTATAAATATTGGCTCAGTCATTTTTTGAAAATTACATTAGCACTTAAATCACAGAAGGTTTTTGGAATTTGTTCTAAATTCCATCCCTAGCTCTGGGTAGGGACATGGCATCCCACGTTACCCAAAAGTAGATGGGAGAGATTATTTATTATTCATTTTACTAGACAATGTGCCGCCAACGCTTCTTGGTGCAGACATTGGCAGCTGCTGCCATGGCTTCCAGCGCGCATCATCATAGAGCCTCTGCTACGTGGCCTGCCCACTTTTCGACATTAGCAATCAGAAAAACCTAACATTTGCTCTTATTTCTCCCCTTTCAGACACTTCAGCCAGTGTCAAAGGCAAGCATCCTTTCCTTGAACATCTTGCCTGTCATTTGTTTTTCTCTTACTCTAACAAAGTTGGCCCAGCACAGAAGGACTAAGGGCCTAAAAACCTCAGACTGACTGAGAAACCTCTGGACCAGAAAGTTGACGTGACTGCAAACACCTGTGGGAAACTCTGATCAGCTCAAGATATTAACCCCACTGCCACCCACCACTTTGAAGCTGCAGAGGAACTGAGGAGAAGATGGACTTCTCAGCCCCAAAGGCTCCCCTTTTCTGCCCTATAAACCCCCTGACCTCATGTGCCATGTGGGAACCGTCTGCACTCGCTTGGGGACACCAGTGTCCTTCAATTGCTCTGATGAAAGAACAATTCGGATCCTGGAGAGGCTCCGTTGTCTTCGCTTATTTCATCACCTGGATCATTCCTATCCAACAGGCACTTCCGTTCAAATCCGTTTCTAAATTCTTTTATTAACAAGACTAAGAACCCCAACGGGGGGCCTCAGTTTCCCATTTGGACGTCTCTGTCTCACAGGACCTGGGTATCAGCTTCAAGGCCAGCTTTTTCATGCCCCACCCACGCCCCACTCTCCTAGCTTCCCCAGCCCCCCAGCCCGCTTTTCAATCTCGCTGGTCCCCAAAGACCACTCTGACTCTTGGCAGAGCTCCACTTCTTTTCTCCCTGCAGTGGACCTCCAATAGGGTCGCCTTGCGACCTGGTTTCCGGTCTGTGTTTCTGTTTACACGTCTTTGGCTACTCCAAATCGCTACTCGGCACACTCTATTGCTTAGCACGCTTTGCTCCATAGCTCTAAACTCCTCTTAGTTAGGTCTGTAATCTCTGGGTTTACTTTATTTCTTTCTCCCTGTCTACACACAAATTCCAACAGAGCAAACATTTAAGAATTTTGTGCACCACTGTCTTCCTAATTCCTAAAGCGGTGCCTGTTGGTATTTTCAGTGGATACTCAATAAATACATATTGAGGATGAACGAGTATGGATTCTGGTAGCAGTTCTCTTTTAAAAACGGTAAGCAATTTGAGGTTGCTATTTCTCTCATTTTATTACAGCACAATATCTTAAATTGAAAAGGATTTAAGAAATCTTCAGACAACACAATCGTTTTTGCAGATAAGAAGCGAGAGACCTAGTGAAGCTAAACAGGCCGCCAACAGCGATAGATTGAAATCTGTGAGACTCGAGCTTTCAGAGTGGTAATGATGAGGCACAGATTCTTCTTTGTAGGCGTTTTAGCCTAGCAACACAACTTTATTTGCAATTAAAGTTCCGAAAATGTAGGGATGGACCTAGGTTCAGGCACTGGGTATAAGTACCAAAATTACTGAAGAAAACTAACATGGTGTCTTAACGTTTGGGTAGGAAATGTTAGGCAGCTCAATGGTTGGTTAATGCTGCTTGCTTGACAGAATCTACAATCACCTGCAGGCCGGGCTTCTGCGCATGCCCATGACTGTGAGCCCAGCCTGCAGGTGATTCTAGATTCTGTCAAGCAAGCAGCATTAACTTGACTACTTTAATCGATGAGGGAGGAGTCACTTTAAACGTGGGTGGGAGCAGTCCCTGCGCAGGGAATTCTGGGTTGTTTGTAAGGTGAATGAAGAGCACAGGCAATGTAGTAAGTGTCCTCTTCTAACTGCAGACCTGCGGCGGCCAGCGACTGTAAGCGCCTGCGGCCTTGATTTCCCTGCCGTGCCGTAGCAGACTACAACTTGAACTGCTATAATAAAACTCTTCTCTTTTTTATTTTATTTCTTTAGTTCATTCTTTGGGAATTTCATACAATATATTTTTATCATCTGCTTTCCTATGCTGCAACTCCTTCCAAATCCTTCCCCTCACCCTATCCACCTAACTTCATGTTCTTTTTCTCTCTTAAAAAAGCAAAAACAATAACAGAAGAAAGAAGAAAGAAAGAAAGGAAGGAAGGAAGGAAGGAAGGAAGAAAGAAAGAAAGAAAGAAAGAAAGAAAGAAAGAAAGAAAGAAAGAAGACACCAGAAAACACAGCCCAGCTTGTGGCTGGCTAACCAGGTCTGAGCACGGGACAGAGTCTGCAGTGTGGTCAATGCACCTAGCATCCCTCCACGGAAGTGTGATCACTCCCTCTCGAAGCAGCTACAATCTGTGAATACCTTCTTGGCTAGGTGTGCAACTTTGTGTCCACTTCCCCTTCTCTCTGAAGCATTCTAATATAGTCATAATAAAGTGGAGAAGAAAATATTCTAACCAGGCATCACGTGCTACCAAATACAACCCTGATATCAGGAATGGGTCCTATCTCCTTGTGTTATTAGTCAAAGGAGTCCCATAAAAACCTTGTTGCTGCTGCCAAACAGGAAATATTTTATGTCAGCAATAGGAGGGGAAACTAAGAGAAGTCCTATGGCAGAAAATGTCTTGTACATGTGTGTGTAAGCTACATGTATAGTTTCCATGTATTTACTCCTGTTCCATAGACTGTCTTTTCACTATGATTGTTTCCTTTGTTACGAAGAAGCTATTTAGTCTAATGCTGTTCCTCTTGTACATTTTTTGGTTTTGAAGACTGAGATTTTAATATCATGTCCATATTGCTAGCAAAGTCAGTGCCAGAAGACTTTTTTCTTATTTCTCCTTAGTTTTCTTCTCTTTTAGGGACATAGGGATTGCAAGACTTTAATATTCTTTTGAGTTAATTATTATGCATGGTACAACTTAAGAGCCTGAATTCATTACTGTATTCTTGACATGTACATACCCCGGTTTTCCTAATGCCACGCTTTGCAAACACTGTCCTTTCCTAACTGAGCATTCTGAGCAATCTTTTCAAAGGTCAGGTTTTTTGCTTTGTTTTGCTTTGCTTCCAATCTCTTCTTAAAGTGCGATTTCTATTCTCCCCAGATGATTTTTCTTCAGTCCTTGTGAACTCGGTTCCTTCCACGGGCTTTGGTGGAGGCTGTCGGCAGCACCGACAAGTCTAAATCACCATGAGGCTGTTCGGTCCTCCCAGGCTTCCCGAGACGGAGTGCTGACCACCCGGCTATGAGTGGCACAGCTCACACAGGAATGCAACTTGACATCGAGCTTGGGGAGCACGTAAGTGTAGAAGACACTTGCTTCGGAGATGTCCCTGATGGCACTGGCCTCTACAATGTTCTTCGTGATGAAATTTTTAATGACCTTGTCCATGGGCACAGTTCATACAGCAAACTAAGTGAACATGACAGAGACCCTGTGGGGGTGACCACTGTTTCTTCTTGTTGGGGTTGTATTGGAGTCAAGACACTAAAGAGTCAAAGGGCAGTTCTGTGTATAGATTTGTCTCCAGGGCGTGTTATTTCCTGTTCAGTCCCTATATGTCGATCATTATATCCATGCATACTCCTTTTTTATTGTAGTTTGACTCTTACTGGGTACAAACAAAGTTATCCCCCGTTAGCAGTGTGCTGTATACCAGTGGCCAATGAAGGGCATGCAAATCTTCACCTCCAAACCTCCAAAACGTCTTTGGTTAAACAGCTATTATAGGTCATAAAAAGTGAGTCCAAGAGAAGCCTGCATTCCCTCAGACGCACCAGAAACACATAATTACATAATCTCCGACTCTTCTGATTGGATACCCATTCTAACAAAAGCAGTTCCGTTTCACCCTTATCAAAAACCATTCCACTTAGATAATAAGTGCTTATAATTATATTCTCTCCATGATTGCAAAATACCATGTTGATTAGATGAAACAGGCTTGCCATGGAAAGCTCTATATTCACTAAAACCCTATGCTGCCAATTACTACCTCACTCCACTGTTATTCATTTAGACACAAGCCTTGTAGTCATGTCTCTATACCAACAGGCTTTCTCTGCTACAAATGATCATAATGCATAAAAGGGCAGCAAGTTTTAGGACCTGCCAGTTCTCAAATTAACACATGACTCCATTGTGATATGTGTTCTGTCCACACAATGCTATCGGTCTCTGCACCTTTGTCAACCTGTGATGACCGTGGAGACCAACAGGATAAGACATCCAGATTAGAAAAATTTAATGTGGCCTTATAATGAAAATAGTATTTGCTCATACTGTTCTAGTGAAAAAAAAAAGGACGGCTATAGCTCCCCCATTTTAAACTGCAATAAGCGTCTCCTGGGTAGTTGTTTCTAATAAGTATTTGTGGGAGCATGTAAACAGTCTTGAGGTGCCTTTGTTGATGTCGCGACAAAAGGATAAACATAAATAGGGAGTAAAGAGGATTATGATGCTTCAAGTGGAAGGAAGGATATTTAAAGACAAATGAACAACTCAGAACGATAATTGTCAGTGTTTTTAAGTTAGCAAAGGATTACACAAAAATGCATTCACACAATGCACCACAGTATATTACAAAATGTGAAATGTATAATTCATTTCCATATTTAAGAAGATGTTTTCTGTAGGTATAAAACCCTTGAGCTGAAGTCCTGGCAAGTCTTTATTTTACAAATCTATCTGCACTATTCTGATTACGAACCCCACATTTAATTTCATTATATTAGAGTAAAATTTAAAGATATTTGAACCAAAATCTGGATAGAGAATCCTTCTTGATTTTTACACATTTTTCTCAGGCTTTTTCGGTTGTCTTCTTCCATTTGACAGCCATTTAAGAAAGCAAACTCATTCTAATTTAGTCTTTCTAAATATTTGATTTGTTTTTCCCCTTAATTGAATTTCATCAAGGTGTGTAATATGTAATTAAATTAGATGGTATGATAAAAGCGCAGTGAGTATAAACATGCCTGGAAATAATCACGACTGAGTTCTTGAAGCATGAATTTTAACTCTTAAGAACCAAAGCAGCATTAGGTGAATGACCTCTTAGCTCTGAGCATTCTAGGCCATAGACCTCAGACCTCAAAGCAATGTTTCACAGCAGTAGCAAACTTAAGTTATATGAAAGTAGCTCGTGTGAAGGGTCCATTTTACCTCATTTATTTTATTCAGCGTGGCAGATTAAAATGCATGAGATGGTCATATTCAGTCGTCATGGAAACTGAGGCAAGACCGAGAGAAGTACTGAAAGTGAGGGTTGAACTCGGCTACACTATTAGGAAGCTTAATGAAAAGTCCCCAAAAGTGGAGCTTCATAAAATGGAAGCTGGTTCCATCCATTTGCCTACAAATTTCACGGTGTCATTTTTTTCTAACTCCACTGTATAAATATACCACATTTTTTTATATCCATTCTTTGGCTGAGGGACATCTAGGTTTTTTTTCCCAGGTTTTTGGCTATTATAAATAAAGCCACTATAAACACAGTTGATCAAGTGCCCTGGTAGTAGGATGGGGCATCTTTTGAGTATATGCCCAATAGTGGTATAGCTAGATCCTGAGGTAGATCGATTCTCAATTATCTGAGGAACCACCATATTGAGTTCTATGATGGCTAGATGAGTTTGCACTCCCACGAGCAATGGAGGAGTGTTCCCCTTGCTCCACATCCTAACTAGCATGAACTGTCACTTGTGTTATTGATCTCAGTCATTCTGACAAGTGCAAGATGGAATCTCAAAGTAGTTTTCATTTGCATTTCCATGATGGCTAAGAACGTTGAGCATTTCTTGAAGTGTTTTTTCAGCAATTTGAGATTCTTCACTGAGAATTGTTAGGTCTGTACTCCATTTTGAAATTGGATTATTTGGTTTGTGGATGTCTAGTTTCTTGAGGTTTTTATATATTTTGTATATTAGTCCTCTATCAGTAGCGGAATTGGTAAAATGTTTTGCCATTCTGTAGGCTGCTGTTTTGTCCTATTGACTGTGCCCTTTGCCTTATAGAAGCTTTTCAGTTTCATGAGATCCCATTTATTTATTAATTGTGAATCTCGGTGCCTGTGCTATTGGTGTTTTGCTTAGGAAATTGTCCCCTGTGCCGATGAGTGCAAGGATATTCACTCCTTTCTCTTCTATCAAGTTCAGTCTGTGTTCTCTTTAATCCACTTGGACTTGAGTTTTGTGCAGCATGACAAAATGTGAATCTTCTTACATTCTTATACATGCATATATCTAGTTAAGATCCAGAAAAACAAACACGATATATACTAATAAGTGATGTTAGCTGTTAAATAAAGGGTAATCACACTACAATGCACAGACCTAGGGAAGTTAGATAAAGCAGAGAGGTCTAGCGTAGATGCATGGCTCTCCCTGGAAAGGGAAATGGAATAGATTTGGTGGTTGTACTGGGGGAGGGTGGGGATGGAAACAGGGGGATCAGATCAGGGAGCAATGAAAGGAGGAAGAGCATACAGGGAAAGATGACTGCAACTGGAAGGTGCTTGGAGATCAATGTGGAATCCAGTGCAGTGGAAACTTCTTGGAACCTATGACAGTGACCGTTAGCAAGAACTCCTAGTAATGGACAATGTGAAACCTAAACCAGCTAGGCTAATTCCATAACCAGGCTAGGCTCCCAGCCGTGGGACTGGTATACCAACACAGCTACAAAACCTTCGTCCTACAACCTGTACTGCCTGCAAGATGGGCTGGGGCAATGGTAGTTCAGAGCTTGTGGGATTGGCCACACAATGACAGGTCTGACTCTTTTGCCTGCTCTTGGGACCCCTTTTCTCCTTCTGGGTTATCTTGTCCAGCCTTGATAGGAGGGTTTGTGTCTACTTTTAAAGCATCCATGTTTGGTTGATATCCCTGGAAGGCCTGCTCTTTTCTGTGAGGAGATGGAGGAGCAACATATCTGGAGGGCAGGGAAAATGGGAGGGCGTCTGGGAGGAGGGGAGGAAGGGGATGCTACAGTTGAGATGCATTGTTAGAGAGAAGAATGCACTTTTAAAATATGGAAGCTGGAGTGAGGCTGCCTGGCAGGTCATCTGTATGAGTTAGCTCTGCATCAGTACCCCAACCACCCAAGAGAAAGGTAACTTAAGGCAGGTTTTAGTGATATGTCAGTTTATCTTGGTAAGGAATGCAGGACAGGGCCACCTTTCCATGGTAGAGGCAGAAGCTCTAAGACAGGGGAAAGGTCCTCTTACATGGCCTTAGGGAAGGAGGCAGGAGCCAAGGTCAGGGGTGGGGGTGGGACACCTGACAAAATTATTGCTGCTGATCTGGAACATCTCAGGCAGGGTACAGAAGACTAGGCAGGAGGTAGAGGTAACAGCAAATGCTTCTTGATCTGCCGGATCTCAGGAGTAAGAGGGAGGAGCTGAAGACATTTCTTCTGCATGGCTGCCCCTAAGATAGCACACAGCTTTTGGGCTGTGGGTAAACTCAGGAAGGAAGTGATAAAGTCAAAGCTCACATTCTAAGAAATTCACAAAATTAGCTACAAGAAGAGCAAAAATAAAGGTTATCTTTATTATCCATACCCCTGTACCCAGCAAGCTCAATGTCCAGAATAAACTGACCCCCTTTTTGTTAAGCCATCAAACTACTCTTTCTCCTTCAAACTTATTTATAGTTTGGCATCACTAGACCATACAAGTGTTCTTTGAAGAGCCAGGCCTGCAAAACCACACGGAGCAATTCTTTGAACATCTTTCCTTTACTATGAACGTGCCTGATGGCTGACTTCGTGTTCACTCTGCTGAGAGAGCTCTGCAACAAAGTCAGCTGGTAATGCCATTGTGCCCCTGCTACTGCAACGGGAGAGCCTTTGAGGCCATTGCAGAATTTTCCCTGTGTATAATCTTTTCTGGAAGTGGGTATATACTGATACTAAACATGTACTTAACATTTTCGGAAAGCACACGTACTGAGAAGTACTGAGAAAGGTAGTAAGCTGCTGGAGAAGAGCCAGACTTCCTGAGCAGAAAACCAAAGTTACGTTTTTACTAGACAGATATTCATATGATCGCTTAGTCTCTGGAGCCTCAATGCAGCTTCAGCTCCGTTTAGGACAAAGATAACAGTGTTACAGAATGAGGCAGTGGGTGGATCCAAAGGTATGCTTCAGTTCACCTAGGAGAAAAAACATTCATTGACTTCTCTGTAGGTGCCAGATTCCTCAGATATACAGCACACAAAAGGAGAGAAAAGAGGAGGTCAGGCCTCTTCAGGAACTGCCAACTTAGTGGGGAAGGTGAGCACTGACCAATAAATCAATGTAAAATAAACTATAACTATGCCAAGGGCTGTGAATGAGAAGTACCTGCAGCCACAAATAATAGTTTCTCTCTCTTTCTCTCTTTCTCTCTCTCTCTCTCTCTCTCTCTCTCTCTCTCTCTCTCTCTCTCTGTGTATACACCCTGTAGTGATCAAACATCAACATCAAATGTTCTCTTTTACTTACAACCTTATTTTGGAAACAGTTTCTTATAGAACCTGAGACTTGCCATTTAAGTGACACTGGCTGGCCAGTGAGCACCCAGGACCCACTTGTCTGGGGATACAGACATGCACTACTAACCAGGCTTTTATGGGGCACTTGGGGGAGATCCAAACACAGGGATCCTGCCTGTGCAGTAACCTCATGACGCTCTAAGCCATCTCCCCACTTCACACAAATAATAAATTTATTTATTTCCTCCTCCTTGGCAGTGTCCTCCTCTTTCTTTCTCCTCTTTTATGTTTCCTCCTCCTCTTCCTGTCCCCCCTTTTTTTTGAGAGAGAGGGTCCCCCATGTAGCTTTATATTTGTGATGGTCTCACCAGTACCTCATGAGTGTAGAGATTATAGGCATGCACCACCACATCTGGCCACAAATTATTCCAATATAGGGAATATGGCGTAGTCATGGAGTGTGATAAAAATAGAGAATGAAGGAGCATTTCAGTGACACTGGAGGCATAGGCTGAAGTCCAATGTCTACAGGAAACTCAGGGCATAGCAAGCATATAAGAAGAACAAGGAAGGTGGTCAGAGTAGCAGCCAGGACTGGGAGTGGAAAATTACGGGGGGGGGGGGGGGGGGGGGANAGAACAAGGAAGGTGGTCAGAGTAGCAGCCAGGAGTGGGAGTGGAAGGGGGGGGGGGGGGGGGGGGGGGGGGGGGGGGGGGGGGGGGGCAGGAAACCCAGGGGCTGGCTTAGTTACAGAATTGTATTTATTAAGCTGATGGTGCTTGGAGAAAGCTTAGACAAGACAGATGGGATAATCCTTGCCTTGGCCACAGGAGACACACATTCTCTGCCCATAGAAACTCAGTTACTGAGAGCCCTAAAGGAATCTCCTTATGAGACAAGGCTGTGGGCCTTGCACAGAAACGAAGCTATTACTTTATTACATTATTATGATATTCACTGAAAGGAACCTGAGAAGACCCCAAATGCATGGGAGCTAGAGAGCAGTCCACTCAACCCTCCACCCCTGCTTCCACCGCTCAGGAAGCACCAGGTTACGTAAGGCCAGTGTTCCAGGCGGAGACATCATTTCTGAGCGTTTGCAGTGAACAGTGATACAGTTAGGAGAGCAAGATACTTAGGAAGCTGAAACAAACAGGGGCGGGGTCCCAGCTCCACTTTCAACATAGGAGATTAACTGGGACTAGGGATACAGCAAAGTAACTTAATGAGAATTTTATTTCAACAGCATCGCATAAATGACCCTGGAAATGAGTATCTACTCAGTCAACAAAACCTCATTCCATTCCTACAATGCCCCACAAATGTAGTACCAAATGGGAGGGATGTAAGGGGATGCTCATTAATGAATTCCTTGGTTGATGATAGCTAGACACACACACGCAAACACACACACACACATACACACAAACACAAGAAAAAAAGAGAGAGAGGGGAGACTGAAAATTTGACCACAGATTAATCGTGGATTTAAAAGATGCACCAAAGCTCATCATAGTTCCAAGTTTTCAATGAGCTGACTATCGGTGCCAAGGAGAAATGGGTCATATTTGAGAAAAAGATGACATACCTTTGAATTTTGAGTTTGATTTCAAAAGTAATTTTAACAAGTAGATGGAGATCATTGGTGGAGTTCATTAAAAGTTCATAAGTATATTTTCACCCAATATTTTTAGTTGCCTATGCTCTGAAACCCTGATTATTTGGAAGACATAATATTAGGTCTACTCATTGAGAAAAACATATTTTTGGAGAAAACAGTATCAATAATCTATCTTCATTTTCACGTTAAGGAGATTTAACATAAAGGTGCTTCACGGGAAGTTTATGAAATATGTAAAAAAAAACAAAAATATTCAGGAGTGGACCACATTAATTTGTTCTTAAATACATTTTGAGTGTATGCATGTGTTTATGAGTATATATCCTCACAGACATATATATTCTATATGTACATGCAAAGGCACATATGGATATGGATACCCAATATGTACATAGATTTTTCCCCTATAGAGCTACTGATTAACGTTTTCAGAATCCCAGAATAGAAGTCAGAAGGAAAATTTTAAGATACTGTCTAAGCAAACCATTAATAATTCCATATAAAAAATTAAAGGCAATTTTAATTACTTTAACCCTGTTTAAGAAAATCCATAAGCACAGATGTTTATTAACAATTAGAAATTAAAATTTGGCTCTCTAGACAAGCTCCCACAGTAATCACTCAGTCGGGAATGACATGCTTCCCTACAACTCTTTTCCCTAAGCTGTCCTGTATGGTAAAGACCTGAAATCTTAATGAAGTTATAAAACACGCAAACTCAAATTCAGCTGTAAACATGGAATTAAAAATACATTACGAAATGTAGATCAAAAAGCATTAATTTATGTTAAAACTGCCTTTCCGTCCCAGGGATTTTAAGCACTCAGTAAACTTTATTTTAGCAGACATGCTTTAATTTCAGTTATGTGAAAACTACTCAGACTTCAAGGACATCGAAAGAGAACAAAGAATAAATGGCGCGTCCCTGTTTAAACAGTACAACAGACACTGTGCAAATACAGAAACTCAAACTCCTGTGTCTAAATGCTGAGGCTTCTAACAGAGTTGGCCCACGGTGTCTGGAAGGGGCTTTTCACGAGTTCTCTAGAGGCCAGGTACCAGACTGATGCCACCACACAGAACAGCAAAGGGTTAGACTTCTGCGTCCTAATAACAATGTCCCTGTTCGCCTTTTCTGGCGACACAAATAAACAAGCTTTCCTAGCTTTTCTAGTGTTTATCAAGACGGAAGCATCTGAGTATGTACTATCTAGTGAACAATTCCTGGAAAATGTGTGTCCTCATCAGGCATTTGATTGGAGAGTAAATATGTATTGAAATAATTTCCTCCATGGAAATCACAATAAATGCATCACAAAATTTCTCTTCAAGGAACAGAAAAGGAGTTCCTAGAAGATGGCTTTCTACAGTACACACGATGCTAAAAATACGGGTCATCACCCGCCTTCCAAAGGCATCCGTCTAGCCTTCACTGACACATTCCTTCTGGAACATAGAGAAAACGCCAAAGAAAATCAACAAACAAACCGAAGACAAAAACTTCCCCGTGCGCCGAAATTGAAAGCAGGGTGAGTCATCTATCTCCCTCCTACTGTTTGTCAACAGGCAATTTGTCTGTACCCACACGAATCCTAAAGCCTAGCAAAGGGAGGATGCCGTCTCCAGAGCCCGCTGCAAACGTGCGTCTCAGGATTGGAACGAGAAGGACACCTGCGGCCATCTGTGACAGCAGAGAGCCTTTCAACACGTGTTCAACCATAAGTAAATGACTTCGAAGTCATCATGCATTCAAACTGCCGAAAAGAGGTTGCAGATGACGAGTTCTATTTGTGAGTATGGAGTGCTCGGATGGTTCTCGGGCTGAAAATAAGCCAAAGACAATCTGAGCCATGCATTTTAACCAATTATATAAGTTTATATGTGCTTCAGTGAGCAGAAAATTGTCAAAAGAAAAAGATTATAGGAGCTTTCCTGGCAGTAGTGGAGCACGCCGTTAACCCAGCATGGGGGAGGCAGAGGCAAGCAGATCTCTGTGAGTTTGGGACCAGCCTGGTATATAGAGAGGGTTCCAGGATATCCAGGGCTACACAGAGAATGCAGGTCTCAAAAAATAAAAAGCAAAACAACAACAAAAAAAGAAAATGAAATTATAGAAATTCTCCAGCACTGCACATGTTAGGTGTGCTGGAGCAAGCGCGGAATATCAGGATGGGAAGATGAAGGCAGGAAGGTCACAAAGACATGCTCAGTAGCACTCCATCCTAGGCTAGCTAGGAATACATGAGACTTGTCCCAAAATAATAAACAAATAAGAAGAATATAAAATAATCGTTGCACTAAACTGGATATCAACATGTAGAAGAACGAAAATAGATCCATATCTATCGCCTTGCACAAAACTCAAGTCCAAATTGATCAAAGACCTCTACATAAAGCCAATCACACTGAACCTCACAGAAGAGAAAGTGGGAAGTACACTTGAGCACATTGGCACAGGAAACCACTTCCTAAATATAACCCCAGTAGCACAGACACTGAGAGAAACAATTAATAAATGGGACCTCCTGGAACTGAGAAGTTTCTGTAAAGCAAAGGACACAGTCAACAAGAAAAAACGGCAGCCTACAGAATAAGAAAAGATCTTCACCAACTACATATCAGATAGATTGCTGATCTCCAAAATATACAAAGATCTCAAGAAATTGGTCATCAAAAGAACAAATAATCCAAATTTAAAAAAAATGGGATACATACCTAAACAGAGAACTCTCAACAGAGGAATCTAAAATGGCTGAGAGACACTTAAGGAAATGATCAACATCCTTAGCCAACAGAGAAATGCAAATCAAAACAACTCTGAGATTCCATCTTACACCTGTAAGAATGGCCAAGATCAAAAACACTGATGACAATTTATGCTGGAGAGGATGTGGGGTAAAAGAGAACACTCCTGCAATCCTGGTGGGAGTGCAAGCTGGTACAGCCCCTTTGGATATCAGTATGGCAATTTCTCAGAAAACCAGGAAACAACTTACCTTAAGACCCAGCAATACCTCTTTTGGGTATCTACCCAAAGGATGCTCAATCATACCACAAGGACATATGTTCAGCTATGTTCATAGCTGCATTGTTTGTCATAGCCAGAACCTGGAAACAACCTAAATGCCCCTCGACCAAAGAATAGATAAGGAAAATGTGGTAAATTTACACAAAGGAGTACTACAAAGCATAAAAAAAAATGACACCTTGAAATTTGCAGGTAAATTGATGGATCTAGAAAACATCATATTGAGTAAAGTAACCCAGAATAGACAGACACATACCATATGTACTCACTCATAAGTGACTTTTAGGCATAAAAAAAAGAAAAACCAGCCTACAAATCACAATCCCAGAGAACATAGACAACAATGAGAGACATACATGGATCTAAACTACATGACACATAGAAAAAGACAAGATCTCCTGAAAAAATTGGGAGCATGGGGACCATGAGAGAGGGTAGAAGGGGAGGGGAAGAGAAGGGATTGGAAAAATATATATAACTCAATAAAAGTAATAAAAAGTAAAATAAACTCAAAATAAAATTATTGCAGCAGTGCTGAGGGTGTGAAAAATGGTAAAAAAACATATATGTACCTACATATACACAGATACATATAGAGAGAGACATACACACGCGTATTATATATGCATGCATATGTAAATAACTGATTAGATATAGATGATATAGATAATTCTGGAGCCCTAATATACAACATGGTGATTGGGATCACTTGTTTAATAAGAAGCTGGGAGTCTAGACCAGTAGTGAAGCCTGTGCTTTTGTTAAAAGCAAATGTTTTACAAAATCAGATTTTAAATCCCAAACCTCCTCTACTTACAGGGACTGCAAAGGGCAGTGGTGCTGAATAGTCTGATTGTGGCAACCAGCACCATATAGTAATAGTTTGAATACATATATTTTCATTTGTCAATTAAATATTCTTTTTAGTGAGACGAAAAGCCATTTTACAGAAGAGCAGGGAGGAGAGGAAAGCACACTCGGGATGGGATTTAGAAATGCTTTAAGGATGAAAACTGAATGATAAGTTGGAGGATATAATATTTGTGAAAATCATGCTGGTGTGGGTTAGTTGTTTAACACATCTAACACTTACATTTGCAACCAATATAAATAAATAAATGTTTATTAAAAATCTAATGTCATATCAGAATGGCTGTAGTATTTTGCTACCCTCAAGGGGCTCTACAGTTGCCATAGGCTAATTTATAGAGGAAATACTGGAAGTAGATTTTAAAATGTCTTTAGTTGTATGATTTAGTCATACTCAAATGGTGGGACCCTGTCAGGAGGTTGACAGATGAACCTTACTTTCGATGGCATACGGTGTCTCTATTTAAATGCCTGTAGTGCAATTAAGAAATTCCCAGTCTAGAGATGATGGCTCTTTGAAGAAGGATCATATGGCATTCAAGAAAAAAGTTAACATTTTTCTCTACTTTTTCTCTTCCAAAAGATATACAGAAAATGCATCTGGTGCATTTCTGTCTTCCAAGTCTTTCGTACTGTGACAGAATGGATAAGCCATTCTACTATGAAATAAAGGAAATGCCACATCACAGGGACAGAAATTTACAACAGAGTTAAAATTTATCCTTGATGATGCAGGGAGAAATCAAGAAGTCTGTTACCAAATGGGATTGAGGCCCAAATCCCTGTCCAGACTTCCTTTCTCCAGACCTGAAAATCCATGCTCACGGGATTGCAGGGAAGTCAGAGAACTGTATGAGGAAAAGCACGCCCACTTTGCTATTACCATCAAATTAGTAATTTCATATTTTCTAGACCACTATTGAAATTTACTACATGTGAGGTTGTCATAAAACAAAATGCCTATCAATGCATTTGCATTTATAATATATAATTATTAATACACTAATAATTCTCACAAGATAAATTTCCTGTTGGATCAATTTTCATAAAACATATCCCACAAAATATTTATAATACTAAGTTGAATAGAGGCCTACTAAAAGATTAGCTGATAAACTCCAGAATGTGTGAAATTGATGTGAGACGGAAAGGAGGTATTTATAGAAACAACCAAAGCTGATCGCTCCGGATTATGTGAAGTGACCCTAATTCTGATGTGCGACATGAGATGCATGGAAGAGCTGGAAATAGGGAAGAGGAGAAAGCAAGAGGAAGAGGGGAGGGTGGCGGCAAAGTGACCTGTGTCTCCCTAGGCTGGGAGCACAGAAAGCTACCGAACCTGCAAGAGACAGGAAAGGAGCCCGAGGAGGAGCACAGACCTTGACACAGGGGCATTTCAGACTGCAAACTAGACGGAGCATATTTGTTATCGTAGGCGCCAAAGCTGGTTTATTTGTTATGACAACCGTAGGGGAAAGCTCCCTTCCTTGCCTTCAGAGACTGTAACTGATGGCAAGACCCATGCTCCTGTTAGAGAGAGTGTTTAACCTTTCTAATGATGCTGTGAAAACAGCTTTATTGAGAGTTCCTATCACTAAGGAAGAAACTTGAAACTAGGATCCAATTGACAATCAATCTGAATCTACTTTAGGATCCTCCATGAAAAACAAGAGAAAAGAAAGGAAAAGAGAAATGAAGCAAATCTTTCCTTGCTTGCATGTTCATCTAAATCTACGGAAGGAGCAGGACTCAGCGAGAAACAGAAAAGGGAGGACTGTCCCTTCTATTATACAAAAATCTTCCAAATTGCTAAACCATGCTGATTGTCCTGCCTGTTCAAAAATAGATTTGATAAATGAAGCTTCAGCTGCCAGGTTAAAAAGTTTAAATAATAAATTAATGAAAATTTACAGCAGAAGCCATAATTTTGAGTATAAATCTAAAATTATATCAGAAAACATGTCAAGAAATTATTAGGCGAATATTAATGCATGATCCAGTAAGTCAGCACATTGCTCCGCAGTGCTCTGGCTCTGCTGTTCCTCGCAGACGTTTTCCTGACCGGAGAACAGGGGCCACAAGGCAGCAGAGTTCCCAGCATCTGCAATCTTTCCTTCATTGCAGTCACTGAGGACTTGATAATGGGGATTTGGGCAGCAGAGATGAGACGTGTCTCAAAACATAGATTATAAAATTATTACCAAGGGAGTTGAGGAGCTTATTCGGCTGATGTTACTTAACGGCTTGTAGATTATCTTTCTTGGGAATTAGATTCAGATGTACAGCTAAAGTAAGGAAACACTTAGGACGTCTGACAGTTATTTCTGAACCTATACATCCAAATTTTCGTGCCTTCCACTCATAACTTGCATGAGCTACAAAAACCAGATGATCCACTGAAAAATAGCTTTGCTTGTAAATCATTCTTTTTATTAAAAAAAAAAAAAATCCCAGGGCTGGAGAGATGGCTCAGAGGTTAAGAGCACTGACTGCTCTTGCAGAGGTCCTGAGTTCAATTCCCAGCAACCACATGGTGGTTCATAACCATCTATGATGAAATCTGGTGCCCTCTTCTGGTGTGCAGGCATATGTGCAGGCAGAATGCTGTATACATAATAAATAAATAAATCTTTAAAAAAAATTCCCTTGTAATTTCAAGGTAAAATTGAAATAGAACAGTGAGTTTATTATTATTATTAATTAACATTTTATCAAATCTTTACGACTACTCAGGATACCAACAGAAGTTGGTCCTTCATATTTTGCAGAGACACACAGACACCCAAATGAGTAGATTAGAGTGATTAGCAATGAAATCTAGGTCAAATTCAATAACCTTCAACAGCCACTGTGCATACTGAACACTCCAACCCTGAACAAGATGTTTTGATCCACTCTAAGCCAATGCGGGGCCTTTGGTGGATCCTCCCATTTCCATATGGTGACTGCTGCATGAATCTCCTTTAGCATAACTTTTAACTCCCCGAAATTGTGTTTGCAAAGACAAACTGATTACTGATGATGGATTTTTCAGTGGTTTGTCTTGTTATGAGTTATCAAAACATGCAGGATGTCTCAAAAACCTATCTTATGTATAAAATTGCAATTAAGATACATCTGAGTAACTCGGTCCTTCACATAACCAGTATTTAGCACTTGACACCGTTGCTAGAGGTTGGAAATTGCAGATTCAGCAAATATGCTGGCCCTACTCCATTAGAAGCCTTGGTCAAAGTGATAGTACTTGTGATCTGGATCATGTATATCATTCTGGGGAGCAGAGAGGATATAGTTTCAAGTATCCTAGAGATGGCTAAAGGCCACATGGAAGTGTGGCTTTCATGGTTTGTCTTCACCTGCATTCTGGAACAGGAAATAAATTAAAGGTGACCTTATACAGAAACCCTTAACTTCTACAATCCGCTCACTGACTCTTCGAAACCTAGATTCCAAGAGTACCCACACATTCTCTTACTCAAATCAAGGCACTAGAGAAGACAAGGAGGAGAGTTTTGAAGCTCAGATTCTGTGCTGTCTAGTTAGGGACACGGGAATGTGCTTGGTTTTGTAATGGGTGACTATGAGCCACCAGGTGCCTGGGAAAGACAGGGCCACTGGTTTACTTTTGGAGATTAATAGCATAGATGTCTTTGAGACAAGATCGTAGCTGAAAAGTTGAACACTTGGAGTTTAAAGGAATGATTACTTTCTTCTTTCAGTGTTCCCTTTAATACATTCAATATTACAAGATAAATATGAGGCCTGAGTGAACTATGACTGCCTCGATGCTCGGAGCTGGTCTTAAATAGCATTTTTATATTCAATATTATTCCTTCAGCTTCTGGATCTCACTACGCTTAAAGGTTTTACAAACCAAAGATCATTATGGGATGCTCCCCACTCAGGGTTGTGGGTCTTACATTATTTCTCTTTGCCTCACTGACTGGTGTGGAATTTTAAAAACAATTATTAGATAATTTTATGTTTACTGAGGAGTTATAAAGATAATAAAGCTCCCATACATCTTTCCCTGATGTTTATATCTTATAGAACTTCAGCATGATTATCAAAACTGAGACGTTAACATTGGTTTAACTTCATTAACTAAACTATAAACTGTATTCATATTTCACCACCTTCCCAGGGATTGTTCCTTGGTTTTTCTCTCAGCGCTCAACTCTGCTTTGAAACAACAAACTGAGTAACGAGTTCTTTGAAAAACCAAATGCAATGAGAATTAGAACTGGCAACTTCTTAAATAAGATAATCATGAATATATTTAAGTCATTCGTAGAATTTTTAATTCTTGAAAAGTTAAGAAATATTCAATAATCTTTATTCTGAATTTTGAACTATCCACTTGAGGCAGCCTTAGTTTCACGCTGTTTTACACTCTGTGTACGTGAGCCTCATGTGAACTCTGACAGGCAGTCTCGGAGATGCACAAAAACATGAGTTTTAGAACTTCCTTGTCTACACTTCACTGTGAATCAGAACTGGAGGTTGTTCTTTACTTTGGTGATGGGAAGCCAAGGCAGCAGCATCTCCGAGTTCCTGTCACTGCCTGGTAGCAGTATCGGAGACCTAGATTCTTCTACCACTCAATATCAAAGCCAGATGTCACCAAGAGCTAAACACGTCCTTCAGGATTTTCCCGATGCATTTAGGATCTAACTAATTATCAGGTGTGAAAGTGCTTTACTTCAACTCACTCTCCTTTTGGAAGCTTTCAGTGAAAACTGCATGTAAGAACGCTTAAAAACCAAACTAGGGGGCGGAGGGCAGTATAGGAACTGATGCTCGCTTGCTTATTTTGCCCTCTGTTTTATTCAGACTTAGCAACACAGATTGAGATCACATTATATTCATCTATTCAGTAAAATGAAATCTTGGATCTTGGAATAACAAATGCACTTAACTACCTGTGGCAGACCACGAGGAACATTATTTTGACATGTATGTGAGAACTGGAAGCGTAGATTACTCTGGCACAAGGGAGATGCTACATCTCTCCTAGAAGTTAACAGGAGAGCATTCCAACATCACCAGCTAGGGAAATGCTTCTAACACTGCTCCAGGCTCCTTGGCATGAGTGAGAAATCATCTTTTCCTGTAGTGGCATGTCTAGAGTCAATGTACTTTTGAGAAGCACTTGTGTGGCTGCAGGAATTTGTAGCCCTGCTGCAGATTTGGTTCATTAACTACAAAAACCATCAACAGCTACAGTTTCTTTCTGTTAAATAAGAATACGCCTTAGTCTATTAGTGTTTTCCATCACATCCATATGGAACTTGGGGTCTAGATACTGGGAAAAAAAATAACTGCACTTTGCCTTAAAATACATGCATTAGTTATATAGTTATATAACTATAGAAATAATTGTAATTCTACTCAATATGTTGGTTGGTGTAAAGCCTAGAGCTGAAGAGAAGATGCAAAGGGAAATTCTTATCAATTGTAAGCAAGTATGCCACCCAGGCTTAAATTTAATTCTGCTTCTCTGTAAACTTCAGTAGGTTCTAAATATAAAAACCCTAAAATGCTTGCCAACTGCCTTGCATATTTAACTTGAAGGACCTTTGTAGTCAAAGTAGGTGATCAAATTATTAATTATATTTACATAAACCCTGTAGAATCATATATAAAAGATAAAAATCCCAGAATAATTTGGCCCTTGATATACATATGCTTTGGGGTAATACTATAGATGAATTGTGTTGGTTTTGCTTTGTCTTTGTAACATCTAAGCATACTTGGCATAACTACCTCTCCATGAAGACACTTTAAATTTTAAATTATAGCTGGTTGTGGTGGCGCATGCTGGTAAGATTTGCTGAAGGAGGCAGAAGCAGAAGGATAATGAGTTCGAGGCCAGCCTGGGCTACACATTTAAAAAAATTAAATTATAGAAAACAAGTGGTCAATGTTTAAATATTTAAAATACTGTTTTTTATGTTGTCATTTTTAGTTAATATATGGGTTTTATTAACTAGGGGACACAACAGGAACAATCAATAAGAAAGACTATTCCAATGCTACGGCTCTATTTTACATCAGAGTCAGATTATGAGAAATTCTTCCATCATTCCTTTTAAGAAAACTAGACTGCCCTGTTGCCTAAGAGGTCTAGTGGGAACAAGCTGCTGGGTTCTGCCTCAGTTCTAAGTACACTGTTTTTCAGACAATCAAGCTGACTGTCAAGACCTTGATTTTATGTGTAACAAGATGAAGGTTAGAAACTGGAGGGATCTGATTGATTTTCTTATTTGTCTTACTGGATGGCATAGTCAACAATTAGATTAGCTGTTTCAAGGGATTTCACCATTACAAATTTCTACTGCAAAGAGACATGCTTGGGGCCGTTGCTATGGTGATCATGGCCATAGTTAGGCCCCAAAGCATGTAACAACACATCACATCCTTACTTCCCAGTATTAAATATCTCTTTAATTTCAATCTCTTGGCTGCAGTGAAAAAGAACATAAACAATACGTTATTCATAAATCATGGACCAATTTTCAGTGATAAAGATATAGTATACGTGCACTGGCTAGTTTTATTTCAACTGGACACAGGCTCAAATCATCTGACAGGAGGGAACCTCACCTGAGAAACGGCCTCCATAACACTGGGCTGTAGTCAAACCTGACAGGCATTTTCTTAATTAGTGATTGATGGGGGAGAGCCCATCCCATTGTGGGTGGAGCCATCCAGGGGCTGTTGGTACTGGGTTCTATAACAAAGCAGGCTGAGCAAGCCATGGGAGCAACCCAATAAGCAGCACCCCTCGGTGGCCTCTGCATCAGCTCCTGCCTCCAGGTTCCTGCCTTGCTTGAGTTCCTGTTCTGACATCCTTCCATGATCAACAGCCATATGGAAGTGTGAATTGAACAGGTGGCTTTGGTCATGGTGTTTCTTCACGGCAATAGTAACCCTAACTAAGATAAAATGTACCTATTGATTTTGTTCTGAAGAATAATACCTGGGGCTGGGAAGATGGCTCTGTGGTTAAGAACACTCTGCTTTTGTAGAGGTTATGCATTCGGTTCCCAACACCCCAATGGTGGCTCACAACTGCTGGTAACTCAAGTTCCAGAGATTCCCACAGCCTTCTCTGGCCTTTATAGGCACTGCCTTACATACATACATGCAAAATAAGAAAAGGAATTTTTGTAATTGAAAGACAATGTTGCTTGGCCATAAAAATAGGGAAAACATCAAATTTCCCGTTAAAAAGCAAAAAGTTAACTTTTTACAAGAAGACAAAGTACATCTTTATTTGATGCCATTGTATCTAAAAAGAACAACAACAAAAAGCAATGAGATCTTAAAAGAAAAAACTATTTTACAAAAGAATAAAAGTCAAACTGCTGAATATAGCACATTTTTCCTGAAAATATACTGTTTACACACACATACTCTTTTTACTTTTAAGGAACACTATTATTTTATTATTATTAAATTATAAAAGAACTCACTAATTCTGCACTTCAGCATTCTTGTTAAAGAAAAGAAAATATGAAAGATGTACTTAATAAATATTTTGTTCTCAATCGTGATTGGTTAGTACCTATACTGTCCACACATCATTAATATGATATAAATTATGACTAAAATTCCAAAACTAAACACTGGGTATGGTGGTGTATGTCTTTAATCTCTATATTTAGAAGGCAAAGGCAGACTGATTTCTTGGAGTTCGAAGCCAACCTGCTCTACATAAGGAATGACAAGACAGCCAGAGCTAAACTATGCAGTGACAATCAGTCTAAGAAACAAAAACAAAAACAAAAAAGTCTGATTTCTAAAATTAGAACACTATTTCCTACTTCCTTCATCTCTATAGAAGCCTAGATTGGGAGAGTTGTCTTAGAACGTGAAAGAAAGTGATGTGGTCCTATAACTTTATTATTTGTTTCCATAAACTGGCTCTACTTTTAATTAACAATTGATTCTCAGACTCAACCCTTGCCCAGGAGCAGTTCTCAAGTCTGTACACAGAAATAGTCTTTCCCTCTTTAGTGCCTTTTAAAATAGTACTCAACTGCCCTCATCTTTAGGCTACAAGTTAATCTAATGGAGCCGAATATGAAACAAAAGAACAGATATAATAGTTATCTAGACGTCTGTCCTCTCTCAGAAGCACTTCTGTCCCCCACTTTGTAATTTCACAGGCAGCCACTGCTGTATCTGAATGGCCAGGCTTCATCTGCATAAAACTGCGGTTCAGTTAATAAACTTCAAGACGTCTCTGTTTCTCTCCCCTGGGTTTCCTCAACTCCATTTAAGCAAACACTAGATGATTTCTGATGAAAATGTGTTTCTGGAGAAAGGCAAAATCATGTGAGCAGAGATCAGGTTTTATTTATTTTTATATCTCCATAAGCAGGTCTTTGGAGGATCTAATTCAGAAGGTCCCATGTCAAAGGAATGTTAGAAATGACATACACGTCCTCGCAGGGTGTCCTAGTGTGCTCTGGCCAGCAGGGTTTTGCCTATGTTTTCACCAGTACAGAAAGGTATTACTCTAAACATTTAATACTGTGATAATCTAAATAATGGACAATACCTTCCTCACTTTCAGAACAGGATTGTCACGTTAGAGAATGCGTAAATGCCTACTGAATTTTCACTTTTCATCACCTCGTGTGCTATGATTATTTAAGTGCAACAGGATGCAGCTGATTAATTTGGATGAATTTTTCTGATTGCACCTCCTCTGCCCCTTGTACACATAATTCAAGAAAGGGTAACAGACACGTTGTAATAAAAGCTTACAAAAAGCTATTGAACACTTTCAATTGTATTTAATTATTCATGGCTACACATGATCATAAGAGGGGAAAGGAAAACATGAAGGAGAAAGATGAGCTTTCAAAATGTGTATTGCTAGGGGATAAAAAAGATCAAAACAGAGCACAAGATTTGGAAGATAAAAGGTTGTGAGAAAGGTGGCTGGCCAAATGCCTCAGTGGGTGAAGGTGTCTACTCTCAATCCTGACATCCTGACTTCGACCCCACATGGTCACATGTGAGGGGATCCCACGTGGTGGAAGAAGAGAATGGATGTTTGTAAGCTGTCCTGTGATTTTCTAATGTGCATCAGGGAAGACACACACCCAAATACAAACAAATAAATGAAAACATAATTTTAAAATGTTGAAGAAACAAAGACTTGAGAACAAGAGAAACAACATAGGAAGACCAACTCCATTGTTCATGTGGAGGGCTGTGATATGCTCAAGTGTTGAAGCACTGGCCTAACATTTGTGAGGCTCTGGATTCAATTCTTGGCACAGCAAACAAACAACAGAAAGTACTTTCTATAGAAAGGTATCCAAACACATAAACAAGTTATACTTTTAGTACATTAGGTGAACAGAAAATAAAAGCTCTACATATTTTGACAAGGTCTTAGTAAGTTGCCTTCAACTGCAGAAGTGTGGCTTCTCACCTAGACCTAAAGTCGGTAGTAGCAGCTTATTTTAAAGATGAGGGGCTGGGGATGAGGATCTATAGAACAGGCACTGGAGATGTCCAAAGCCCTAGTTTCAATAGCCACCATAAACAAGCAGCAAACAGCCCCTTTGAAGGGCCTCCCTCCAACCCTGTAGTCTCATCTCTTCATTATGCTATACATTTTCAGATACATATTATATTCATTTTGCATGTATTCCATTGACATGTCTAAGGCAAAAAGATAAAGACAATTTGGCAGGGCATTCAAAGGTTCTTTGCAATCCCTCTTCTTATCGGGTAGCAGTTGAAAAACAATACAGTCATCAAATATGAATGCTTAAATAAAAGAACATTGAAAAGCTGGTGAACTTGGCTTTTTATTAGGCATGCCTCGTAATTATCTTTTAGCCATTCATCTCACAGTCTGCATCATGCATTACTTAATTGCAAAGGAAGAATGGACTGCTCCCGTGTACACTAATTGCCAAATACATGTGATTAAGTAACCTGGTTCTTATGACACAGAGGAAAAAATATTATTGCAGGCAATACATAGAAAGCAAAAGTAGGATATAATCAACAAAAATAATGCTAATCACTTAGCATAGCATGAGTTCAGAAAAGACAGTACAGAAGCTAATTTAGCTAACTCCCACACTTGGTCTCATTCGCTGAATTCTCATTTCAGATTTTTAAAAAAGCCTATCATGCCAGATTTAAAATCTGACAAAAATATTAATGATGAAAAGCCAGTTTCCGTAATAATTTTACCTGCAAGGATGGGAGCCACAGAGTAGCAAGTGTACATTTTCTAAATATTCGCTCAGATTCGAGAAATGGGAAAGATCAATTCTGAGGTTAATGTGTTTCAAGGCTCCATTCATATAGTGTTTGGGGTTTATTTGTGTCTGGAAGCAGTAACTGTGTAGAGAAGAACTCAGTTTATTTATTTCATGAAAGGACTAGATACATAGTTCAAAAGCCTAAAAATCTTTCCTTAAATAGCCATACAAATTATTATTGCTCATATTTTTTGTCATGAAATATACACTCCATCTCTTTGAGGCTTAAAACTTTTACATCTTCGTCACAAAACACTCATGAGAACCAGATGAATGGTATATGCAGCACATTAATTTTCTAGTGTCTTTAGGATTTTTCCCTGGAGTTCTCTTAAGTCTGGATTCTTGGAAAAAAAAAAAGCCTTCAGCCATTTGAGAAGTAATTTTCTTCCTGAAGTGTACCTTTGCACTAACGCCTAGAAATGCTGTAACAAACACCTACATAAATTTTATCATTATGTTTTTTTGTACAGATGTTAGTGAGACCATCATCTTTTACATTACATATAGTGTCTTTTTATGAGACCCATGGAAAAAACTTTGTTATCCTCAAGAAAAGAGATTTAAGGGATACCGTAAATACTTTTAGTGACTATGGTAGTTTAAAAACATGTCTACAAATTCTCTGACACTTCTTCCATCAATCCTCCCTCTGTTTTGAATATGGCCTTACTATCGTAATTCAAGTGAACAGACTGTAAAAGTAATGATATACAAATAAGTATATGGTTAATTAATTAAAAACGAAAAATAATATGCAGCTTTAGAACCTACAACATAAAAGCAACAAAACTTGTTCCTCTCTTTTGCCTGTCAGTCTTTTTCTTTCTCCTCGTCTTCTGTCCTCACTTTCTGTCTCGGTGCCTTGTGTTCCAGGGCTACTAAAATGCAACATTCGCCTTCCTGAACAATGTACACAAAGAGATGCTTTCAGACAGTCAGTTGACTTATTACTATTTTGTGAAAGATATACTAACACCCCACCCCCACAGACAACCATGGCTTGATAATAGTCTGGGAATGTATTGGGTTGTAAGCTGAGTAAGTTCACTAATTAACTGATCTTAAGAAAAGAGAGGTTATCTAGCGAGGCCCAATATAGCCAGTGAACCACTCCAAGGCCTCCTTGATATAGCAGCAATAGAAAACATTATGTCCCATTTTAAGTCCCTAAGTTTAAGAAGGCTTTCAGTGTGTTCTTTATCTGGAACAATGAGATGGCTTAATTCTCAACTTGGGCTTATGGGATACTCACAGCAAATCAGTTCTCTGATCTGCACCCTGGTTATGCCATTTTCTTGATATGGTTCTACCTACATTGTATGTATTTTTGCCCAAAACACCTAAATAAAATTGGTGAAAACAATATACAGTTATGAATTGCCTAATAATTGCCTAATGACTACTCGTCAACGAGGGCATATCACACAAGAGCATGTGTGATATAGCAGGTCTGTAGTGAACTCCACTGTTGTATGGGGGGTGGGGCCCCTGTTTCGTCCTGCCCTGCTAGCTTACACCCCAAATAATCACACAGAAACTGTATTCATTTAAACGCTGCCTGGCCCATTAGTTCTAGCCTCTTATTGGCTAATTCTTACATCTTGATTCAACCCATTTCTAATAATCTATATGTCACCACGAGGTCATGGCTTACCGGGAAAGATTCAGCATGTCTGACCTGGCAGCTCCATGGCGGCTCTCTCTCTGCCCTTCTTCCCAGCATTCAGTTCTGTCTACTCCGCTTACCTAAATTCTGCTCTATCAAATGGCCAAGGCAGTTTCTTTATTCAACCAATGAAAGCAACACATAGACAGAAAGACCACCTACATCACTCTACCATCTAGGCTTGTAGTCATACAGTCTTACAATGTGTACCCCACAATGGAATCACCGAATGGTTTTTTTTTTTGAATTCAGATTGCATTCAAACATTCAGTAAGCAATGTTTCATTGACTGTGCTATGAAGAACCATATGATGTAGAAAGAATCATGAGTTTCTTTCTCTAGTCTCTCTTTTTTTTATTGATTTGAGCTATACATTTTTCTCTGCTCCACTCCCTGCCTCTCCTCTCCCCTTCAATCCTCTCGCATGGTCCCCATGTACCCAATTTACTCAGGAGATCTTGTTCTTTCTACTTCCCATGTAGATTACATGCATGTATGTCTCTCTTAGGGTCCTCATTGTTGTCAAGGTTCTCTGGGATTGTGAATTGTAGGCTGGTTTTCTTTGCTTTGTGTCGAGTCTCTTTTGAAAACAAAACAAACCTGTAATGCAGATCTATTAGTCTGAAGAACACCAACTAGATAGAAACAAAATCCATTAAATATTTTCTTAAAGTCATAAATAATGTATCTGTTCTTGTGCAATTTAAGCACACAAGTATAATAAATTACATGTGATTGTGCACATGCAAGCATGTGTATATGTATTTATACACACTTTTCTTTCAATTTTGTACTATGTACACTAGAGCTAAAAAAATAGCGAGGAGACAAAAACAAGCAATTGATGGGAAAACACACAGACACAGAAAAGAAAAGGGTTGGTGTCGTTTTTAGTTAGGATTTTTCAAAAGGCATTGGATTTTAATATTCTAGTCATTGGCAATGATACCGCCCATCTCTCAGCAATTGTTTTCTAAGCATGGTGAAGCCTGTCTTACTCGGATGTCAGCATCGAGATCTAAGACTTCCCTAAAGTCAGCTTGGTCTGTCAAACTCTTGATACAGAAGCAGCCATTGTGGCAGAGACAGAGAGACTATGGCCTGGCACCTGGACACCTGCCTGCAGTTTCAGGTCATTTCTGAACTTGCATGAAACTGCTACTCAGATTCATCCATGTCTGTATGGACCACGTCTTTGGACTCAAACTTCTAACTCAATCCCTTATTGATCCCAAAAATCAGCCCTAATTACTGCAACCAACTTGTGGGATGCACCAACTCTTCAAGTGTTCACATGGATTTCTCTTCCATAACAAATGCTCCTGGCTGCACACTGTATTCCAACCCATTTCTTTATGAAGCAAAGATATATAGTGACCTGGCACCAAAATGTTTCTGTCATTCTCCCCTAGCCACAGCCTTCTGCTCCCTTTTGACATGATGGACTGTCATTTCAGACACCTTATAAAGAGATGTGCTCAGCTTTATTTTGCTCATTATCATTTTGTTCTGGGGGGGTGCGTCAGAGGATTATGCCCAAACAGGGACAGAAGCAAAGCTCTTCTACTTGTGAATCACAAGCTATAGCCAGAAGGAGGGAAACTGAGGTGTAAAGGTGTATACAGCTCCACCTGTTCACAATGCCTTGACATAGCCAATCCTTTTGTCTGCTGGGAGGAACGGAAAAGTGGAAAAACATCTTTGAAACTTCCGAGATGCTTTCTGTCCCTCTAAACTGTCACTTAGTGCTTATGGAATTTAATGGTCACCGAAGCTGCTTTCACCATCATAATCAACAGAATATGCAAACCTGAGAGGCTCATTATAACTACCGTTGATGCTTCCTACTAAAAGAAGTAAGGTCCCCTATAATCTTGGCTCGAAATAGGAGCTCCTGGTTATCCTTGGGGTGGAGTCAGCCATAGACACAGAAATGCTGTGTAGAAATCCCATCTGACCTCAGCAGAACGCCTCAGAGTTTATGAAGCACACTGGCATTAATCATAGAGAAGGAAACCTCCTTCTGCTCTGGTTCTTTCCATCCAAGTACAGAGTATTATTTGCAGATAACGTGCTTCACTGAGCCTGCACTGAATTCTTCACGCAACAGCCGTAAATCAAGATTGACTTTTTGAACTTCACTTTGCATAATTCAACGCACTACTCAACTTCTTCTGCCTAAGTAGGCTCGAGGCTTATAAGAATGTGCAGAGCTAAATAACTACCCGTGAATGTCTCCAAATGATGAAATAACAAAAAGGGTTTGCATTAACGAATCAGGAATGAGTCACTTACTGTCTGATTCTTCTCCAATCAAGCAGTGACAGCAAAGGGGCCATTAACACAGAGAAATGTCATGAAATGATTGAAATGCGAATTCCTTGCAGTTCTCAGCCATGCGAAGATGACCATAGAAGGAGGGGTGTAAGGATAACTGCTGTTAAGTACTAGTCTATCAAAATTCAGACTTACCAGCCTCTCAGCTGGGGAGTTAGTCTTAGCCCAGAAGTAATCATCCCTACAGTTACGGGCCTAGCGCCCCAAATTGCTTCCATCATACAGAAGTCCACCCTCATGCGCAGAAGGCCTCAAATGGTACAGGAGTCAAATTACATCACTGCACTGCAACTTCCTTTACATCTGTGGGATGATTGGTTTTGGGTGGGGTGGGGTGGAGTGGTGGTGACCGGTTCCTCCAACAAAGGGTGTCTTCATTGTCTCCTGTTTCTTCTACTTATCCTATGCAAATCAGCTTCTCTCTTTCCCCACGTAGGATGGTTATGAGCAGCAGGAAGCCTTTTGGTACCACCTTGTTCCCAACATGAACAGCTCCAAGAAGCAGGCATCCTAAACCTCAAATTCACTGTCTGGGTCTTTTATACCCACAGTGATAATAATAACAGGCAGGAAGAGGGGACAGAAAGGAAATCTCACTGGGTTCTTACTGAGCAACAGAAAGGTAGTACATGAATTTTTCAAAACAGCCATGCAGGTAAGATATGGCAGTACTCCCAATGTACGGAGATCATCCAGACTTGGCACAATTAAGAATTAGCCCAGAGCTAAGAATTGTCACTGTTAAACCTTGAAAATATGAAAATATGATATTAAAACATTTCCTCACCACACTAATACATAGTACTAGTGAACTTTGAAATCTCAAAACAATATTAAATTGCTATCACAAATAATGTTTCTCTGAATATGACTACTACTTCTGACTCTTGCAATCTTTCAGCTCCCTCTTCCACAGTGACCCGGAGCCTTGGGAAGTGGGGATATGACAGCCAAGCCCCATTTAGGGATGGGCACTACACAGTCTCTTATTCTCAGCATACTGTGGGTCTGTGTATTAATTACCATGTATAAGAAGTAGTGGAACTCTGCAGTGAACTCTTACCTGCTGGACAGGACTCAGTGTAGCTGTGACGACATGCACAAAACTGTGCCTGTTCAAGCCAGTCCAAAGTCCCATTGTGGACAAGGGACGGTATCATGACATTCTACCCCTAATAGAGAAGTTATTGGCAACTGATAGATTCTGGGGAAGGGAGATTCAGTTTTCTTGACGGATAAGCCTCTGAGAGGCTCCAGTAGACACTCCTGTTACCATGTATATAAAGTAGCCCTGTGTCGGGCCCTCAGGGGGAGATAGTTGTATAGATTGGTCTATCTGAGGGGCTCCTGACAGTAGGACCAGGATCTATCCATGGGGCATGCGCTAGCTTGCCGGAGCCTAATTCCTATGGTGGGATACCTTGCTTAGCCTTAATGCAGTGGGGAGGGGCTTAGTCCTGCCTCAACTTAATGGGCCAGGCTTTGTTGACTTCCCATAGGAGCCCTTACCTTTTAGGAGGAGTGGGTAGGTGAGTGGGCTGGGGGGAAGGAGGGGTAGGGAGGAGGAATGGGGGAAGAACTGTGATTGAAATGTAAAATTAAAAATATAAAAGATAAACATAATCATAAAAAATATTTTTAAAAAAATAAATTAACAAAAGAGACAGTACATGAAATTGGGAAGGAAAGTAGTGAAGGAAATAGGAAGCTGGAGGACAGAAGTAGAGTGGATTTGATCAAAACACATTATATGCATGCATCAAGTTTTCAATCAAAATCATAACTAAAAGTAGCATCAGGTCACTGCAATCATGTGGAGTGATCCTACAATGCTTCAGGATAAACTTAGTCTTGTAGTTTCCACAAACCTTAATTATCTACTATGATTACTTGTGCTTTTTTATATGGCTATGTTTTATAGTTTCAATTATGCTCTAAGCTCATGAAGACCAACAGCTTTGTTTATGCAAACTTAAAATATCTTTAGTACTAAATACAGTGCTATTCACAGAAAGTTATTAATACAAAATCGCTAAACCACTTACACATTGTACGAACTTAAAGCAACCTCATAGAACCTACAAAAGCCTTTCAGCTCAATCCAATGTAAAATATGGGTTTTGTAGGGAATAGGGAGGGGAACGAGCATCACGGTGTTCCAGGCAAAGACTGAGGTGGGGGATGAAGGTGTGATGGTGCTCAGGGAGAACACAGATGAGCGTGGGGTTAAAAGCAACTGGTCATGGAAGTAAAGGGACATCACCAATGGCTGGGAAAGGAGGGGATGCAGCTGAAAGCATCAAAAGCCATCCTTAATGCCACTGCATCCCCACTGACGCCATCCTACCAATCCTGCAGGCCGCTCTACACACACAATCCATCTCTAAATATTCTCCCCTCAACATGTTGTTTAGACCCAAACTCAGAATCACTTTAATCTCTCCTTCTCCTTCAACCCCTATATTTGATCCTTGGCAAGCTTTTTTTTTTTTAAACTCAATCTTCAAAATATATCTCCCCTCCATCTGCTATAGTTTCCTTCCACATCTGCTCTATAACTTGGCCTGAGTTGCCATCATCACCCTGATTATTATAGCTGTTCAGCATCCTGCTTCCATTCCGGTTCCTACCCTTTACATATTGATACATGCCATCCTCAATACTGGTTACTACACTAGTCAAAAGATGTCACTTGCTTGCTGCAAATCCTCTAGTATCTTTCGTGAAGTAAAATATAACCTATGTATGTGTGTGTGAGAGAGAGGGGGGAGGGGAAGGAGGGAGCAAAGAAGGGAATGAGAGAAGGAGGAAGAGAGGAAGGGAGGAGGGAAGGAGAGAGACACTGTGCAAGTACACATGTCTTTCTGTGGTGTGTGTATACAATGGAAGTCAGAGGACAATCTCAGGTGTTATTTCTCGAGTACTGTCCACCTTTTAAGTTTATTTCCTCTTATTTCATCTTCGAGACAGTGTGTTGGACTGGCCTGGAACTCACCAATTGGGCTAGTATGGTTACCCAGGGAGTCACCAGAATCCACTCATTTTCATCTCCCCAGGGCTAGAATTCGAATCATGTGATACACTTGGCTTTCGACATTGGTTCTGGGGTATTGAACTCAAGTCCTTTGTGGAGTGAGCTTTCCTAAGCTCTGACTAGGCTCATCAACTTTACATGGTCTGGCCTTACCTCAGTCAGCCTCAGGTCTCATCTCCAACTACCTCCCACCTTCTGTCCCTTCCTCCTACATACCGACTTCATTTCCACCATAAAATCTTCTTCCCTCTAACGTAAATGTAAAGATACAACACAGTCACAGGAAACTCCTTTCTCTTAATTAGATCGAGGCTCTCTTCCTGGCTACCTAAGCCTTCATGCAGAGCTGTCCCACAGGGGAGTCCTAGCTACTACTACATCCTCTATATTCTTCATGGAATGGACCACTCGCATTTGTTGCTTGTGTAGACTCTGCCTTTATGCCGCGTTTCTGGCCCCCATCTGTTTCTATCACAATTGTACACGAGCTCATAAGAAACGGACTCTTATCAGGTTGTTCACATTGCCTTGAACACTGCCAGCTTCATAGTGAGGAATGACTATTTCTAAAGCAAACAAATACATGAATGGGATACAGAAGATAATATATATATAAATGAGCTACAGAAGAACTATGTGCCTAAGCTTTTCAGGACTTGCTGCTCAACAATATCCCTTCTGAGTGTGTTGAATAGCTTCATATCTTCAGATGAGGTCTGCTATCTTTACCTTAGCAGAAAAGGAAAGACATGACACCTACGTTATCCTCGTGCACACGGTTTTAAACCTGTGATCCTCCACATGGGGCTCTAACCTGAGAATTCAAAATTGAAGGTGAGAGCGGTAATTGATAGACTGGTGAAGAAGCGTCCATGTTGCCTTTCTCGAGGATGCAGTGGGCTGTCTGCGTGAGGGGTGACGGCATGCGCCCTCAGTAAGAAGGCAGCCCTGCCAAGATGTCATTTCAGAACCCTGCTTCAGTGAGGAGCTCTCACTGAACTGGAGGGAGAAGAGGCACTGACTGAACCCCGGTTTACAAGTTCACACCGCGTGGACAACAGATGATGATCTGAGATAAGCCCAGGAAGGAAACACGAGAAGGACGGTTAAGACTGTGAGGGTTGATCCTCAGGGGCTACTCTGCCCGATACCTCCTCTCTCTTCCTATCCCACCCAGCTTGCACCCACAACCCTCCCCCCCTCCGTCTGACTCCCTTCCCTCTTTGACCACATAGCATCTCCCTGCCCAGCCTGTTCGGGCTCTAGGACCGAATCCGAACCGGCAGAGCAAACGGGAGGGTGGTAGCTCCTTTGTTCCCACTAGCCTGCCTGCACCGAGCTAGGTAGGTCCTTTGTTTACAAGCCACCCAAGCAGCAAGGAGATCCGAACCCGGCACCAGGAGAGACATCAGGCTTGCATCCACCACCCACCCAGAGCGGTCCTGAGGAGTTCCATCTGGACGGTAGTCCATGTTTGGGTGCTGAGGAGTTCCAGCTCAACGGGACGGTCCCTGCTTCTACACTGAAAAGATACACCCAGAGAC